>NC_134093.1:41324703-41651953 GCF_000715075.1 Nicotiana tabacum | reverse complement strand
GCATCACAATACACAGTATAAGACCTCGAGCCCGTAGGCAACACCAACACTGGGGCTATAGTCAAAGCAGTCTTGAGCTTTTGAAAGCTCGCCTCACACTCCTCAGACCATCTGAAAGGTGAACCCTTCTGGGTCAATCTAGTCATAGGTGCAACAATAGATGAGAAACCCTCTACGAAAGGACGATAATACCGGGCCAAACTAAGGAAACTCTGAATCTCAGTGATTGAAGACGGTCTGGGTAACTCTGCACTGCTTCAATATTCTTCAGATCTACCTTGATCCCTTCATTCGACACTACATGACCCAAAAACGCCACCGAATCAAGATAAAATTCACACTTTGAGAATTTTTCATACAACTTCTTTTCTCTCAAGGTATGAAGCACGATCCTCAGGTGCTGCTCATGATCTTCCCGACTGCGAGATTACACCAAGATGTCGTCAATAAACACAATGACAAATGAATCAAGATAAGGATGGAATACACTATTCATCAGGTGCATAAATGCTGCTGGGGTGTTGGTAAGCCCAAATGACATCACAAGGAACTCGTAATGACCATATCGAGTCCTGAAGGCAGTCTTCGGAATATCTGTATCCTGAATTTTCAGCTGATGATAACCTGGACACAAATAAATCTTTGAGAACATTCTGGCACCCTGTGGCTGATCAAATAAGTCATCGATGCGTGGCAATGGATACCTGTTCTTCATTGTAACTTTGTTCAACTATCGAAAATCAATACACATACACATAGAAGCATCCTTCTTCACAAACAAGACCGGAGCACCACAAGGTGACACACTAGGCCAAATGAAGCCCTTATCAAGCAACTCCTACAACTACTCCTTTAACTCCTTCAACTCAGGAGGAGCCATACGGTATGGAGGAATAGAAATGGGCTGAGTGCCCAACAAGTCGATACCAAAATCGATATCCCTATCGGGCGGCATGCCCGAAAGATCCACCGAAAATACATTTGGAAAGTCTCTCACTACCGGAACTGACTCAACGTTAGGAGTATCAGCA
Organism: Nicotiana tabacum; assembly: GCF_000715075.1. Taxonomy (NCBI): domain Eukaryota; kingdom Viridiplantae; phylum Streptophyta; class Magnoliopsida; order Solanales; family Solanaceae; genus Nicotiana; species Nicotiana tabacum. Next base: position 41,650,922 of record NC_134093.1, on the reverse strand, counting down.
TTGACATCTCTCACAAAGGCTAGATAAGCATCACACCCCTTCTCAGCCATCCGCTAATCCTTTAGAAATGATACAACCTTGCTAGGAACATAATCCAATGCACCCCTCCACTCTAACCGCGGTAAGCCTGGCATAGCCAACGTCACAGTCTTGGCGTGAAAATCTAGAATAGCATGATAGGGCGACAACTAGTCCATGCCCAAGATAACATCAAAGTCTACCATACTAAGTAACAATAAATCAACTCTGGTCTCAAAACCACCAGTAACAACTAAACATAACCGATACACATAGTCCACAATAATAGAATCTCCCACAGGTGTGGACACATAAACAGAAAAACTCAAAGAATCATGGGATATATCTAAATACAGAGTAAAGTAAGATGACACATATGAATTAGTTGATCCCAGATCAAATAAGACTGATGCATCTCTATGAAAAACCAGAACCATACCTATAATGACTGAATCTGAAGCAACTGCCTCTGTCCTACCCGAAAAATCATAGAATCTGGCCTGACCTCCCCCTCTAGGGCGGCCTTTACTTGCCCATCCCCCACCCCTAGCTGGATTTGCGGGTGGAGTGGCAATTGGGGCAGCAATCATGGCCTGAGAAGTCTGTGGACCTGACTAAATCCGTGGAGCCTAAGTAGTCTGTGGGGTGCACCCATCCTGAGTATGGGGCAATCTCTAACCATAGAGAGTATCACCGCACTCAAAGCAAGCTCTCGGTGGGCATGGCTGCTGGGAATGGCTCGAGCCTGGTCGGCTGGACTGACCGCTGAAGGCACCCTGTGCAGGAGGTGCACTAGAAAGTAGCTGAGCAAAGTGTGCAACCTGAGATGTCGGAACAACCGGAGCACTGCTAGAAGCTGGAAGTGTTGAATGAACTGGCTGCTCACATAGCCTCTACCATGACAGTCTTTAGCTGCAGCGTGGCCACTATTAAATCCTCCCGTACCTCGAGGCCTCTTGGCCTCCCTGTCATTTCTCACACGCCCCCGCATACCCTCTAACCTACGTGCAATCTCTACCACCTATTGATATGGGGTATTTGTCTCTAACTTTCGAGCCATGCTGAATCTAATACTATAGTTGAGCCCCTCGATAAATCGATGGACTTGCTCTTTGACTGTAGAAACCAAGGCAGGTGTGATGACTAGGGGTTTTAGCCTATTATTTGCTCTCTTTTGCTTAGGTTTTGGGTAAATAATGCGTAAAGGTATTACCGAAAACTAACTTAATGTGCTTGCTTGCAGGGTTTGGTCAAAATGAGGCAAAGAAGCCATAATCAACTCATGAAGGAGTCAAACTTGTACGAATCCAAGGCTGAGACTGGAGCGCTGAGAGCGGCAGAAAAGCGTGGTCGCGTAAGGACCACCGCTGAGGCAGCTACTATTATGCTGTCTGCGAAAGTAGATTCAGAGAAGCTGCTTTGAGTACTAAAATCACCGTTGACCGCATTGGAAAAGCGCGGCCGCGAAATCTTTGGCGCGGCCGCGAGGGGATTTTCGTTGAGAGCGTGGTTCGAGGTTCAGAGACTCTACAGTTTGGGCTCAAATGAAGAACGCGGCCCGCGTCCAAATTATGCGGCCGCGAATTGATCTTACGCGAACACGAAGGGAATTCTGCTGAGAGAGCATCTTGAGGTTCAGAGACCCTGCAAGTCGGGTTTAACTGAAGAACGCGATCCGCGTCCAAATTACGCGACCGCGATAGAAGCACACACGGATGCGGTTGAAATTATGCGGTCCGTGAAACTAAGCCCAATCCAAGCCCAGTATTGAAGAAATGCGGACCGCACTCATTATTACGTGGCCACGAAAGCTCAAGCACGGACGCGGTCAGAATTACGTGTCCGCGAATCCTCCGCAGGGGCATTTTTGTCCGAAATTTTCAGCCTAGTATAAATAGATCCTTTTATCAATTTTAGGTTAAGTTTTGTTTAGGAGAGCACGTGAACGGCTGGTTTTTCCCTTTTTGGGAAATTTTAGAGTAGATTTACCTTCGAACTTTAGATTTTCATCTTGTACTTTAAATTATGGCTTATATTTCATCTTTTTCTTTGATTTATGCTGTTATTATGAGTTGCTCGACCCCATAGCTAGGGTTGTGACCCAACCCTAGTGTGGGTATTTAATGGGTCTTGAATTTTAGGGCTTAATTGTTTATGGGTTAGTGATATTTAGCCTAATTCATGCTAAGATTGTAGAATTAGTGGTTGCAAACACTGACTCATGCCTTTATGACTTAGGCTCTTCTTGAGGAAGAGGGACTAAGTCTAGAAAAATTAGGCTAACAAGGAATTGGGGTAAACTCAAGAGATTGATAGCCCCAATTAAAGGGTTAAACCTATAGATAGTAATACCCGACTTGAGCCAATTTCACTTGTATTGTATGAACACCCATTTGGGCTTGAGAAAGCCAAATCGGGCAAAGTCACTCAAACTACCGAGAGGTATAGAGTGAGCACTTATGTGTGATGGTTATATCACAACCCCAATCATAACAAGCTTGTCCTAGATTCTTGATACCCATTAGATACTCACCTAGGCGGAAGTCACTTCCCTAGTTCCTTTTAACACTTGAAAACTTTCACCAAAAATATTGTACTTTACGTACACTTAGCATACAATAGTATAAAATTAGAATAGAATCAATCGCAACAATGTTTGGAAGTGCAATTAGGAATAACACGCACATCTAGATTAGTTAGATACCCCACTCCAAGCCAAATTAACTCCCTGTGGAAATCGATCCCGACCTCGTTGGGTAAAACTACATCGACCATCCTTGCTACTCTATAGTGGTGTAGGTTATGCCTCGATCAAGCTGCATGTCCGGACAAATCACTAAATCAGACAGCATACCCGGACACTGTGATATTACCCTGGCACAACTGCTCAAACTCCACATGCCATGCATTCCAACGGGTGTGGGGAATAACTCTGAAAATCGAGTCCATGTAAGTTAAGTTTCCTTGGCTGGGCTACTCTCCTCGTACGCTCTCCACCACTGATATGCTGTTCCGGGCAGCTGGAAAGTAGTGAAAGCAACCCCGCTCTTCTCTACAATACCTATGGCATGGAGAATACGGTGGCACTCCTTGAGAAAACCATGTGCATCCTCTTAAGCCAAACCACTGAAAGTAGGAGAGTGATACTTTTTGAACCTCTCGAGCCTAAGCTCCTCCTCCTCAAATGATGTTGCCCTAATCGCGGGCTGAACTGGAACAACAAGGTGTACCAGTATCACCTCTAGGACCTTATCGCCTTGGACCCGCTACTCTGGGGTACGACCTGTGGGAGTCTAAGCTCCTCCCCCAACCTGAGATGTGGATGGTGTAAGTGGGATCAACCCCGCCTGAGCTAAGATATGAAACATGTTCAGGAACTGTGCGAGGGTCTCCTGAAGTGCCGGGGTGGCAACATGCGCCTCGGGAGCTTGTCCCCTGACTGGAGCTACTGGTGGCTACTCTGTCGCAGCTCAGGCAGGTGCTCTAGCTGCACCACGTGCCCATCCTTGGCCTCTGTCCCAGCCCCGTCCTTTCACAACTCTAGCAGGGGGCACGGATGTATGATTGTCGGATCCAGCAGTGTGTGTCCTCCCCATCTGTGAGAGAATAGAAAGTCAAAGATTCAATTTTTGAAGTCAACCAATTTGCACGATAATGAATCAAAGAAATGAAGTTTTCCTAAATGTTCTATAGCCTCTCGAAGATAAGTACATACATCTCCGTACCGATCTGCAAGACTCTACTAAACCTGTTTATCATTTGTAACACTTATGAATCTAGAGCTTTGATACCAACTTGTCACGACCCTAATTTCCTTCTGTAGGATGTCGTGATGGCACCTAGTCTCTACGACTAGGTAAACCTAACATTTGATAACAACTGAATAGATAAAATTAACAAAATACTAAAACCCAGTCTGAATAACTCATATAAACTTTTGAAAAATAGAATCTCAACAATACACTCCCCCAAAAATGGTGGAATAGAGTCATAAGCTCTACAGAGTAAGCTAAAGTGTCTAGTACATCACTGTCTGAAAGAAAATTCAACAATTAATAAGAACAAGGGAAGGTGACTCCGAGTCTTGCGAACGTGGAGCAAGTGTATCTTGAAGTCTCCAAAGCAGCAACTCGAATCAACTCTAGCGTCCGGCAGGGGCAGACATACCTGGATCTGCACAAAAATGTGCAGAAGCATAGTATGAGCACACCACAATAGTACCCAGTAAGTATCAAGCCTAACCTCGGTAGAGTCGTAACGAAGCCAGGTCAAGACACCTACTAGGATGTAAATAAACAGAATAAAACCATAAGAATGAATAATAATGGAAAGCGCAGAAATAACTAATACAAAACAAGGTAATAGCATGAACTGATACAGGAAATTTAACATAGAACTAACATAAGAGAAACAACTAAAGAGAACCAAAATGATCATATACGGACAACGACTGCTAAACAATGAAGAACAAAACAACAAGAAACGTTCCCACCAAAACTACTTGCAATATGACATAAACAACAAGAACCACAACGAGGTACCGCCTCATGTACAACAAGAATCACCACCAAGCTACCGCCTTGTATAAATCACAACCGAGGTACCGCCTCGTATTCACATTTCTCAATTTCAATCATAATCTTTCCTTATACCGCCGTGTGAGCCTTACATTTGAAATAGGTTTTGAAAACAGGTTTTTCGAAATAGCTACACGTACTTTAGCGCACCTTATGACGTCGCGTGGCTTCACGTAGTTCCCCCCAAGCAACAAGCACATAAGTCCCACCTTATACCGCCGCATGCACATTAACCCCAAGTCTTATACCGCCGTATGCGCGTCAATATCACATCACAATAACAACTCGCACCACAAGTGCCCATGTATCACAACTTGCCAACAATCAACAATATCAATATTTTCACAACAATAGCCCATTGTCACCACAAACGAGTACAAGAATATCAACAACAACAATAGATGTAAAATGCCAACAAGCAAAATATTTCAACAATAACAATTTCGCCTCAATGTGCTAATGGCTTTCACAACCTAAACAACAACAACTCAACAATGAGATAATGTATAACCACGATATTGAATAAGAATAACTCACAAGGGAAAAGATAACGTAAAATAATGACTTCAAATAATGGGAATCAACAGGGAAAGAGATAACATGAACAATAACTTCAAGTAAGGATAATCAAGAATGAAGGAGATAACACGAACAATAACTTTAAATAATAATAATTAACAATGAATAGGTAGCATGTAGCAATAAAAGGGGCATAGTTCAACTAAAACATGAGAGCAATTTATCAAGTAGGATGTAAAACTAGTGTTAAACAAGTCAATTAAGGCATGTAAGGATATACTAATACAAATAGGAATAGATTAACTATGAGAATCTAGAACATGATATGACATCTCAATTAAAACATGAAAATAGTCTAGTAACCTAAACCGGTTAAATACCATGTACAACCCGTGTACCCACTCGTCACCTTGCATACATGGCTTTCACATTGCACAAATAAGTCAATCAATACCAATCCTAAGGGGAAGTTCCCCCCCACAAAGTTAGGCAAGATACTTACCTCAATTAGGCCAATTCAACACTCGGAAATAGCTTTTCCCCTAAAATTCGCCTACACACGGCTCAAATCTAACCAAAATCGACTTAACATCATCAAACAATGCTAGAGAAATCTATTGCAATAGATAAAGCTAAGTTCTTTACACTTTAACCAAAAAGTCAACAAAAGTCAACCCGGGGCTCGCCGTCAAAACCCGGCTCCAATGGTAGATTCCGACTACCCATGACCCCACAAGTTCATATATGTGATTAGTTTCAAAATTCGAGTTCAAATCGACTCTCAAAACTCAATTTCTTATTTTTCAAAAACTTGACAAAGTTTTACAAATTTTTACTTTAATTCACATGGTTTTGATGTTAAAATCTAAGATATATTGATGGAATATGATTAGAAATAGATTAGAATCACTTACCCAAGGTTTGTAGATGAAAATTCCCTCTCCAAATCGCCTCCTACCGAGTCTAGGGTTCACAAATGAGAGTATGTGTTCAAAAATCCCGTCTCCCAGCCCTTTAACCAGCTGCAAATGTCGCATTTGTGACACAGGGTTTGCATTTGCAAACTTTCGCCATTGCGGACCAGGGATCGTATTTGCGAACCATGAAAACCTTATGCATCATCATCATTGCAAGAAAAGGCATCGCAATTGCAAACTGACCATCATCCCAAAAGCGAATAATTGTTCGCAATTGCGAACCAAGCAAAATCCTACTGCCTTCGCAAATGCGAAGGGGAAGTCGCATTTGCAACAACTTCCCCCCTACTGTCACCTTCGCAATTATGAGGTTGGTGCTCACAATTGCGATAACAGAACACCAGCACACCAACAGTTCATTTTAAGTCCAAAACCATTTCGATACATGTCCGAAACTTATCCGAGCCCTCAGGGCCCCAAATCTAATATCCTCACAAGTCTAAAAATATCGTACGAACTTGATCGTGCGATCAAAATACAAAAATAACATCTAAAACTACGGATTGAACTCTAAAACGCATGAATTTTAAAGTAAAGTTCAAAATTTCTAGAATTACAACTAAACGTTTGAATCTTATCAAACCAAGTCCAAATGACACCAAATTTTGCAGACAAGTTCTGAATACCATAAAGGACCTATTCCAAGTCCCAAAATCAAATTCCGAGCTCGATAGCTAAAAGTCAACCTACAATCAAACTTTTCAACTTCAAATTGCGAAATTTTTGACGAATCAACATAAATCAACCTACGGACTTCCAAAATCACTTCCGGGCATACGCCCAAGTCCGAAATCTCGATACAAAGCTATCAGAGACATAAAAACACAGTTCCGGGGTCGTTTATACAAAATTTAAAGTTTGGTCAATATTTTCTAATTTAAACCTCTAAGTCAAGAATCAAGGGTCCAAATCAACCCGAAAGCTTCCTGGAACGAAACTTACCGACCCCGTAAGTCATAAAATCATAAACGTACATGTGTGAAGCATCAAAAGGGGAAACATGGCTCAATTACACAAAATAACCGATCGGGTCGTTACATCTTATGTCCCAAATTAATCTAAATAAACTAATCATCATATTTAGAGCCCTTGTTTATATTTTTTCTATGTACAGAATGCTGATTATTAACCGTAAAAAAACTAATTTTATGATCTACCTTCCCATCTAGAGAGATAAATTAATATGACATACTATTGTTGTTGTCTCCTAGAGTTCCTTAAAACAATATTAAAAGAAAATTCCTACACATTATCATAATTATTAGCTTACTATCTAGATCTCGCTAATAATACAAACATTCAAAAAATTGTCCGATAGGATTTGAAGTTAAATATAGTATAGAAGAGAGTTTAAAAACATCAGTTATCAGTTATCACTGTTATAAAATAAAAACTGTAAAGTAAATAAACTGAAGACACGTATAGAGAGAGATTGGTATATTATTCAACTTCAAACTGATGTACATAATGAACTGAAATCTCCTCTATTTATAGAAGAAAGAAAGTAGTTGCGAGACTTTTTAGGAAGCAGCTGCAAGGCTTTTCAGGAAGCAACTGCGAGGCTTTTCTTGAGCTACTTGTAAGTTGTCCGTATGAGCTGCTCGCAACCTGCCTGTTTAATAAGAAGCTGTTGCAAATTATTTCATTGAGTTGCTTGCAACCTACCTGCATCAGCTGCTTGTAGATAAACTTCAATTGAGTACTAAACGAATAATCTTCTTCAGGAAGATTATCTACAGTGGAGTAATAAATGGATATCAATAATAATATTTTCATAACACTCCCCCTTGGATGTTCATTATTAAGTGCCTCGTTAAAACCTTACTAGGAAAAACCTCGTGGGAAAAAACCCTAGTTAAGGAAAAAGAGTACACTAATAATATACATTGCAAGCTGCCTCATTAAAACATTTACTAGAAAAACCCAATGGGAAAACATCTGGGCAAGGAAAAAAGAGTATAGTGCATACTTTACTTCCACGGATAAATACGTTATTTAAAATACCTAAGTCTCCGCATTCCAATCTTGTACATCATCTTCTTGAAGATTGCAGCTGGCAAGGACTTGGTGAACAACTCTGCCTGATTATCAGTTGAACGGATTTGTTGCACATCAATGTCACCATTTTTCTGAAGATCATGTGTGTAGAATAACTTTGGTGAAATATGCTTTGTTCTATCTTCTTTTATAAATCCTCCCTTCAATTGGGCTATGCATGTATCATTGTCTTCGTATAAAATTATGGGTCTTCTATCACATTCTAAATCACATTTTTCTCGAATGAAATGAATCATTGATCTCAACCATATGCATTCCCGACTTGCTCCACATGTAAACACGTAGCCGGTTTGGGATCAAGCTTTATAGGGATCAAATATATAACCTGCATCTGCATAACCAACAAGATATGCACTACCGTTGTTTGCATAAAACAAGCTCATATCAAGAGTTCCCTTTAAATATCGCAATATATGCTTAATCCAGTTCCAATGTCTCCGTGTAGGAGAAGAGCTATATCTTGCTAGTAAATAAATAAAAAATGTTATGTCAGGACCTGTAGCATTAACAAGATACATAAGTGCACCAATTGCACTAAGATAGGATATTTCAGGACCAAAGAGTTTCTCATCCTCTTCTGGAGGCTGAAACGGATCTTTATTCACTTCAAGTGATCAAACAACCATTGGTGTACTCAATGGGTGTGCTTTGTTCATGTAAAAACATTTTATGACCCTTTCTGTATATGCAGATTGATGGATAAAGATTTCGTCTGCTAAATGTTCAATTTGAATACCAAGACAAAGTTTTGTCTTTCCAAGATCTTTCATCTCAAATTCTTTCTTAAAATATTCAATTGCCTTTTGGAGCTCTTCTGGAGTTCCAACAAGATTTATGTCATCAACATAAACAACAAGTATAACAAATTCTGATGACATTTTCATTACAAAAATACATGGACAATAACATCACTTACGTAACCTTCTTTCAGCAAATATTAACTGAGGCGATTATACCATATGTGCCTAGATTTCTTTAAACCGTACAAAGACCTTTGTAATTTGATCGAATATATTTCTCGAGACTTTGAACTATATGCTTTAGGGATTTTAAATCCTTCAGGGATCTTTATAGAGATTTATTCAAATGAGTCATATAGGTTATGACTTACATTTAAATGGCATGACATCTTCAGGTGTCTGGACTGCATGTCCGATCCTCACAATCTTCTAGAGCTTATTCTCTCCTTATTATGATCATTTTGATCGTTTGCTTCTATCCTTTTCAAGGATTGTTACCTTTGGAACCGATTGGTCTACCACGCTTGATGCGTACAGTAAACTCTATCCTTCAGGGACTTTAATTTTAATAGGAGCATTTGCAGCTGAAATATGATATTTTATTTTGGATCAACATATGCTTCTGGCATTTGACTTGACTTATCTTCTGAATGAGGATAACACTTATGATAATTCGATTCATATAACATATTTTTCAACTGCTTATTCCATCCCCCCTAATGTTAGAAAAGCTAACATATATCCCAAATCTTCTTTGGGAAACATATTTTTGTGCTTTGTGGTAGATAAATTAATCATATACCACGCATCAAAAGTTATTAGATAGTAAAAATATTTGGTTTCTGATCCTAAACCAATTGTGAGGGGAGGACCTATCATATATTATTGGTCTGATGCATACAAGTGCTGCTGTATGCAATTTAGAAAATCTTAGACCAACACATGAAGCTTTGTTCTCATAAACAATAGTTTAGCCATTAATATGAGGTATTCAATGCTAAACTAGCTTAGATATAAACCAGCGTTATCAAGATGAACTGTCTTGATTTCATCTGAAAATTATGCTCTTAATTGAGAAAAGCAATTTTAAATGCCAAACTGCAGGTTGACAATAATCGCACATGTAACCATCTCATATATGTATCTATAAGTGGTTCACATGATAGGCGAATGGGCCCATTTTAACCTTTTATATATTTTAGAATTAGGGGTCTTAGTCCCAACTTTGACTAGTATAATCATATTATTATGAGAAAATGCAACACTACATAATTCTTGAAGAATCTTCTAGTTCTTCAATATATTCTTATCAGAATTCTCAATTAGATCATCATATTTAAACCAGATATCAATTAAAATTTTCAGTTTATTATGGCATGTGCTATCTTTTAGTAAACTTATGGTTTACTACGACACAAACTTTTATATCAGTAAACTTCTGATTTACTGTGGCTACTTTTGCCACAGTAAAATTTTTTGGTTTACTGTGACTACTACGTGATGTAGTACAAATTGAAGAATAAGGCGGGTACCTTCTCACATACATATTTACCCCCTATGATTGTGGAACATGAAGATTTTTAATCTTTCAATCATTTGTAGTCTCAGTATGATTGTCATTTATATTAGTAAACATCGGGTTTATCATAACATATGTTTTGACCATAATCATATAATATGAATGAAATATTTGTATATAAGCTCTTCGAGAGCCTTCATTTATTATCCACAATCTAATATTATTCGGACACTACTTGTGTCATGTGTCTTCTAGACAAACCGTTAGCTCTTTAGGAGTTTTTGATACATTTTGTACTATCAAATATTGCTCAGACACTTTTGGTATCATAAGAGAAAATAATAATCAAATGAACAATATAAAGACAATCCTAAATTTATAAATGTCAGAAATTAAGAATTTCAGTATTTGACCAACTTTGTGACAAATGTCTCATTCAGGGAGAAACACCATTAACATCTGAATATTTTATATCAAATTGGCAGCCACATAGTCATTACATCCTTCAGGGAAAGATACATGAGTTGTTATTTTCTCCGGGGTAGTTAATAACAACTAACCATAAGATATCAATGTGGTTATAATAGAAAGTATTCTACAAGAATCCTTTTGACTTAGAATGAAAAATTTTCAAAGATGTTTGACGTACAACATGTACGTGCGACAATGATCTTTATGCCACAAAAATAATATTTATATCCTTTATAATTCTACCTTTTCAGGAAGTGAGTTGTGATATTTCTTCATTCACTCCAAGGAATGAAAATGTGCTTCAAAAATAACTTTGAATAGCTCATTATTTTGTTTAAGCACATAAAAACACTGCTTCAAAATATTTTCTTACTTCAGGAGAAAATTTCAATTGTTTTACTACTTCAGGAGCAAATGTAAAATACAAAATGTTGAGTATATACTCTCTCAATTATATTACCTCTTCTGGAGGTAAATTGTAATATATTTACATCAAGCGTGCGTTTATATTTACGAGCTTTATTAATATTGTCACATTCACTTCAGGGAATGGATTAATATTTATCAAAAGTTCTCATCCTTCAAGGAACGGAACATAATTATTTGAACGTGCATTAATCACACCAAATTGTGCGATGGCTTAGAACCTCTTTTAAGATAATGCTACTTCAGGAGCAAATCGAGACATGCATGTAATATAGAGAATATTTCTCAAGCATATCTTCAATTGTAACCATAGAAAGCCTAGATTATCACTTCTGGTGTTCACAGGCATATACCACTTCTGGTGGTTAACAAAATTTAGTTACAATGAGATATATGAAACATAACCACTTCTGCTGGTTGTATATTTCTTGCAAACTCTGCTGGAGTTTAAGTGGATCTAACAATGTTATCCAATTTATAATATTTTTTTAAGATAATAAGGATGAAAACAAATACCAAAATAGGTACTGTATACATATCATATAACCAGACAAGTGATAATAAAGATATTAAACCAAATATAAGCAAAAGGCTCAAATTACTTTACACAAATTTTGCCACTCCAGACGTAAGTGATATCCACATTACTATTGCCAAGAATAAAAGCTCACCACCTCAAGGACATAATCTGCATTATGATGCTCAGAATGAACAAGATCTAACCACGGACGTAAGAGCGTCGCCTTACATCGGATATGAACACTGAAATAGAAATTAATTTAGAAGTAAGTGCTCAAAATGGCAGAGTCTCGTGCTGATAACTTGTTATAAAATAAAAACTGTAAAGTAAATAAACTGAAGAAAGTATAGAGAAAGATTGATATATTATTCAACTTCAAACTGATGTACATAATGAACTGAAATCTCCTCTATTTATAGAAGAAAGGAAGCAAATGCGAGGCTTTTCAGGAAGCAGCTGCAAGGCTTTTAAGGAAGCAGCTGCGAGGTTTTTCTTGAGCTGCTTGTAAGCTGTCTGTATGAGCTGCTTGCAACCTTCCTGTTTAATAAGAAGCTGCTGCAAGTCATTTCATTGAGTTGCTTGCAACCTACCTGCATCGGCTGCTTGTAGATAAACTTAAATTGAGTACTAAATGGATAATCTTCTTCAGGAAGATTATCTATAGCGGAGTAATAAATGGACATCCATAATAATATTTTCATAACAATCACATATGTTTTGGCCTTGGACCCAAGAGCTGAAACTATAAGGCCTTAGTAACCTAAAATTGGGTTGATAAAAAATATTAATAATAGGCTTTCAATCTATTTTGGGATAGTCAGTGTGACGTAGTTGCTGTCTCTTGGAAATTTGATCAAGAAGAGTGGAAAAATAGCATGGGCTAGTCAGTTTTCAGACCGATAATTAAAAAATTGCTAGTGTTTGCAAAGTCATTAAAAATAGCAACTATTTTATGCAAAGATAAAATCTGGACAAAAATATTCTTAGCAAATACGGAAAAAATCCAGCATAATATGCTGGATTATGGAAGTCTTGCGTATAAAACTCTAGCATATTGTACTGGAGTTCAAAGATCAAAGACATCTTGTATGTGAATCCCAATATATTGTCACGACCTAAAATCCCAACCAATCAGGGTCGTGATGACGCCTAATGCCACTCGTTAGGCAAGCCAACAAAATGGATAATACAAAAATTAAACATTAAATATTTGACAACTGATCAATAACATAATATAAAAACAACTCTGCAATAACATAATAAAGTTCTAAAATCAATAACTAGCGTAAGCCACCCTAAGATTTGGTGTCACAAATACATGAGCTTCGAGATCCAACTAAACACAAGTTTCTGAAAGAAATACAATTATGTCCAAATAAAGTGGAAACAATAAAGTAGAGGTTAGATAATGACTCAAGGCATGCGGATAGGATGCAGCTCTACCTCGAATCACCAACGCAATATCCGCTAAGCACATCTCGGGGCTCTACTGGTACCGATGTCAGGATCTGTACAAGAAGTGCAGAAGTTTAGTATGAGTACAACCGACCTCAATGTACTCCGTAAGTGTCCAGCCTAACCTCGACGAGGCTAAGACAATACACCTACAATAAACATGTGCAGTTATTTATATGTATAAAAGAATAAAAAGTAAAAAGTCAAAGGAAACAACGAAGTAGGGGCAGGTTTAGGGTACAATAGACAAAAATAGTAAATAAGGAATCATGAAGTAAACCTCTTTCTAAAACGGGCAACAAAACCACCAAGTCAAAATTCACATAACCAATGTCAATTAAAACAATGAAATCAATAAACACGCACGACATCACTATTCGTGCTTTTACTCTCATCCTCACCATATCAGGTAAATGCAAGTGTACGATATCACCCTTCGTGATCTTACTCTCATCCTCACGTGATCATAATAAATATGCATATGCACGACATCATCCTTTGTGCTTTAACCTCTCATTATAAATAAGCATGTACACGACATCACCCTTCATGCTTTTATCCTCACATTCACTCAATCAATGATGTCAATATGTAAGTGAGGCACGACAACACCCTTCGTGATTTTCACTCTTCCTCATCAAGCAACAACAACAACCCACAGTATTAAGAAAGGTGAGAAGCAAATTCCAACCTCAATAATAGTGTTAAAATAATCAAACTCAACTTTCAATATCACATCAATTTTAACATAAGCGATAAACACAAAAGCGAATAGTCAAAGAATAAACGATCTATCTAAGGCATGGAAGGAATAGTAAATGGAACAACATGGTACAAACAAGATAAATTCCACCCCGCATGCTTTTAACCCATAATAGTGCATATACACCCGTCACCTTACATATACGCCATCCCCACACATAATTGACGTAGCAAATAGAGTAAACAAGTCCAAATTCCCTCAAGTCAAAGTTAACCACGACACTTACCTCCTTCCGGAATCAAATCAACAATCCACCAGGGTTTTTTCCTTAGACTAAGCCTCCAAACCAACCGAATCGAGCCAATTATCAATCAAACAATCAAAAATAAGCTTTAGAAATTACTCACGAATGAAAAAGGTTCAATTTTGATCATATTTTAAAAAGTCAACAATAGTCAACCCCGAGCCCGCTTAGTCAAAATCTGAGATTCGAATCAAATCTCAATTATCCATTCATTGTTGAGCCCAGTTATGTGATTTGTTTCGAAATCTGACCTCAATTTGAGGTCTAAATCTCAATTTTACAAAATTTCTAAATTCTACCCAAAACCCCTAATTCCTACTTTGAAATTCATGAAAATGTAATGGGAATTGATTGAAAACTATTTAAAGTTGCTTACCAATGATTTTGGGGAGAAAATATTCTTCAAAAATCGCCTCTAGTGAGCTTAGGGTTGAAAAATAATGTTAAATGAGCTCGGTCTCATTTTTTCCAACTTTTACCCAGCTGCAGACGTCGCAATTGCGAACTCTTGTTTGCAATTGTGAAACACTGATCGCAAAAGCGAACAATGCAACAGTGACCCTGAAGTCGCAAATGCGACTAACCCTTCGCATTTGCGAATTCCCTCTATCTCGCAAATACGAAAAAATGCTTCACAAAAGCAAAGCTATCACCCAGCTGCCTACATTGCAAATGCGATTCCTACATCGCAAATGCGACCCCCTCCGGTTCGCAATTGTGACCCTAACTTCGCATTTGCAAAGTCCTCAATCCCTGTCCAAATTCCACAAATACGAGCCTGACTTCGCAAAAGCGAAGCTCGCAATTGCAAGCAGGTCTTTGCATTTGCGAGACCTATGCATTAGCGTTTCAAAACCTTCAAAATCACAGCCAAACTCATCCGAGCCCCTCGGGCTCCAAACCGAACATTCACACAAGTATAGTAACATCATACAAACTCACTCGCTAACTCAGATCATCAAAATAACATCAATTATCAAGAATCAATCATCAAAACTCACAATTTCAACTTTGAAACTCATTTTTTCCAACTTTTTACATAATGCACCGAAACGCGTTCGGGTCACCAGAGACCCCAACCAATTATGCGTACAAGTCCAAGACACCATACAAACCTACTGGAATTGTCTAAACACCGATCTAAGGTTGTTTACCGAAAATGTTGATCGTGGTTAACTCTAGCCTCATTTTAAGTCAAAATCACATTTTCTTTAAAATTTCACATAAAAGCTTTCCTACAAATGACACAGACCACACACGCAAGTCATATAACATAAAATGTGGCTATGAGAGGTCTCAAAATACCAAAATTAAGGTTAGTTCTCAAAATGACCTATCAGATCATCACATTTTCCACCTCTAAAAAAAACATTTGTCCTTGAACGTACATAAAAGTGTACCTAGATAAAAGGTGTGGGTATCTACTCCGCATATCGGCTCAGACTCCCACATAGCCTCCTCAATCAGCTGACCTCTCCATTGCACTTTCACAGAAGGAAAACTCTTAGACCTCAACTTCCGAACCTGCCGATCTAGAATAGCCACCGGATCTTCCTTATAGGTAAAATTCTCATCAAGCTGCACCGTGCTAAAGTCCAAAACATGTGATCTATCCTTATGGTACTTCTGAAGCATAAAAACGTGGAATACCGGATGTACCCCTGCTAGGCTAGGAGGCAATAAAAGCTTATAAACAACCTCCCCAACTATCTCCAAGATATCAAATGATCCAATAAACCTCGGGCTCAACTTGCCTTTTTACCAAACCGCATCACGCCCTCTATAGGAAATACTCGAAGAAGAACCTTCTCGCCCACCATGTAAGCCACATATCGAACCTTCCTGTCCGTATAATGCTTTTGCCTGGACTGAGCTATATGAAGTCATTCCTGAATCACCTTAACCTTTTCCAAAGCATCATGAACCAAATCAGTGCCCAACAGTATAGCCTCTCTGGGCTCAAACCACCCAATCGGCGAACGACGTCGCCTCTAATACAAAGCTTCGTACAAAGCCATCTGGATGCTCGACTGATAACTAATGTTGTAGCCAAACTCTGCTAGAGGTAAGAACTGGTCCCACTGACCCCTAAACTCCATAGAGCATGCATGCAATATGTCCTCCAATATTTGAATAGTGCTCTCGGACAGTTCGTCCGTCTGAGGATGAAATGCGGTACTCAGCTCGACCGCATGCTCAAATCACACTGTGTAGATCTCCAAAAATTCAATGTGAACTATGTGCCCCGGTTCGAAATGATAGAAATGGGCACGCCGTGCACGTAGGTAATTTCCTAAATGTAAATCTCAGTCAACCGGTCTAAAGAATAGGACGTCAGCACCAAAATGAAGTGTGCGGACTTCGTCAATCAATCCACAATAATCCATACTGTGCCATATTTCTTCAAGGTCCATGGTAAGCCTACCACAAAATCCATAGTGATGCGCTCCCACTTCCACTCTGGTATCTCCAATATCTGAGTCAACCCACCCGGTTTCTAATGCTCATACTTCACCCGTTGACAATTCAAACACTGTGAGATATGAATGACAATATCTTTCTTCATCCTCCGCTACCAATAGTATTGTTTCAAGTCACGGTAAATCTTTGTGACACCTGGGTGAATGGAATAGCGTGAATTGTGAGCCTCCTCAAGGATCAGCTCTCTCAACCCATCAATATTTGGAACACAAATTCGGACTTGAAGTCGCATACAACCATCATCCCCAATCACAACCTCCTTGGCACCACCCCGCTGCACCGCGTATTTCAATACCAACAAGTGAGGATCATCAAACTGGTGAGCCTTGATATGCTCCAACAATGATGACTGTGCCACCATACAAGAAAGAAACCGGCTAGGCCCGAAACATCCAATCTCACAAACCGATTGGCCAGAGCCTGAACATCAATGGCTAGTGGCCTCTCCACTGGGTAAATATGCCAAACTAATCATGCTCTCTGCCTTCCAACTCAATGCATTGGCCACTACATTGTCCTTCCTCGGATGATATCATATGGTGATATCATAGTCCTTCAGTAATTCTAACTATCTCCGCTGGTGCAAATTAAGGTCCTGCTGCTTGAACAAGTGCTGGAGACTCTGATGGTCAGTTTAGATCTCACATGGAATTCCATATAGATAGTGCCTCCAAATCCTCAGTGCATGAACAATGGATGCCAACGCTAAATCATACACAAGGTAATTCTTCTCATTAACCTTCAACTGAGGAGATGCGTAGGCAATCACCCTACCATCCTGCATCAACACCGCGCTAAGCCCAATACGCGATGCATTAAAATACACCGTGTAAGATCCTGAACCCGTAGGCAACACCAACTCTGGGGCTGTAGTCAATGCAGTCTTGATCTTTTAAAAGCTCGTCTCACACTCGTCGGACCATATGAAAAGAGCACCCTTCTGGGTCCACTTAGTCAAAGGGGATGAGATAGATGAAAACCCCTCCACAAATAGTCTATAATTACCCGCCAAACCCAAAAAGCTATGAATCTCTGTAGATGAAGTAGGTCTAGGCCAGTTCTGAACTGCCTCAATCTTCTTAGGATCCACAATTGTCCAAAAAGGCAACCGAGTCCAACCAAAACTCAAACTTCAAAAACTTGGCATATAACTGATGATCCTTCAAAGTCTGAAGTATGATCCATAGGTGTTGCTCATGCTCCTCTCGATTGCGAGACTAAACCAAAATATCATCAATGAAGACAATCACGAAGGAATCCAAATAGGGCTTGAACACTCGGTTCATCAAATCCATAAAGGCTGTTGGGACATTTGTTAAGCTAAATGACATCACCAAGAACATGTAATGACCATATCGAGTCCGAAAAGCTGTCATAGCGACATCCTACCCTAATATTCACCGGATGGTAGCCTGACCTCAAATCAATCTTGGAAAACACCTTGGCACCCTGAATCTGGTCAAATAAGTCATCAATCCTCGTCAACGGATATTTGTTCAACTGCAGATAATCTATGAACATCCTCATCGATCCGTCCTTCTTCTTCACAAACAACACCAGTGCACCCCAAGGCGATACACTAGGTCTAATGAATCCCCTGTCAAGCAAATCTTGCAATGCTTCCTTCAACTCTTTCAACTCAACTAGGGCCATACGGTATGGTGGAATAGAAATAGGCTGAGTGCCCAAAACCAAGTCAATGCAAAAGTCGGTATCTCTGTCAGGTGGCATGCCTAACAAGTCTGTAGGAAACACCTCTGGGAACTCCCTCACCACCAGAACTGAATCCATGGAAGGCACCTTGGCACTAGAATCACGGATTTAGGCCAAATATGCCAACCCCTTCTCGACCATATGCCGAGCTTTCACATATGAAATGACCCTGCTAATGGAGTGACCAAGAGTCCCTCTCCACTCCAGTCGAGGCAACCCCGGCATGGATAACATCACAATCTTGGCATCGAAATTCAATATAGCGTGATATATTGCCAACCAATCCATGCCCAAAATCACATCAAATTCAACCATATTAAGTAATAGAAGGTCAATCCTAGTTTCATAGCTCCTGATAATGGTCAAACAAGAACGATAGACCTGGTCCACCACAACAGAAAACCCAACAGGCATAGACACATAAATAGGAGTAATCAAAGAATCATGAGACATATCAAAATATGATGAAAACTAGGATGACACATACAAATAAGTGAAACCTGGATCAAATAAAAATGATGCATCTCTATGGCAAACCAGAACAATACCTGTGATAACCACATCAGACGACTCCGCCTTAGGTCTAGCTGGAAATGCATAGAAACGGGGCTGAGCCCCACCAATCTAACCTCCATCTCTCATACGACCTCTCACTGGCTATCCTCCACCTCTAGCTGCCTGACCCCTACCCCTAGTCGGCTGGGACGGTGGCGGAGCAACTGGTGCTAGAACCATGGCAAAAGTACCCTGTTGTAGCATGGTACTCTATGACCTTGAGTAAAACCTTGCGACGTGCCTCAGGTCCCTACAAGTATAATAAGCCCTCAGCCGATGGGATTGCTGACCCTTGAACTGACCCTGTCAACCTGAATAACCACCCTGATAACTCTGAATCGGTGGTGCACTGATGGGAGCTGAAGGTGTACTGTATGCTAGCTGCTCAGGGTTAGACCCATAAGAACCACGACTGCCCGAAGCCCCATGCGACACATGAATTATTACTAAAACCTGATGGGATAGCCTCTACAAAATGAACCCCTGCCTCCAGATGAGGAACCACTGAAACCACTAAAATGACGAGGCCTCTTCAAAAATGCTGCCTCTCTACCCTAGCCACAAATCGTCTCGATCAGTCTAGCGATCTCCACAACTTGAGTGAAAAAAATATCATCCTTAGTCTCTCTGGTCATTTGTGATGCCGTAAATAAGGCCATATATAAACCTTCTCACCCTCTCCCTTTCTATAGGATTCAAGATAACTACATGGAGGGATAAATCCACGAATCTGGTCTCATACTGAGTAACAATCATGCTATCCTACTGGAGGCGCTCAAGCTGACTGCAAAAAATCCTCTCTTTGAGTGAAGCGGATGAACTTCTCCATGAATAGCTGTGAGAACTGAGCCCAAGTGAGAGGAGGTGAACCTGCTAGTCTGCCCCGAACATACTCCTGCCACCACCTCTTGGCAGAACCATGTATCTAAAACACTCTGAAGTAAACTCTGTTGGACACCACTATACCCATATTGCGTAATACCTCATGGCAACAGTCCAAGAAATCCTAGGGGTCCTCTAAAGGTGTACTACTAAAGAGAGTGGGAAATAACTTGGTGAACTTATCCTACCTCTTCAGCCCCTCGGCTGACATCACGAGTCCCTCCCCAGACAGCGTAGCAATAACAGGTTGAACTGCTCCAACTGGTGGAATTGCTGGAATTTGATAAACGGGAGCCATCTTCTCTAGAGTGTGAATAGCGGGAGTTTGGGCTCCTCCCCCAGCCTGAGAGACAGCTGGTGCTATAGGAAATACACTAGCCTAAGACACGCTCTGCATAAGGCCAACCAAGTGAACTAGGGCATACTAAGTACTAGGGTAGCAATGGACCCCTCTAAAACCTGAGCTGGTCTAACTGGCACAGCCGGAATAGGGATCTCCTCATGCTGCTTGATCTGGGGCATTGCAATAGGTGTTATTGCACATGCTCTAGGCTGAGCTCTACCTCTACCTCTGGATCTACCTCGGCCCCGACCTCTACCCCCTGGTAGTGGCTGCAGCCTGGGGCTCGGACTCCTGATTAGCTACTGACGCAGTACGTGTCCTCACCATCTATTAGACAATAAGAATATAGTGATTCAAACTCAAAGATAGAATAAAATCGCACGATTGAGAAAGAGAGAAAGTGATATTTCCTAAAGCCTTATAGCCCCTGGAAGATAAGTACATGCGTCTCCCAACCAATCCTCTATACTCTACTAAGCTTTCTCATGACTCGTGAGACCTAGGAAACCTAGTGCTCTAATACCAACTTGTCTCGACCCAAAATCCCATCCAATCAGGGTCGTGATGGCGCCTAACGCCGCTCACTTGGCAAGCCAACACAACTGATAATACAAAAAGTAAAGCATTAAATATTTGACAACTGATCAATAAGATAATATAAAAATAGATCTGTAATAACGTAATAAAGTTCTAAAACCAATAACTAGCGTAAACTACCCCAAGATTTGGAGTCACAAGTACATGAACTTCTAGATCCAACTAAATACAAGGTTCTATAAGAAATGTTACAGTGTCCGAATAAAGTGGAAACAATATAGTAGAGGTAAGATAATGACTCAAGACATGCGGATGGGAAGCAACTCTACCTTGAATCACCAACGCAATATCTGCTAAGCACCTCTTTGGGCTCCGCTGGTACCGATGTCAGGATTTGCACAAGAAGTGAAAAAGTGTAGTATAAGTACAACCGACCCCAATGTACTTCTTAAGTGTCGAGCCCAACCTCAGCGAGGTAGTGACGAGGCTAAGAAAAGACACCTACAATAAACATGTGCAGTTATTTATATGTATACAAGAATAACAAGTAAATATTCAATTGAAACAACAAAGTAGGGTCATGTATAGGGGACAATAGATAGAAAAAGTAAATAAGGAATCATGAAGTAAACCTCTTTCCAAAACAGGCAACGAAACCACCAAGTCAAAATTCACATTACCAAATGTCAAGTAAAATAATGAAATCAATAAACTTGTACGGCATCACCTTCGTGATTTTACTCTCATCTCACCATATCAGGTAAATGCAAGTGCACGACATCACCCTTCGTGCTTTTACTCTCATCCTCACGTGATCATAATAAAAATGCATTTGCACGGCATCACCCTTCGTGCTTTAACCTCTCATGATAAATAAGCATGTGCATGACATCACCCTTCGTGCTTTTATCCTCGCATTCACTCAATCAATGATGTAAATATGCAAATGAGGCACAACAACACCCTTCATGGTTTTCACTCTTCCTCACCAAGAAACAACAACAACCCACAGTATCAAGCAAGGCGGGAAGCAAATTTCAACCTCAACAATAGTGTTAGAATAAGCAAACTCAACTTTCAATATCACAAAAATTTCAAAATAATCGATAAAGACGAAAGAGAATAGTCAAAGAATAAATGATCTATCTAAGGCATAGTAAATGAAACAACATGGTACAAATAAGGTAAATTCCACCCCGCATGCTTTTAACCCATAACAATGTATACACATCCATCACCTTGCATATACACCGTCCCCACATATAATTCACATAGCAAATAAACCAAAAAAATTCTAATTCTCTCAAGTCAAAGTTAACCACAACACTTACCTCCTTCTGGAATAAAATCAACAATCAACCATGGAGTTTTCCTAAGAACTAGCCTCCAAACCAACTGAATCTTTCCAATTATCAATCAAACAATCCAAAATAAGCTTTAGAAACTACCCACGAATGAAAAAGGTACAATTTAAATCATATTTGAAAAATTCATCAAAAGTCAACCTCGAACTTGCTTGGTTGTAATCCGAGATTCGGACCAAATCCCGATTACGCATTCATCCCAGAGCTCGGTTATGCGGTTTATTTTGAAATCCGGCCTCAATTTAAGGTCTAAATCTCTATTTAACAAAATTCCTAAATTCGACGAAAAACTTCTAATTTCTACCTTGAAATTCATAGATTGGATGTTTAAATTTATGGAAAAGTAATGGGAATTGATTGAAAACTAGTTAAAGCTGCTTACCAATAAATTTGGGGATAAATTATTCATCAAAAATTTTCTCTAGAGAGCTTAGGGTTGAAAAATGGTGTAAAATGAGCGAAGTCCACTTTTTCCCAACTTTAACCCAGCCGCAGACATCGCAATTGCGAAACCCTAATCGCAAAAGAGACCAGTGCAACAATGCCCCAGAAGTTGCAAATGTGACTAATCCTTCGCATTTGCGAAGTTCGCCCATCTCGCAAATACGGAAAAATGCTTCGCAAAAGCGAAGATATCACCCAACTACCTACATTGCAAATGTGATTCCTACATCACAAATGCGACCCCCCTCCTGTTTGCAGTTGCAACCTTGACATCACATTTTTGAAGTCCTCAATCCCAGTCTATATTCCACAAATGCGAGCCTGACTTCGCAAAAGCTTAGCTTGCATTTACGAGCAGGTCTTCGCATTTGCGAGACCTGTAGTCCAGCTACACAAAAAAATGCATCAGCAGTTTAAAACCTTCCGCACCACATTCAAAACTCATCTGAGCCCCTCATGCTCTAATACAAACATCCACAAAAGTATATTAACATCACAAGAACTCGCTCTCTAAATCAAATCATCAAAATAACATTAATTATTAAGAATCGATCATCAATACTCAAAATTTCAACTTTATGTAATGACCTGACCAGTTGTTTTGAGTACTACCTTTAATTTTAGTGTTCCGAGACCTCCCATAGCTTTATTTATTGTTTATTTGTTTGCGTGCATGGTCCATGTCATTTTTCGGAAAGTTTTTACGTAAAATATTGAAGAATTAAAAGAGGCTAGAGTTGACCATGGTCAACAATTTTAGTAAACGACCTTGGATCAGTGTTTTAACAATTCCGGTAGGTTCATATGATATTTTTGTACTTGTACGTTTGGTTGGGGTCCGGGGTGACCTGAGTGCATTTCGGCGTGTTATATGAAAATTGTTAAAATGAGTTTTAAAGTTGAAATTCTTAAGTTTTGATGATTGATTCTTGTTATTTGGTGTTAATTTGATGATTTGAGGTAGCGAGTAAGTTTGTAGGATGTTATTACACTTGTGTACATATTCAGTTTGGAGCCCGAGGGGCTCGGGCGAGTTTCGGGTGCATTGCGGATGAGTTAGGAGCAACTGATGCATAGCTGGATCTAGTATGAACTTGCAAATCTCGCAAATGTGAGAATACTGCTCGAAAATGCGAGCCCCACTATTGCAAGTAACTGCTTGCATCTGCGAACGGAGCTGGGGAATATGCACTTCGCAAATGCGGATTGTTGGAGCTCCGCAAATATGATATACCTGTCGCATTTGCGACACTTGGGGAGGCCGACCATCTTTGCTGTGAAGCTTTGATTGCAAATGCGCATGAGGGGGCAGCCATAAATGTAAAGATTTTGTCGCAATTGCAACTTCTTGGGGCCTGTTACACTGGTCGCTTTTGCTTTCAGTGTTTCGCGAATACGGGCTTCACAATGCGATACCTGCAGCTGGGTAAAAGAGAGAAAAATTGGGACTTAGCTCATTTTACACTATTTTTCAACCCTAAACACTCTAGAGGCGATTTTTGAAGAACTTGTTCTTCCCAAATTCATTAGTAAGCATCTTTAACTAGTTTTCAATCAATTTCAATTACTTTTCATGAGTTTTTAACATGAAATCTAGGAATTTCATGGTAGAAATTAGGGGTTTTGGGTAGAATTTAGGGATTTTGTAAAATTGAGATTTAGAACTCAAATTGAGGTCAGATTTCGAAACAAATCACATAACCAAGCTCAGGGTTGACTTTTATTGACTTTTTAAATTTAGGTAAATATTGAACCTTTTTCATTCGTGGGTAGTTTCTAAAGTTTGTTTTGAATTATCCAAACGATATTTGGCTAGATTTGATTGGTTTGGAGGCTTGTTCAAAAGGGAAAGCCGTGGTTGAATGCTGACTTGTTTTCGGAAGAGGTAAGTGTCTTGCCTAGCTTTGTTGGGGGAGTTTCTTTTCCTACTATTTGATATTGTTTGCTACATACAGGGGTGATGAATATACGAGGTTACAAGCATATATATATATATATATATATATATATATATATATATATATATATGTGCATATAAATGATCGGGAGGGGGAAATTATATGCTTCTTTGTGCCTTTTTTGGATGATCCCTTGACCTATGATTCATTTAATTCAATGATTAATAAACTCGATTATCTATATTAAAAATCATGTTAGAATATATGACATCTTAAAAAAGGGTTTAATGTGTTGTTTTCGAGATTCGTTTGCTTACTTAACTTGATCGTAGTATCAGGAACCCATATCTAAACCTGTTATTGTCATGTCACTTGAACTTCTTTATTTGTATTAAGAGATGATGATTGGGGTCTTAGGGCTCCATTTGTCATGATGGGTAATTCTGTGTGGTTGATATGATATTGGCACAATGAGTATTTCCGTGTGGTTTGAATATGATTGTTTTGTTGGCTATTACCGTGAGAAAAAGGAAGTTGGATTTCTGTTATGATTACTCATTCATTAAACAATTATGTGCCCTTTACTTTGGTTTTATTAATGTTTGTTGTTTCATATGATACCTCCCATTTGAGTTCCTTAAGTAGTTACCTCTATGTTTTCCATCTGGCCTGTTACTGTTATAGCTATATCTTTACCTTGTTTGTTACTGTTACACCTATGCCTTGACTTGATTTTCTTCTGCTACATGTCCTCTTCAAATTCATGCATTTACTTGTTATTAGGTCATACTTGTTACATGCATTTAATTGTCATGTGATTTACTTGTTAAATGCCTTAACCCGCTACATGTCTTCACTCACAACATGTTTTCACTTACTATATGTCTTCACTTACTATATGCTTTTACTTACCATATGACTTCACTGATTAAATGCCTTTACTTGCTACAAGCTTCTACTTGCTACATGATTTCATATATTGAATTCCTTCATTTGATTCCAGTTCTTACTTGATAAGCATCTTTTTTCGTTTCATGTTCTACTCTCCTTTGTTTAACAAGATTGGGTGAATTTTAGTTTGGTTGTGTGTTATGCTTTGTGGAAGCCTTGTCATTATATACGGTAGACTAGCCTTTGATAATGGACTGCTCATTCTACTTTATCTGAGTTATATTACCTAGTTGAATACCGCATGTTCGTTACCTTGTCATTATACACACCGCAATAGTGTTATTATGTATATTGGGATCGGGTTGCATGCGCAACAGTGTTATTATGTAAATTGGGATCAG
Source organism: Nicotiana tabacum (assembly GCF_000715075.1). Taxonomy (NCBI): domain Eukaryota; kingdom Viridiplantae; phylum Streptophyta; class Magnoliopsida; order Solanales; family Solanaceae; genus Nicotiana; species Nicotiana tabacum. The sequence goes on along the minus strand of NC_134093.1, from coordinate 41,625,126 downwards.
GTTGCATGCTTTAATTAAGTTTGATATATATATATATATATATATATATATATATATATGGGATCGGGTTGCACGCCTCAACGAATATTAAAATGATGTTTGGGATCGGGATGCACGCTGCAACAGTGTTAATTATATATGTGGGATCGGGTTGCGCGCCGCAACGGAGCAGATGTATTGTGGTTATTCTTGTCTTTGATTCATGTTATTGTATTGTGTTATGATCCTGAGGAGTGATGATATTCTGGGGCCCTCTGTCAGTTTTATCCTTATTTCAATTATTACGCGATTATTTGTGTATCTTTCTCGTATTGCTCTTTCTGCTTATCATCTGCTCAGGTAAGAGCAATAAGTAAGTATCTTTTAACTAAAAACCACTTCACTACTTCATCGAGGTTAGTTAAGGTACTTATTGAGTACATGGGGTCGGTTGTACTCGTGCTATACTTCTACACCTTGTGTGCAGATCTTGGAGCCGCGTAGCTGTGGAAGATGAAGCCTTGCACTAAACACACTCCGGCATTCCAAATTCAAGCTACCTCTTGTTCATGGTAGTTTAGGACTTAAACTCTGTTTATGTAAATTTCAAATAGATATTGTACCTATTCTTCATTTTGGTTTGTAAATCTAAATCATACTGGCTCATGACTTGTACTACCAGTCTTTGGGAGGTTGTATAGAATTCAGTCATTTTATTTATTGTTATTAACAATATATTATTTGACGTACCTTGTTCTATGTTTGGCTTACCTAGCATTAGGGTTAGGTTCCGTCACGACTATGTGGTTTTTAGGTCATGACAAGTTGGTATCAGAGCACTAAGTTCGTAGGTTCTACGAGTCATAAGCAAATGTCTAATAGAGTCTTGAGGATCAGTATGATGACGTCCATACCTATCTTTGAAAGGCTATAGGGCATTTAGGAAACTTGTTTTCTTTATTTCCTTATCATGCGACCTTGTTTCAGCTTGGAACCTGCGACTTTGATTCTTCTTATTCGTTCATATATGATGCTGAGCACAAAGTATCATTGTGCACCGATGACTTTTAATGTTGCGAATGGGTTGCGAAGGGTTATGGATGTTTGATTATCATCGCGATGTGTTGTCTAGTCTTGGGGAAGATGCATTGATAAATGTTTCAGTTATTCATTTGTGGGACAATGCAGATTCTTATATCTTTTCGACGAGTGTAGACTCGAGAGAATTAATCGGTTACCTAGTTGTTGTGACCGTGGTGGGGTCGTGGGAAGGTGTTGATTTGAGTCCAGCCGGTGGGTTATCTCCTGCTTGAATATTTCAAGTTGTGTGTTTTGTATGAGGTTTCTATTAAGTGGAATGCATATAATATCATTTTGGAGCATTTGAGAAAATTAGCTTGACTGTCACAAGGATGGGTATGCGCTTAGCAGAGTCTTCGGAGTGTTTTATGACTAGTGTTACATAAGTTTATGAAGTATTCAGTTGATTAAAAGCACGGGGCCGGGGCATCTACGAAGGAATGGTATTGTGGATTGGCTATAAATTGAGAAAAGTTTCATTGAGGATGATTGCGAGCAAGGGATCGGTGAATGTATGATGTAATATGCCTTACAGGTATATAGAGGTCTTGGGAATGATTCAGGTTTGATGCTCATTGCGGATGCAGTGTGCAAGGAAAAGAAACCTCTAGGTTGCTTCTTCTAGTTAATCGGGTGCTGACGAAGCGTAGGTTATTCAGTACATATTGGCTGTGTAGTGGAGATTAGAGCAAGGTGGGTGACTATAGAAAGGTTCTGATGAGTTCAAGATTCATATGTGGCCTTTGAAGATTTTCCAATTTGTGTATGGTTAGAGCTCGAGATCGGTAGTGAATGGTGTTCGAATTTGCGGTACTTTTATATCAAGAATGATTCTACGTAGCACTATTAGAGAGATGCAAAAAATGATTTCAGATTCGCAGATGGTCCTTCAGAGCAAGCATTTCAGATTAAGTTACTTTTGGGTTTGGCAGTCTGCGTGACTTGGCTAAGTTAGAGGAGAACAATTCTGATGACTTGATTATGTGTTAACAAGTTTCAAATAATTTTTGATGGTTATGGCCATGGCTCGGGGTTGATGTCTTTTACAAGTATAGAAGGTGTATTGAGTGTGGTGATGTCCTCCTAGATTGAGTTAAATTGAAGGTTCTCGGTTGATGAGGTGTTCAACTTGCTTGTGGTTCAGAGTTGATTATGAGAATTTCGTAATTTCACAAGTTAGCATGATAGTGGCAGTGCACCGTGTGGGATTGAAAGTTGTGAGCAGAAGGTTGCGGTATAATTTTGAAGGGAAGGTCATGGGTTCTAGATGGGACAGATGATTTCAGATGTTTAAGAGAATGCTTGCGCTGTTTGATGTCGCATGAGAAGAGTGCACATTTTAGAAGGCGCACTGTGTTTTGACTTGCGGATGCTTGGCTAGTGTTACGGTGATCGCCTGATTTTGGGTTGCTGAGGTTCAGCTTTTACTATGTGGAGCAAGGATATATATGAGCATTTTCTGTAAGATAATGGAGTATGAGTGATGTATCAGCCATTTGAGAAGTGGAGTTAGGATCGGATATGAGGATTCCTTTATTCTTAAGGTTTAGAGACTGGATGTTCTCGCGGGAAGACTATTCCTTGGTTACGGACTGTAAAGATATGTTAAGAATTGGTTAGGTGATGGTATGTGTAATGGATAGGTTGCTATGGACTTTTGGAAGGTTATTTACCTATTTGGGGATGATCAAAATTTGTTTTGGTGCTATTAGTAAGCCTAAGGAGAATGTGTATTCTATATCACATCGGGTTTGCTTATTCTTATGCAATTGCTACCATGGGTATATCATCAGGCAGAATGGATGTTATTCGTGCCCTGGTCTATGTTATGTGTTTCTCTCTTATGCTATGATGAGTTATGAGGTTACATGATTATTCGCACGTATGTTGTAATCCTGTTTAGGCCTTACAGCGATATGGGCGAGATGACCCTCGTATTGTTGATTTGCTTATTACACCTTAGTTGTGCTTGTCTTTTTCCGTATTGTATTATGCACATTCATCTTTCCACAGATATATTTATGCACTCTACCGTGCTTGATGTTGACGCACATGTGATTAGTGCGCCCAAGCATTATGGCTCGATGGGTATCCCTATGTGGATTGATATATTTGGGATCAGGTTGCGCACCGCAACTGAGTTATGTTGGATACCCTTCCTTATGTTTATTTCATGTGTTTTGTTTTTCCCTTTGTGGGATGAGCTCCTGGAAATCATGATTTTGTTGTTACATTAGTTGTACTTGTTGGATAGTCCTCGTAACTTGTTTTCTTTCCATTTTTGCATATATTTGAGTTATTGCTTGTTGCGTGTACGAAACGCGTTATGTGAGGCTCCATGTGGCTTTCGGGTGTGATTTGTTGGTTAGATTACTTGTATTGGGTGAGACGAGGTTTTTGGACCTGGGTTTTGCACTATCGTGTTGGGGATAAGAAATGTTGGAGTAATAATATCGTATTTCCGCTACGAATTTAACAATGGTCCTTGTCGGATGAGAGAGCTCCTCAACTTGTATATTTTATGGCTGGTTAAAAGTTTTTGCATATTCCTTTTATCATTAGCATCATTGTGAAGGTCTAGAATGAGATTTCTTTTGATATAAGGTGTATTACCGATACCTGGTTTGGTGATGAGAAGTTATTGTGTTCAGAAGTTATTGCTGTGAGTACATGAGTTATATGGCACATCGTGTGGTTTGACCTTGGCAGTGTATTGACGGCTTCATGTAGCTTGTTGTGATTGATACAGTGTGTACATACAAGGATCAAATCTCATAGAAGGTTTCAGATGTTGGAATTTGGTTCCACGCCTGGTGGGGCTAAGGTCGAAGGAAGAATCTTCTATAAGGGTCATGTGCATGGAATTATATAGGCTGAGGTGGCACGATATCACTCACGGGTATGGGCATGATGAGTTCATTCAGCTAATTGACGGCTTTGGAGCGACTCTTGGCACGTTCGAGGATGAACGTATGTTTAAGTGGCGGAGACTGTAATGACCCGATCGGTCGTATTGAGTACTAGCTTTAATTTTAGTATTCCGAGACCTCCCATAGCTTCATTTGATATTTATTGATTTACGTGCGTGATCCGTGTCGTTTTTTGAAATGTTTTTACATAAAATTTTGATCTGACTTAAAAGAGGCTAAAGTTGACCACTGTCAACAATTTTAGTAAACGACCTTGGATCAGTGTTTTAACAATTCTGGTAGGTTCATATGATATTTTTGTACTTGTACGCACGTTTGGTTGGGGTCCGGGGTGATCTGAGCGCATTTCGGCGTGTTATATGAAAAATTGTTAAAATGAGTTTTAAAGTTGAAATTCTTAAGTTTTGATGACTGATTCTTGTTATTTGGTGTTAATTTGATGATTTGAGGTAGTGAGTAAGTTTGTAGGATGTTATTACACTTGTGTACATATTCGGTTTGGAGCCCGAGGGGCTCGGGCGAGTTTTGGGTGCATTGCGGATGAGTTTGGAACAACTGATGCATAGTTGTTGCTAGTGTCAACTTATAGATCTCACAAATGCGAGAATACGGCTCACAAATGCGAGCCTCAATTTTACGAGTGACTGCTCGCATTTGCGAAGGGAGCTGGGGAATGGGCATTTTGCAAATGCGAATTTTTGATCACAAATGTGGACTGTTGGAGCTCCGCATATGCAACATACACGTCGCATTTTCGATACTTGTGGAGGCTAACCAACTTCGCAAATGCAAAGCTTTGAGCGCAAATGCGCACGAGGGGGCAGCCGCAAATGCAAATATTTTGTCGCAATTGCGACTTCTTGGGGCCTGTCGCACTGGTCGCTTTTGTGATCAGTGTTTCGCAAATACGGGCTTCGCAATTGCGAACAAGAGTTCGTAATTGCGATACCTGCCGCTGGGTAAAAGAGGGAAAAATTGGGACTTAGCTCATTATACACCATTTTCAACCCTAAACACTCTATAGGCAATTTCTGAAGAACTTTTTCTTCCCACATTCATTGGTAAGCATCTTTAACTAGTTTTCAATCAATTTCAATTACTTTTCATGAGCTTTTAACATCAAATCTAAGAATTTCATGGTTGAAATTAGGGGTTTTGGGTAGAATTTAGAGATTTTGTAAAATTGAGATTTAGACCTCAAATTAATGTCGGATTTCGAAATAAATCGCATAACTGAGCTCGAGGGTAAATGGGTAATCGGGTTTTGGTCCGAATCTCGAGGTTTGACCAAGAGGGACCAGGGTTGACTTTTGTTGGCCTTTTCAATTTAGCTAAAGTTTGATCCTTTTTTATCCGTGGATTGTTTCTAAAGCTTATTTTAAATTGTTTGAATGATATTTGGCTAGATTTGATTGGTTTGGAGGCTTTGTCACGACCCAAATTTCCCTCCGTTTAGGTATTGTGATGGCACCTAGTCTTAGGGACTAGGTAAGCCTAACAATAATTAAAACAATAACATTATTTAAATAGAATCTCTTAAAATTCCCAAAATCGGTAATACAAGTCATAAGCTCTACGGAGTGTTTGCTAAAAAACTTCTAAATACAACTGTCCAGAAATAAGAATAAACAGTGCAAAACGAAAACTTGAAGGTGACACCGAAGCCTGCGAACGCAGCGGCAAGTGTACCTTGAGTCTCCGCAGCAACAGTCCACACAGCTAGCTAACGGACAAATACCTGGATCTACATAAAAAAATGTGCAGAAGAGTAACATGAGCACACCACAGCGGTGCCCAGTAAGTATCAAGACTAACCTCGGTGGATTAGTGACAAGGAACAGTCAAGACACCCACTGGTCTAATAAGCTGAACAGAAAGGTGAATGGAACCCAACCTAAATTCGGAATCACAAATACAGCAAGGACAAGCAATAACTCAGCAACTACAACCACTTTTACATCAGGTTTTAGCCAACAACTCCACGAGGTACCAAACCTCGGACAATTCACAACTCACGGGTCTCAATACCTGAACCCTAACACTTGGCATCCTGTTCCCTCAGAACATCTCATAACCGCACTGACGACTCACGTGTCAATAGAACCATTCTCACATAGAAGGCAAGTAAACAAGGGTGAGCACCTATGCTCAACAATATCAAGAACACCTCTTATCCGATAAAAGTGCTTAACTATGTGTATGCTTGTGCAGGTGTCCTAACATAGTCCATACCAGCAAATAAGCATAAGGAAGAAGAAGAACGGACAACACGTAGAATATTTTCTCACAGCTTTCACAAGATAAAGCTCACATAGGTACATATACCACTACATAAATATCAACAACAAGAATGCCCCCAGGCCATAAATCATCACAAATCAATCCCTGACACAGCCCACCTTGTCTCGCCATGTGTGCAATAGTAACATAAATGCCCGCCTTGTCTCGCCACACGTGCATAATAATGTTCCCACCTTATCTCCCCACATGCGCAACCCACACACATATATATCCCACCTTGTCACGCCGTATGTGCAAATATCAATAGTAACAATAGCACGACAGAAATCTCGTGCAACCGCACAACAAATACAACAACAATGGCAATAATACAAAGTACGACAAGTAAATCAACTCAAGGACTTTTAAATCACAAGAAAATGTGAAACCAATTCACAAGGAATAACCACAGTCTGAAATGCTAGTCGTAAAGAGAACAACTCAACAAGGGAAAACTAATATGTAGCAACGATCCCACAATATACACCTCAAAAATAGGGAAGCTAACACGAGTCAAATAATTCCAAATAAAACAAGTCGACTGAGATATAGGATATCTAAACTTCTTTTAAGGTTGAGGAAATTACGAAGGATATTCAACAATTCAATTAAAGATAAGCAGCGAAAAAATAATCATAACCTCAATTAAGACTGAACAATTATAGGATGAAATAATATTAATTCCAAATAAAGATAAGCAGTTATGAAAAGATAGCATGACAACAGAGTGAATCCTGAAGCAATTAATTCTAATTAAAGCATGTAGAGGTGAAACTAGTAAATAGGGATTTAATCACATCAAGAACAACTTCATACTCGGTGAATGTAAGGACCTAAGAATCCTAAAAGGCCAACTTTCCACAAATAAGTCCGAGCATGTACTCGTCACCTCATGTACATGGACTACAATCAACATAGAAGACTCAAACCCTAAGGGGAAATCCCCCACACAAGGTTAGGCAAGATACTTACCTCAAAGAAGACAGACCGATACTCAAAAATGAACTTCTCGGGTAAAATGACCTCTGGGCTGCTCAAATCTAATCAAAATAACTTCAAAGCACAAATAAAACTCATAAGAGACTATTCCGGATTATAAAGTCTCAATCTTTATCAAAATCTCAAAACCGGTCCAAAAGTCGACCCCCGAGCCCGCACCTCGGAACCCGACAAAGTTTTACAAAACCCGAACACTCATTCCGATATGAGTCCAATCAAACAAAAATTATCAAATTCTGATACCATTTCATCCCTCAAATCATGATTTTTCATTTTGGAAACTTTCTTAAAAAACCAACATTTTCCTCAACTCAAAACACTAATTAAATGATAAAAACAAAGATAAAATCATGGAATATAATAAATTCTAGGTGAAAAACACTTACCCAATCGATTTGCTTGAAAAACCCACAAAGAATCGCTCTAGAACTCCAAAAATGGTGAAAATGGCAAGCCCTCGGAATAGAGGACTTTATATTCTGCCCAGGTGTTTTGTGCATCACGAACGCGGAGAAAGGCACGCGTTCGCTAAGAAGAAAAACAAAAGCATTCCAGTTGTTCTTCGCGAACGCGACAAAACATTCCCGAACGCGGAGAGGAAAAAAAATATGATGGCCCAACGACTGCTCTTCGCGAACGCGTGAAGTAGTACACGAATGCGAAGAGTGCAATGGAATAGCTACGCAAACGCGAAGAGGAAAATGATCACCAGTGCCCAGGGCCTGGTTTGCACTTCGCGAACACGAGATAGGGAATGCGAACGCAAAGAAGGGGGTGGCAGAACTTCACGAACGCGAGAGGGTGACTGCGAACGCGAAGAGGAAATATTTCACCCTCCAAAATAACACTACGCGAATGAGAAGGAAAGGACGCGAACGCGATGAAGGAAACCAGATGACAGATAACAGCAGTTCAAAATAGGGGGAAATGACCCGTAGCCCATCCGAAACTCACCCGAGGCCCCCGAGACCCCGTCTAAACATACCAATAAGTCCCATAACCTAACACGGACGCGCTCGAGGTCTCAAATCACATCAGACAATGCTGAAAATACAAATCGCACCCCGAATCAAACTTATGAATTTCCAAAACTTCCAACTTTGAAAACTCGTGCCGAAACCAATCTAACCAACCCGGAATGATGTCAAATTTTGCAGGCAAGTCCCAAATAACATAATGGAGCTATTCCATCTCTCGGAATCGCATTCCGACCCCGATATCAAAAAGTCCACTTCCGGTCCAAATCTCTAAAAATTTGACTTTCGCCATTTTAAGCCTAAATCAGCTACAGACCTTGGATTTACAGTCTGGACACGCTCCTAAGTCCAAAATCACCCAACGGAGCTAATGGAATCGATGAAACTCCATTCTGGAGTCGTCTTCACATAGTTCTGACTACGGTCAAAATCCTAAGACTTAAGCTTCCGTTTTAGGGACTAAGTGTCCCAAATCACTCTGAAACATCCGGTAACCGAATCCAACCATGCACGTACGTCAATACACATAATATGAAGCTGATCAAGGCCTTATGCCGCCGAATGGGACTTAAATTCTCAAAATGACTGGCCGGGTCGTTACATCCTTCCCCTTTTAAACAAACGTTCGTCCTCGAACGTGCTAAGAATCGCCTCGAAGTCTTGAAATCATGAAAAGTACATACCCAACATACACCCGTGGGTGACCTCACGTCACCCCAATTCACATAAGCCTGACGACACCATCTCAACTATAATTTATCCTTTCTGCCAACACAGATAAGCTTTAGAGTCAAAAATTCTCACCTTCCATTTATCTTCAAAAGACCCGATTCTAAATCCATAACCGATATCAGTCTCAACCAGCTGTAATAACTCATGCCTACACCCATATGGTATGACCACACAACAAGACACACCACATATAGGCCCATAATAACATTTCTGATCACAATAGCTGCCCGAAATCAAAACCAGTACCGGCAATTAGCCTCATATCCATTAAAACCCTGTTCAAACCTCCACAACACTAACAATGATGCAAGAAACATGAAGTCCTCTTAACTATACCCCCAAATAAACAAGTCACAACTAACACCACCGGGCACACACCCCACAAGCTAAAACTCAAGAAGCACATAACGAGAATGACTGAATACGTAAAGAGAAACACATAAGAGAAATATCAAACAAGCCCGACATGCACAACTCTCTAACAGTACCATACTACGAATGAATTCAAAAGGAAAAAACAAAGTACATGAACAAATCATAAGGATCTCATCCTTGTATCACCCTCCACTGCGGCACGCATCCCGGCTCAAACATATTAAATCACATGGAGTCGCGAGGGTCTCGCCCTCAACTCTGAATCACAAGTCGAATACACATCATACCAATGGAAATCTTCCACTAACTCAATTCTGCCAATAAAATCTCAAAACTTGTTAAACTCTCACCCCGGTAGAGTATCAAATCACAATTTATAACCAATTTACTCAGGAATCACATCAAACCTACCATAATGGACAATGTGAATTTACTTATAGTCTTGTAACTTTCAATAATGAATAGAAACAAATGATAGACACATCTATCACTCAAATAATCTCCCAACAGGGTAAACATCTAAACATAATACTAAGTCATAAACTCACCCATAGGTAGGACAACAAGTAGGGTAACTCGGCCCGATAAGCAGGACCGAATCAAAATACGAATGGTGCCCCTCTATAATAAATAAAAAGCGTACCTATATGACATCATCTGGCACAGTGGCCTCAATCCTACTATATGAAACACATCAACAGGTCGGGCCTTCCCCTCTTGGGCGCCCTCTACTCACCTGAATACTCCGCTGTGACACACCTGTCCAGAGTCTAGGACAATCTCTCACCCTGTGGCTGGTACCTCCATACTCGAAGCAAGCTCTCTGCTGATGTGGCTATGGGAACTGTGCGGTACGGGTACTCTGAGACCCATGAGCACTTGAAACACTGTGCGAAGCCTGAAGTGCAAACTGAACTGGCTGACCCACAAAACCTCTACCATGTCGTACCCTGCCTCCAAAATAAGGACCAGTAGATCTCTCCAATCTACGAGGCCTCCTCACCTCCCTGTCCTCTCTCTCCTGATCTCGCATGTACTCTCTCTCTCATGGACTCGCCTGTCTTCTCTCTCCTGGTCCCACATGCCCTCTACTCGGCGAGCAATCCCTACCACCTGCTGAAACGAAACATCTGACTCTAACTCCCGAGCCATGCTGAACCGAATATCATGCCTGAGTCCCTCAATGAATCTCCAAACACGCTGTCTAACTGTGGCGACCAAAACAGGTGCATGCCTAGCCAAATCATTGAATCTCACGGCATACTCTAACACTGACATAGTGCCCTAGCGCAGCTGCTCAGACTTAGCGCGCTATGCATCTCGAAGGGACTGAGGTACAAACTCACTTAAGAACATCTCTGAAAACTGAACCCACGTAAGTGAAGCTAACTCGGTTGGGCTACCCAACTCATATTCCCGCCACCACTGGTAAGCCGCTCCCCTGAGCTGGAACATAGTAAAAGCAACCTCGCTCGTCTCTACAATACCCATAGTACGGAGAATGCGGTGACACGTTTCCATAAAACCCTGTGCACTCTCTGAAGAAAAACCACTGAATGTAGGAGGGTCATATTTCTTGAACCTTGCAAGTTTAAGCTGCTCTTCCTCGGATGCTGCTGCCCTGCCCACGAGCTGAACTGGAACCATAGGCTGTGTCTCCATGACACCTGGAACCTAACCAACATGAACTCGCTGCTCTAGGGTGTAGGCGGCGGGAGTCTGGGTTCCTCCCCCGGTCTGTGAAGTAGCTGGTGAAACCGGAATCAACCCCGCCTTAGCCAATGTACCAAACATGCTCAGGAACTGTGCTAAGGTCTCTGAAATTCGGGGGTAATAACAGGCACCTCCGGTACCTGCTCCCTAACTGAAACTACTGGCAACTCCTCAACTGTTGCTCTGGTAGGTGCTCTGGCTGCGACACTTACTCCTCGCCAGTCTCTACCTTTGCCTCTCGTGATACTTGCCCCAAGAGCAGCGTTGTCTATAACTGTAGCTCGTGTCCTCACCATCTGTGAGAGAATGGAATGATAAAAGTTCAAACTCCGAGATTAATAAGCTCGCGCGATAGGAATGAAAGAAGTGAGATTATCCTAATAGTTTTGTATCCTCTCGAAGATAAGTACAGACGTCTCCGTACAGATCCGCAAGACTCTACTAAACTCGCTTATGACTCGTAGCACCTATGAACCTAGAGCTCTGATACCAACTTGTCACGACCCAATTTTCCCTCCGTTTGGGTATCGTGATGGCACCTAGTCTTAGGGACTAGGTAAGCCTAACAATACTTAAAACAACAACATTATTTAAATAGAATCTCTTAAAATTCTCAAAACCGGTAGTACAAGTCATAAGCTCTACGGAGTGTTTGCTGGAAAACTTCTAAATACAACTGTCCAGAAATAAGAATAAACAGTGCAAAACGAAAACTTGAAGGTGACTTCGAAGTCTACGAACGCAGCAGCAGGTTTACCTTCAGTCTCCGTAGCAACAGCCCACACAGCTAGCTAACAGACAAATACCTGGATCTGCACAAACAAAATGTGCAGAAGAGTAGCATGAGCACACCACAACGGTACCCAGTAAGTATCAAGACTAACCTCGATGGAGTAGTGACGAGGAACAGTCAAGACACCCACTGGTCTAATAAGCTGAACAGATATAGGTACATGAATAACAGAAGTATGATGTCTACATAAAGACTATGCAATATGGCTCATGGTACAGTAATGGTAATAAGGAAGGAAACAACAAGTATCAGCGGAATATCATAAAAATGACATAGAAAGGTGAATGGAACCCAACCTAAATTCAGAATCACAAATACAACAAGGACAAGTAATAACTCAGCAACTACAATCACTTTTACATCAGGTTTTAGCCAACAACTCCACGAGGTACCAAACCTCGGACAATTCACAACTCACAGGTCTCAATACCTGAATCCTAACACTTGGCATCCTATGCCCTCAGAACACCTCATAACCGCACTGATGACTCACATGCCAATAGAGCCATTCTCACATAGAAGGAAAGTAAACAAGGGTGAGCACCTATGCTCAACAATATCAAGAACACCTCTTATCCGATAAGAATGCTTAACTACGTGTAAGCTTGTGAAGGTGTCCTAACATAGTCCATACCAGCAAATAAGCATAAAGAAGAAGAAGAACGGACAACACGTAGAATATTTTCTCACAGCTTTCACAAGATAAAGCTCACAAAGGTACGTATACCACTACACAAATATCAACAACAAGAATGCCCCTAGGCCATAAATCATCACAAATCAATCCCTGACACAACCCACCTTGTCTCTCCACGTGTGCAATAGTAATATAAATGCCTGCCTTGTCTCGCCACACGTGCATAATAATGTTCCCACCTTGTCTCACCACATGCGCAAGCCACACATATATATATCCCACCTTGTCACGCCACATGTGCAAATATCAATAGTAACAATAGCACAACAGAAACCTCGTGCAACCCCACAACAAATACAACAACAACAATGGCAATAATACAAAGTATGACAAGTAAATCAACTCAAGGACTTTTAAATCACAAGAAAATGTGGAACCAATTCACAAGGAATAACCACAGTCTGAAATGCTAGGCGTAAAGAGAACAACTCAACAAGGGAAAACTAATATGTAGCAACGATCCCACAATATACACCTCAACAACAGGGAAGCTAACACGAGTCAAATAATTCCAAATAAAACAAGTCGGCTGAGATATAGGATATCTAAACTTCTTTTAAGGTTGAGGAAATTACGAAGGATATTCAACAATTCAATTAAAGATAAGCAGCGGAAAAATAATCATAACCTCAATTAAGACTAAACAATTATAGGATGAAATAATATTAATTCCAAATAAAGATAAGCAGTTATGAAAAGATAGCCTGACAACAGAGGAGGTAAAATCTTCAGTTAAGTCAAATAAGAGTCAAATAGGCAATAAGAGTGAATCCTGAAGCAATTAATTCTAATTAAAGCATGTAGAGGTGAAACTAGTAAATAAGGACTTAATCACATCAAGAACAACTTCATACTCGATGAATGTAAGGACCTAAGAATCCTAAAAGGCCAACTTTTCACAAATAAGCCCGAGCACATACTCGTCACCTCATGTACATGGACTACAATCAACATAGAAGACTCAAAACCCTAAGGGAAAATCCCCCACACAAGGTTAGGCAAGATACTTACCTCAAAGAAGACAGACCAATACTCAAAAATGAACTTCTCGGGTGAAATAACCTCCGGGCGGCTCAAATCTAATTAAAAGAACTTCGAAGCACAAATAAAACTCATAAGAGACTATTCCGGATTATAAAGTCTCAATCTTTATCAAAATCTAAAAATCGGTCCAAAAGTCGACCCCCGGGCCCACACCTCAGAACCCGACAAATTTTTACAAAACCCAAACACTCATTCCGATATGAGTCCAATCATACAAAAATTATCAAATTCCGATACCATTTCGTCCCTCAAATCATGATTTTTTATTTTGGAAATTTTCTTCAAAAACCAATATTTTCCTTAACTCAAAACACAAATTAAATGATAAAAACAAATATAAAATCATGGAATATAATAAATTCTAGGTGAAGAACACTTACCCAATCGATTTGCTTGAAAAATCCACAAAGAATCGCTCAAAACCGAGCTCTAGAACTCCAAAAATGGTGAAAATGGCAAACTCTCGGAATAGAGGACTTTATATTCTGCCCAGGTGTTTTGTGCATCGCGAGCGCAGAGAAAGGGATGCGTTCGCTAAGAAGAAAAACAAAAGCTGTCCAGTTTTTCTTCGCGAACGGGGCAATATGTTCGCGAACGCGTAGAGGAAAAATAATATGATGGCCCAATGACTGCTCTTCGCGAATGCGTGAAGTAGTATGCGAATGCGAAGAATGTAATGGAATAGCTATGCAAACGCATAAGCGACACGCAAACGCGAAGAGGAAAATGATCACTAGTGCCCAGGGCCTGGTTTGCACTTCGCGAACGCGAGATAGGGAATGCGAATACGAAGAAGGGGGTGGCAGAACTTTGCAAATGTGAGAGGGTGACTGCGAACGCGAAGAGGAAATATTTCACCCTCCAAAATAACATTACGCGAACGCGAAGGCAAGGACGCGAACGCGATGAAGGAAACCAGATGACAGATAACAGCAGTTCAAAATAAGGGAAATGACCCGTAGCCCATCCGAAACTCACCCGAGGCCCCGTCTAAACATACCAATAAGTCCCATAACCTAACACGGACTCGCTCAAAGTCTCAAATCACATCAGACAATGCCAGAAATACAAATTGCACCCCGAATCGAACTTATAAAATTCCAAAACTTCCAACTTTGAAAACTCATGCCGAAACCAATCTAACCACCCGGAATGACGTCAAATTTTGCAGGCAAGTCCCAAATAACATAATGGAGCTGTTCCAACTCTCGAAATTGCATTCTGACCTTGATATCAAAAAGTCCACTTTCGGTCTAAATCTCAAAAAATTTGACTTTCGCCATTTCAAGCCTAAATCAGCTACCGACCTCGGATTTACAGTGCGGACAAGCTCCTAAGTCCAAAATCACCCAACGTAGCTAATGGAACCGACAAAACTCCATTTCGGGTCGTCTTCACATAGTTCCGACTACGGTCAAAATTCTAAGACTTAAGCTTCCGTTTTAGGGACTAAGTGTCCCAAATCACTCTGAAACATCCGGTAACCAAATTCAACCACGCACGCATATCAATACACATAATATGAAGCTGCTCAGGGCCTTATGCCGCCGGACGGGACTTAAATTCTCAAAATAACCAGCAAGAACATTACAGGCTTGTTCTAAAGGGAAAGTCGTGCTTGATTGTTGACTTATTTACGAAAGAGGTAAGTGTCTTGCTAGCTTTGTTGGGATAATTTTTCCTACTAATTGATATTGTTTGCTACATGAGGGGGTAATGCATATATGAGGTGACAAGAGTATATGCGTCTGCCAGTGTTCCCATGTTTGAGAGGGGGAAATTATATGCTTCTTTGTGCCTTTGTTGAACTTGATGAACCCTTAACCTATGTTTCATTTAATTCGATGACTAATAAACTCGATTATCTGCGTTTTAAATCATGTTAGAATATATGGCATCTTAAAAAGGGTTTAATGTGCTATTTTCGGGATTTGTTTGCATACTTAACTTGATCGTAGTACCAGGAACCCATATCTATACCTGTTATTATCATGTTACTTAAGCTTCTTTATTCGTAATAAGAGATGATGATTGGGGTATTCGGGTTACTTTTGGCACAACAGGTATTTTTGTACATTTGATATGATGTTGGCATAATGAGTATTAGCATGTGGTGTGAAATAAGATTTGTCTGGTTGGTTGATATTGTGTAAGAAGAATGGGAGTTGGATTTCTATTATGATTACTCGTTCGTTAAACACTTACATGCCCTCTATATTGGTGTCTATTTTTGGTTGTTGTTTGGTATGTTGCTTTCATATTTGTGTTCCTTATGTAGTTATCTCTGTGTTTTCCATCTGGCCTATTATTGTTATAGTTATATCTTTACCTTGTCTGTTAAGGTTACACCTACTCTTTGACTTGATTTACTTCTGCTACATGTCCTCTTCAAATTCATGCCTTTACTTGTTATTAGCCCATACTTGTTACAAGCCTCTAATTGTCACGCGATTTAGTTGTTAAATGCCTTAACCTACTACATGTCTTCACTTACTACATGTTTTCGCTTACTATATATCTTCACTTACTATATGCTTTTACTTATCATATGCCTTCACTGATTAAATATCTTTACTTGATACATGATTTCATATATTGAATGCCTTCATTTGATCCATGTTCTTACATGATAAACATATTTTCTCGTTTCATGTTCTGCTGTCCTTTGTTTAACCGGATTTGGTGAATTTTAGTTTGGTTGTGTGTTGTGCTTTGTGGAAGCCTTGTCATTATATACGGTAGACTAGCTTTTGATATTTGGATTGCTCATTCTACTCTGTCTGAGTTGTATTACCTAGTTGAATATCGCGTGTCCGTTTTCTTAGTATTACATTGTGAACTTATCCCGTGTTTGGTTGTTGTTGTGGTTTCATAAAATAGTATTGTATATATGGGGTCGGGTTGCACGCCACAATAGTGTTATTATGTATATTGGGATCAAGTTGCACGCACAACCGTGTTATTATGTATATTGGGATCGATTTGCATGCTGCAACAATATTTGATATATATATGCGATCCGGTTACATGCCGCAACAGTATTTATTGATATTGGGATTGGATTGCATGCCACAACAGTGTTCATTATTTATGTGAGATCGGGTTGCGTGCCGCAACAGAGTAGATATATTATGGTTATTCTTGTCTTTGATTCCTGTTATCGTATTGTGTTGTGATACTGAAGAGTGATGATATTTTGGGGCCCCTTTGTCAGTTGTATCCTTGTTTCAATTATTGTGTAATTATTTGTGTATCTTTCTCGTATTGCTCTTTCTGCTTGTCATCTGCACAACTAAAAGAAATAATTGAGTATCTTTTAACTTAAAACCTCGTCACTACTTCACCGAGGTTAGTTAAGATACTTACTGAGTACATGGGGTCGGTTGTACTCATGCTACACTTCTGCACCTTGTGTGCAGATCTTGGAGCTACGTAGCTGTGGAAGATGAAGTGTTGCACCGAAGACGTTCCAGCGTTCCAGATTCAAGCTACCTCTTATTCTTGGTAGTTTAGTACTTAAACTCTGTTTATGTTAATTTTAAACATATATTGTACCTATTCTTTATTTTGGTTTGTAAATTTAAATCATAGTGCCTCATGACTTACACTACCATTCCTTGGGAGGTTGTATAGAATTTAGTCATTTTATTTCTTGTTATTAAGAATCTATCATTTGAGTTAGCTTGTTCGATGTTTGGCTTTCCTAGCATTAGTGTTAGGTGCCATCACGACTCTGTGATTTTGGGGTCGTGCCACTTTAAAACTCATTTTTCCTACATTTTACATAATGCGCCGAAACGCGCTCGGGTCACCCGGGAACCCAACTAAACATGCGTATAAGTTAAAAAACACCATACAAACCTACCAAAATTATCTAAATATCGATCTGAGGTCGTTACAAAAATGTTGATCGTGGTCAACTCTAGCCTCATTTTAAGTCAAAATCATGTTTTCTTCAAAACTTCACATAAAAGCTTTCCGAAAAATGATACAGACCACACACACAAGTCATATAACATAAAATGGGGATATGAGAGGTCTCGAAACACCGAAACAAAGGCTAGTACTCAAAATAACCTATCGGGTCTCCACGTATATTATGTTGGAGTTTAACTTGAAAAATTTTAAACTCCAGCATATGATGTTAGAATTTACATATATGGCATTTTGAACTCCAACACATTATGCTGGAATTTCATATATAAAAAGTTCGAACTCCAAAATATTATGCTGGATTTTTTTGGATTTTAACTTAGTATATTTTTGTCCAAATTTTATAACTACATAAAAAAATAGCTAAATTTTGATTAATTTTAAAACAGTAGCTAATTATCAATTAGCAATTGTAAATCAAGCTAATTTTGAATTTCACCCCGAAGAGTGTAGGAATGCTTTATCTCATATGGTACTAATTTATTAGCTTCCTTTCACCTTTGTTGAGAAATGAGGTTTTAAAGACTTGATGAAAGTGGCGCAATCTTATTTTCGGATTCCGTCCTGTAGTGATGTGACTAGGCATTATTTCAATCTTTTTAATGAAGAACAACAAAATTTAGAGAGGTCTTTTAAGAAAATAAAATAGAAAGTCTGTATTAACATGGACACATGGACTTCGATACAAATAATCAATTAGTTGTGTATCACTTCCCATTGGATTGATAATGAATGGAATATGCATAAAATAATACTTAATTTTTGGCCTTTTATAGAAAATGATATTGATAGGTGCTTATGTGAGTGGGGGATAAATAAGATCTTCGCCAAAGACGTATTTAGGAGTTCAGGAGGATGAGTGCATTACTACCATTTGGATTGATTCTCTAAAATTTTAGCATGACAACAACTTGATAAACTACATTCAATATTTTTATTATAAAAATATATTATTTCGTTAACAAATGTCCATGAATAGTTTTTCTACCTTGGAGAACTATCAATCGCAATATTATTATTTATAGTAACAAATACTTAGCTCTATATGGTAAAACTAAACAACTATTCAAACGGAGAATGGTAAATGAATAAAAATAAAACTTGAAATTGAAAAAGTTCAAACTAACTTAGAATTTATAACGACTCGGTTAGTCGTTTTGAGTATTTTATCCCCGATCCACTAATTTATGCTCCTTCTATGTTATATTGTGATTATGTGACTTGCCGGATGGTTGGTTTTGGTTTCGGGTGAGCTTCTGAGTGTAATGGGATACATAGTCCATAAGTTGGAGGTTTAAATTGATAGAGTTGACCGTAGTTTGATTTGTGTGAAGATGACTCCGGAATGTTCCAATAGCCCCATAGGGTGATTTTCGTCTTAGGTGCATGTCCGGATGTTGGTTTGGAAGTCCGCAGGTCATTTCGGTGTAAATTGGCAAAAATTCAAAAGCTGGAAGATTTTTCTGAAAGTTTGACCGGGAGTGGACTTTTGGATATCGGGAGTGCGGTATCTTTCTTCGCTGAAGCGCGCTCGCAGGTGCGAGCCATGGTCCGCAGAAGTGGAGTCCACACCTGCGATGGTTTTTCCGCAGGTGCGGCGTCGCAGAAGCGACCCAAAGGCCGCAGAAGTGAAAGTCACTGGGCTGAAAAGAGGGATTTTCGAGGGTTTGATTTCATAATTCATTTTGGGTCTTTGAGAGCTCGGTTTGAGGCGAATTTTTGAGGGTTGTTCAAAGGAATTATTGGGATAAGGGTTCTTGACTTGTTTTTGATCAATTCCCCTGAATCTACTTTTAATTACATCTTCTAATTAGTGTTTTGGAGTTTGAAATTTGGGAAAAATGGTAGAAACTCCTTAGGCGAAACTTTTGGGTTTTGAAAGGTGAAATGAGATCGGATTTGGATAATTCTTATATGGTTGGACTCAATATTGAATGGGTGTTCAGATTTTATAATTTTGGTCGGGTTCGGAGAAGCGGGCCCGGGTCGACTTTTTGGTGCGATTTTTCAATTCTTTGCTAAGATCATAATTGCATTATTTGAATTAGTTTCCTATAGTTATATTTATAGTATGAAATTTTTTTTGGCTAGATTCGAGCCGTTCGGAGTTGGAAAATTGAGGGAAAGGTCTTCTAGTTGATTAATTTAGCGTGGTTTGAGATAAGTGACTTGTCTAACCTTGTGTGGGGAAAATTTTTCTTAGGATTTGGTATTGCTGTGAAAATTGTGATATGTGGAGGCCGTGTACGCAAGGTGACGAGTGCGTACACAGGCTAAATGTTGAAATTCCAGTTTTAGCTACGTAGTTTCCTTTTCCTGCTTTACTTGAGTTACTTTAGCAGGTTATAGTCATCATGTTTAGCCTAACTTCATATGTCTACTTGTCTTATCACTTACTTGCAATTTGTACTACATTTTAGTTGAATTACTTGCTTTCTTAATTCAGTATTTATTATTTAACTGTGGAATTCTTTACTTGAAATTGCTATCCTTGAAATATCTTGCTGTTGAGTTTGATGTTGAGTTGCAAAGGCCGTGGTTTCTACTGAGGCAAGGTATAAGTTGTGAAATGTCATTTTACTTAGTTGTTATGTTTGGCATTCATGTTTTGTTGAGGCGATTGTTTTGTTGTTTGCACGAGGTTTCTACCATGCTATTGTAGCTATTTGCACGAGGTTTCTACCGTGCCGTTGTAAATGTAAATGCCCCCACGATAATATAAGGAAAGAATGTGAGTTACTTTTATGATTTGGGACTATGAGGCGGTACCTCAGGAGTGCCACTGTTGATCTTTTCTCTATTTGCTATATTTGTTTGGTTGTTGTTTTCTTAACATGTAAAATCCTTGTCTTCCTTTCGTGTTGCATTAAATGCCTTGATTCCGTATTGTTAACTTTTCGTAAATTCTTTATTGTATCACTTCCTTTGTCATTATTATTATATCATTATATCTTATGTTTTGTTCTTATTATCTCCAGTAGGGACATGACCTGACCTCGTCACTACTCTACCAAGGTTAGGCTTGACACTTATTGGGTACCATTGTGGTGTACTCATACTACGCTTCTGCACATATTTTGTGCAGATATAGGTACATCCTATCAGTCCTGGTACTAGCATGCTGAGTTGCTTTTGGAGACTTCAAGGTACACTTGCCCGCGCCCGCAGGCCTCAGAGTCCCCTTCTACCCTTTTCTTCCTTGTTTCTTTGCATTTTTATAGATAGTGATGTATATGATTATTCGGTACTGTATCTAGAGCTTGTGACTTATATCTCACTAGGTTTTGGGAATTGTACGTGTTGGGCTTACAGTTTTATTTACGATATGGTTGGAATTTTTAAATTCTAAGCTTTTATTTACTATTTTCGCATGTTGTTTAGGCTTACCTAGTCTTAGAGACTAGGAGCCGTCAAGACATCCTAAGGAGGGAAATTGAGGTCGTGACAGAATTTTATTTTTTTAATTGATTTTTTAATACTCAAAGATTGAACCAAAAAAAAGAAAATTAAAAAACACAAAATAAGACAGGTCAAAGAGTGAACCAAAAATGAGAAAGACGAAAGGGGAAAAAAAGAACCAAAACAGAAGGAAAAAAGGATTTCAATTATAGAGCGTGGATTTAGAACTCTAGGCTGGGGGGGGGGGGAGATGCATAGAGCCACCATTACACTAAATGCTCTCTTGAGCATGGGTTCCCACAAGCAAATTTAAGTAATTTACCAGAAAAATACTAATGTGATAAACAGTCTAGAGATGGGTGCATGGATTCACGTGCCCCATATCCCTCCACGTGGATTCACCCCCGGTCTTTACAATCATAGTTGATATTGCAAGCTCAAATGTGACAGTAAAAGAATTGTCTAAGCAATTAACAAAAATAGAACTAATTTTATAAATGAAAATCACCTTTGTTGACGAGCAATTTTGGCCATCCCTTTTCCTAATTAACTTATTGCGCTTCTTGGTCAACAATAACGTAGTAAGTATTTAAAAAAAATATTATTCAAGTTATTTATTTTTCTATAAAAAGGTATAATATATATAATAAGCAATAAAGCAGTAATTATAGTTATTAATTTTAATCATATGCCTATAATTATAGTAATTTAATAATTACGGTTATATCACCTCTATTATTTTAATTAGATAACCAATCAGTCTTTTGTAATTTTAATATATATAGGTATAAAGTATATTGACTATTTTGATAATATGAAATTAACCTATAAATATACATATATATATTAATTTGTTAATTATACTTTATTGCATTTTATTGGAATTAAATAAATATAATTAATTTAGTTATGAAAAGGGGTTAAGATTTAAACGGGTTATACCTGTAATTGATAAATTTTAATTAAAGTGGCTATGAGGTTTGTTGTCACGACCCAAAATCCTAACCTGTCGTGATGGTGCCTATCTCAGTACTAGGCAAGCCGACAACATCAATAACCCACGATTTCCTTTAAATAAAAAAAAATATAACGTTTAATACAATACCAAAATTCTAGCAATTTTCGATACAACACTCCCAAAACCTGGTGTCACTGAGTACATGAGCATCTAATATGAGTACAAGTCTGGAAAATACAGTCTATAATAGTCTGAGACCAAATACAATAAACAAGGAGATAGAGAAGGAGAGACAAGGTCTGCGAAACACGGCAGCTACCTCAAAATCTCCTGAAAATCAACTGCGCGAAATGATCAACAACCGCTATGTTCTGGAACACCTGGATCTACACACAAAGTGCAGGGTGTAGTATGAGTACAACCAACTCAGCAAGTAACAATAATAACTAAGGAACTGAAGATAACGACGAGCTACACAGTCATAGTTCACTTTCAGTAGTTACAACAAAGAATAGACATGCTTTCAAATCCGGCAGTTTAAGTTAAATCAATTTTATACAGTTTAATTTCAAGTAATCCGGATATAAATTCTTTTGGAGATTTTACAACAATGACAGATAGCAACCAAGTGCAACAACAAATGCAAAGCAAGTACAACCTCTCAAGCAACAGTCACTCAACTTTTCACAACAGCTCAACCACTCGGCTCTCAGCCCTCAGCACTCACACTCAATGGGTAACCGCGCTCACTGGGGGTGTGTACAGACTCCAGAGGGGCTCCCACAGCCCAAGCGCCTTAATCTGCACGGACAACTCATGTGCTGCATGGACAACTCACATGCTATAATATCCTGCACGGACAACTCACGTGCCATAATATCCTTACCTCACCGACAGGCCCTCGGCCTTACTCGGTCCTCAACCTCTCAAGTCTCTCGGGCTCTTAAGAATCACAAAGATTAGCCCAAACAAAGATAACATAGTATATCAATAAATATCCTGAAAGACTGAGGTATAATACGCAAGAAAAATCATGACTAAGTACAAGACAGTAGTTAGCAAATAATTCAACAAGTACCCGACCTCTACGGGTCTCAACAGTACTATAACATAGCCTAAGCATGATTTCTAATATGATTTATAGTCAAATTTCTTCAACACATAGAGATCATATAGCTAACAATAAATTATTCAACTTTACAGTTTCCCGGGACGGACCAAGTCACAATCCCTTCGGTGCATGCCCACACGTCCGTCACCTAGCATGTGCGCCACCTCCAAAATAATCACATGACACCAAAAATCCGGGATTTCATACCCTCAGGACCAGATTTATAATTGTTACTTACCTCAACCTGTATAATTCTTTATTCCGCTATGCCCTTTCCACGAGAATTGGTCTCCGAAAGCGTCGTATCTAGCCACAATTTATTCGATTAAGTCAATACCAATTATTGTAATTAATTCCATAAGGAGATACTAATTTTTCCAATAAAATCCGAAATTAACTCAAAAATCGCCCGTGGGGCCCACATATCGGAACCCGACAAAAGTTACAGAATATGAAAGCTTCTCCAACCACGAGTCCAACCATACAATTTTCACCAAAATCCGACACCAACTCGACCCTCAATTCTTTGATTAAATGCCTATGAAGATTTCTACCATTTTCAACCCAATCCTTACCCATTTGAACTTAATAATCTTTCCACAACCTTATTGGTATGTATACATAAAACTCTTACACCCAAGAATCATACTATAAATCACTCATTTTTACTCCAAACCCGAAATTGAAGAATTGAGGAAAGAAATTCTTACCTCTTTGAAGCCCTAGCAAGATCCTTGTGAAATCTTCAAACCTTGAACAAGAATTGATGGATAAATGACTAAGTCTTCACTTTATCTCTCTAAAATGCTCTCACCTTTCTCTAAAATATCAGATTTTGGCTGAAAACTGAGCTTCAAGGGATATAAATCGAAGTTGGGTCGGGTCAAAAATTAGAAAGAATGGAAGCTCCGACGCAGTTATGCGATCGCATAATAGGTATGCAGTCTGCATACCGGCCGCATAATTTGGCCTCCAAAGCTGGGCATTACTGACCCAATATGCTGTCATTATGCGGTCCGCATACTTGTTCTGCGGTCGCATAATGCACTGCAAAATAGGTCTGCGGTCGCATAGTGCACCGCAGATTTTCCTCAAATCTTGCCCCTCTCCTGATCCACTTTGCGACCATTATGCAGTCCGCAGAGTGATTCTGTAACCGCATAGTGGTCGCAGAAATGACCTTTTTTTTTCCGACAAAAATTTTCCTTTACACATCGGTGCATTATTCAACCCAAAAAGTCCGAGCATTGTACTAATTAATCTACCTCGGCACCACCAAACCTTAATTTCCTTAGCAAAATTACTCCGGGGTCGTTACACATAAGTCAACATCCGGTCAACCTTTTTAACTTAAATTCTAAACCTTGGAACTAAGTGCTCCAAATCATTTCAAAACCTCACCGTACCCAAACCAATTACCCCGGCAAGCCAAATAACAACTGTAATTCACAATTTGAGCAGTAAATGGGGAAACCGGATTATAATACACAAAATGACCAGCCGGGTTGTTACATTTGTCACGACCCAAAACCCACTATAGGCTGTGATGGCGTCCAACGTCACCGTTAGGCAAACCGACAGTGAACTATCACGTAGATTGTTCATTCTATTACTTTAGAAATTATAAACTTTTTATTAAGTAAGAAAATTTACACCTTTAAAATTTACGGTACATACATAATTAGTATTGGATAAAATAAAAGGTGATAGTAATATGCAAATCCGTAAGCATCAACTAGAATATCCCCAAACCCGGTGTCACAAGTGCATGAGTATTTACTAAGGAGTACAACAATAATACAATATATGTCTCGAATATAAATAAGACATGATAAAGTATATAGCACGACAAAGACTCCGTGGGCTGCGATACGTAGCCTGGAATGCAGCTCACCATAAATTCTCCTCAACAGCTTTGCTTACGCGCCCAGATATCCACCAAATGAACCTGTCAGATCCTGCACATTTAGTGCAAAAGTGTAGCATGAATACGTAAATCAACACGTACCCAGTAAGTATCTAGACTAACCTCGGAGATGTAGTGACGAGGGGCCGACATTGACACTTACTAGAGGTGTAATAAAGCAGTATGCTAAATCCTAAATAGATATGACGCACAACAGTAATAGTGGGATAAAACGGTAACCAACATAATCTTTCAAAATTTCTTTTAACGATATAAATTTATCAATATCATATTCTATCTAAACAACTCAGAAAATATCAAGTGCCAATATCAAATGAATAAAGAATACCATCTGAAATTCCATGCA
This sequence comes from Nicotiana tabacum, assembly GCF_000715075.1. NCBI lineage: Eukaryota > Viridiplantae > Streptophyta > Magnoliopsida > Solanales > Solanaceae > Nicotiana > Nicotiana tabacum. Next base: position 41,599,853 of record NC_134093.1, on the reverse strand, counting down.
TCAGTGGAAGGATAATCTCGTGAATATTTGGACTACTAGAGATATAAGGTATGATTATGCCGAGGTCGTACGACTCGATCCAGAATAGTGTGTACAATGTCGAGGGATGAGCAGCACGAACCATAGATGCATCTATTATACTGCCGAGGCGTTCGGCCGGCTCCACAAGAAAGGAAGAAATTTATCAAATCACAATGCACGTGCTTACAACATACATACAGGTGCATAATAGTGAATATAACCCTTTACGTTTATCAAATATCTTGGCAACAACTCAAGGTGATAAAGCTCGGCCTAATATATATATGTTTCTAAATCAATTTCAATTGTAATTTCAATTAATTAATCTACCAAAATGAGTCCAAACAATTCAAATATTACATGATAAAGTCCTAAGTGTACCCGAACATAAACATGCTTTAGCTACGTACGGACTCTCGTCAACTCGTGCGTACGTAGCACCCAACACTAGTAGCACATAACAATTACTTCACCTAGGGGTAGTTTCCCCCTCACAAGGTTAGACATGAGACTTACCTCGTCTTGAAGTTCCATAACCGGCTCCAATGCCTCTCTAACTCTTCAATTCAACGCCAAACGATCTGAAACTAGTCAAACAATGTGTAAATAAATCAAAATATACTACAATGCGTATAATTTAACAATTTATAACAATTCCCAACTCCGCTCGAAAAGTCAACAATGTCAACCCTCGGGTCAACGTGACCGGATTCAAAAAATTCTTAAAGATAATCATTACCCATAACGCCACGAACCCAAATATATAATTTATTCCTAATTCCATGTCCAATTTCGTGGTCAAAATCCAAAATACCAAATTCTAGGTTTTCTACAAAAAATCCCACAAATTTCTACCCATATCCATGTTTAAATCCATATATAACTAATGTACTTAGCTCACAATGTGTAGAAGTTCCTTACCACAAGGTGGATGATGAAGTTGGCTCCTCCAAATCGCCTCAAAAATTGCCCAAGCAAGAGAAGAATGAGTGAAATGAGCAAAACTCCCGAGTGAGCAACACATGTTCTGCCCAGGCATCTTCGCACCTGCGGGCACCCCAGCCGCACCTACGGCTCTACTTTTACGGAAACAAGTGCGCTCCTGCGGAAGTCACTTAGGCCACGACTAGCCGCACCTGTGGCCCAAGGCTCGCACCTGCGAGGACGCTTCTGCGGCCCTCCCCTCTCTTATGCGCTTCAACGCCTGCGTGATCCCATCCACTTCTGCGAATCCAGCCACGCCTCTACAACTCTGCATCTGTGGAGCCTTATCGCATCTGCGAGTTCGCAGATGAGGAAATCATATTCGCACCTGCGACCACTACCCAGCTCACTCAGAACCGCTTTTGCGACCCCTTGGCCACTTTTGCGGTCTCGCACCTGCAGCCATAAACCTCGCAGGTGCGATCACACCAGAAGCCTTAAGCTTCAGCAATTCCTTAAGTCCAAAACTCAACCCAACGCATCCTAAAACATTATATGAACTTAGTCAAAGCCTTAAGTCACGCCAAACAACATCAATATTATGAATCGACGATCGAAACCTTTCTTTGAACTTTCAAACTTTAAACTTCGCCAAACGCATCCGAATTATAAACATCCCGGAATGATGCCAAACCTATTCCAAGGCTCGAAACCCCAAATGGACATCGATAACACCAAAGTCCACTTCAAACCAAACTTAAGGAATTCTTAAACTTTCAAAATGCCAACATTCCATAATGAGCGTTGAAATGATCCCGGACCACCCGATATTCAACCCAAACACACGCCCATGTCCGAAATCATCATACGAACCCACTAAAACCTTCAAATCCCGATTCCGAGGTCGTTTAATCAAAAGTCAAACCTTAGTCAACTCTTCCAACTTAAAGCTTCCGAATTTAGAATTTCTATCCGAATTCACTCCGAACTTCCTGAAATTCAATTCCGACCACACGTACAAGTCATAAAACATGAAGTGAAGCTACTCACAGCCTCAAACCGCCGAATGACGCACTAGAGATCAAAATGATCGGTTGGGTCATTACATTCTCCCCCACTTAAACATACGTTCGTCCTCGAACGTGCCAAGAACTATCCCGGAGTTGTCCAAAATCACTGTTTAACATCTCGTGCACCTATTTGTGCCATCACAACCAACGTGAGCATATTAGCTCGGGCTAGACTGAAGATCCTTCCTTTTTCTTAGCCAACAAGCGTTAGAACCAGGTTCCAACATTCAGAATTCTCCACGAGGCCCGATTCTAACATACGAACACCGCATCAATCACTACACACTGTACCAAAACATGATCATGCACATATGCTGAAATCACACCATGCACCACATAAGTTGTTTGCCCATAATAATATCCTCCGACCACAATAGCTGCAATTTCACGAATTTTATGCCCATAATACGCCGCATAACATATGTAAGCCCTGTTCCAACTCTCACAATACTGCCATGATGAAAGAGATGTGTAGAAAGTCATAACCACCTAAACATATCAATAAATCATGGAGTCCATTCACCTGACAAGAACCATTACCTCATTCTGAACTAAATAACAATATTTTCTCTCTAATATACCCAACATAAATCTGATCACACTGATCTCAGGTCCAATAACATTGTCTCACCCAGTACAAGCTGCTCGAGCAATAATCTACCTCAAACACCGTCTAAAATCTCATACAGCGCCAACTAGCTACAACTCGAATGTGACCCATAGGGAAGAACGAACCTCTGGCAAGGAACCACCCAGCCCGTGTAACGAATAAAATGGCCAAACTGATATTATGGATCTATCTTAGAGAGGGGAAACAAGGTACTCAAAATAAGTATAAGGAAATGTACTTAACACCTCATTGTTGCGGGGTGCAACCCAATCCAAATATGACACTGTTGCAGCGTGCAGACCGATCCAAATATTACATCATTGCGACGTGCAACCCGATCCACACAACATACCCGTGAAGGTGTGCCACCCGATTCAAACAATATACCCATGGCGGCGTGCCACCCGATCCAAATAATATACCCGTGGCGGCGTGCCACCCGATCCACATATAACAATCAATAAGGAAACACCCATCAAATCGAAATGGCTATACTTACGAAATGCCTGAATATCGATCACAAGCACGCCAAGTGCATAATACAAGCCTGGGGAGACAGATAGTTCCATACGCTACAAAAACCCAAGCACGACTAAGGTGCAATAAATGACCTGAATCTCGAGAGCCATCTTGCTTATATAACACCCCAAGCTACACGAGATTACAACACATGTGCGAATAATCAAGCCGTGTCACAACCCACCTGGCACAATAGAGTATTACATGGAATAGTTGACGATGGGAATAACATCCAACGCCCGAAGACTCCTCTGTAAGCAACGCTATGCTGAATGAACACATCCGGTCTGATGTAGAGCACACATTCACATTAGACCCACCGACGGACCTTAAGCTGATTTCGATCATCCCATACTGGGCCAACAACTTTTCAAGGATCCACAATGGCCCTATTCATGACACACATGAGTAATCGTCCAATCCGGAAACTCCCTCAGTCCATAACCAAATGAATAGATCGCCTTTCAGGCATAAACTCTCACATTAGCGATAGTACCAGAATCCCCATGCTTGGTTTCAATCCTTAGCATTCAAGTGACTAACATATCACACTCATACGACCTTCCTGTGGGTTATACTCCCACAATCTCCTGCACTAGGTAGCAAAGCCTGCACATCCATACCTCCAACCGTACAAATCCTATAATGTAATTCAATAATTCGCAAATCAATACACAATGCCTGTCACACAGGACACCGTTCTCAGGTGACACTATGATAATGCCAACTTACTCTGAGCATCTGAATTCTTCCCTGCTCATCTGAGCTCGTGACTTTCTTATCAACACCGATCCGCAACCTTGATCCTCAACTTCCAATTCCCATTTTGCTCACTGCACCTATCATGCCGCTACGCAAGAGTAAAAGAATTCATCATAACCCCTGAACTACTAGTAGAATGAACACTTCATTGGCAAGAAACCTTTCAATTAACTCTTTTTAGAAGAACCATTGCAACATGCAACTGAATTCCCACCACCGCAGAAAATACAAACCTCAAGTCGTGGTCTAAACTGCCATAACTCATCCGGGATCCATTTACACAACAAGGCCATAAGAATCGAATACCTCCCAAATCAAGAAAATTATGGTTGTTGTCAAGCCCGTACGTACAACCACAAACCACCTGTATAACTTAACACGCCGAAGGAACTGATCATCGCCACAATCATGTTGATTCAAACCATTACTAACCGACCCTATTTCTTCCAATATACTCTTGACTTGTCTTAGAAATAATAATAGCTCCATTCAAAATATAACGAAATACAACAACACTCATCCCGAGTGACTCAATTCACAAGACCACATCGTCTCAATACCCACGAACCATCTCATACCCTCATTATGCGCACAATAGCATCTCCAACTGGTACACCCATTCTGATAGAACTTCCGCGAATCCGAAGCTATTTCTCCAATACTACCCTGCAGACCCGATGATAACATAGAAAATTCCCCCAAGTAATCTTCACATTCTGCTGTAAAAATCCCGGTCTTCAGCCATACAACGAACCCAAAAATCCTTAGACACCGCGCTTACATACTTGAACCCGTTAGAACCACTATTGAGAGTCACCCACTCTGACCTGGTCCCGAATAGAATCAAACTCCAATGCACTGTTAGCACATGAACAGTCCCAAAGAAGAAACATGATGTATTCTTTTCCTTATATATCACATCCATAAGAAGCATAAACTCTGAGTCTTCCCAAAACCTGCACATGAATCGATAAGGCAAAATATAGCACACATTCATCAAGTTCTTTGCTTGAATTACCCCTAATGTTTTTTTTTCATAGTCATAAATAATCCACCAATGCACCGATAACCAGAAACCGCACAAGCAGACAACCACGTGCTCCAACCGTAGATGGTGGGCTCCCCCACTTAGCTTTAAGCTACAATCACATAAATCTAGAACCTACAAAGATTCCTTCTTCTCCGTTACCATGATCTCGCACTGTTAAACGTTTCATAAAATATTCTGAATTATCAACCACAATCGCACATTCAACCTCCTGACAGTCGCACCATCTTCTTCGAGCGACCCAAGATCACATCCTAGTACATGCCTCCCATTTTGTAGAAAGTAGAACTCTTCGTAGAACTTCATCAAGAATCATGCAATAACTAACATATTCACAGGAGATAGCCCACCTGTGGAATTCCATTTCGACATCTTCCAACGACACTGCCCTTGTTACAACTACCACAAAATTAGCAAACCCTCCTGAGCCCATGCCTGTCCACCAACTATAAATGTCTATTCATTCCCCATTAGCATTCACTGAAAGTCCAGCGATACGCCCAAACTCGAAGTCAGGTTGCACCGAAAAACGATAATCAAGCATTTCACACTCCTCTTCCTTTCAAGTAAACTCCTCTCTGTCATATTCAATCTTCCTCAGTACAGCAGCCACCGTCACAAATGAAATTTATAGACTTAGTCATTGACCACCATGATCCCCAAATCACTCTAAACTTTCTCAAAGTATGCGGCTATCCTACCACGGAATCCATACGCTACTCGTCCACTCCCACTTCGGTAAATCCATCTCCTTAAGCAAACTTCTCGGTCTCTGTTGCTCATACTTGTCCTGCTAGCAATTCAACCACCGCGAGACACCTCCCAACATGTCCTTCCTCATCCTTCGCTGCCCAAATACTGCCTCAAATCAAAATCCTTCTCTCTAGAACCTGAACTAATAAATTTCTACCAACTCTAAGCATCCTCAAAGATCATCTTTATCTAGCCGTCAATATCAGAAACACCATTTTGATTCTGAAATCGCTACACACCGCCATCTCTGACAAGTGCTTCACAGGCACCATTTCATAACACCCTGCCCCCGAAGGAAAATCAAAGAAGACCATAACACCGACGATCCTCAATGCGTTCAAACAAGGACGACGACACCACATCACAAATGAGAATTTCCACCAAGTTCAAAATATCCGATCTTGCTACTCCGTCAATCGAGGCCTGAACATCCATAGTCCAATTTCCTCTCCTCCGCTGGAATTAAATGCCAAACCTCTAAAACATGAACCTAGTAGTCCTCTTTTCAAGTCATTCATTGTTGTAGCACATAAATAAGCACATTATAATTTCCACCAACACTCCGCGATAACCACTCATGAACATCATAATGCACCGTGCATAGCCGCGAAACTGTAGGGAACACTAACATTGCACTGAAATGACAAAACATCCCTTTACGAGGCAACTACAATAGCCCAATCAAATGCACGGGGAGAAACATCCTGTACCACATCTGTAGTACCATTACAACTCCTCGATGCCCAATTGATAACAAGCACTCCATGTCGCATAAGATTGAGTAGGAAGGACATGAAGGCATAAGCTTCAACGGAATCAAATCACACGATGAGGAATCAAGAAGGGAAGTGCTCCTAACAACCTTGTAGCCCCTCGAAGATAAAACCAGACGTCTCCATACCGATCCGCAAGAATCTATTAGACTTGCTCATGACTCATGAGACCCAAGAGAACCTAGAGCTCTGAAACCAAGCTGTCACGACCCAAAACCCACTATAGGCCGTGATGGAGGCCAACGTCGCCGTTAGGCAAGCCAACAGTGAACTATAACATAAATTGTTCATTTTATTACTTTCAAAATCATAAAATTTTTATTATGTACGAAAATTTACACCTTTATAATTCACGGGTACATACATAATTAGTATTACATTAAATAAAAGGTGATAATAATATGCAAATCCGTAAGCATCAACTAGAATATCCCCAAAACCCGATGTTACAAGTGCATGAGTATATACTAAGGAGTACAACAATAATACAATATATGTCTGGAATGTAAATAAGACAGGATGAAGTAAATAGTACGACGGAAACTCTGTGGGCTGCGATACGTACCCAGTAAGTATCTAGCCTAACCCCGGAGAAGTAGTAACGAGGGGCCGACATCGATTCTTACTATAGGTCTAATAAAGCAGTATGCTAAATCCTAAACAAATATGAAGCACAATAGTAATAGTGGGATAAAACGGTAACCAACATAATCTTTCAAAATTTCTTTTAACGATATAAATTTTTCAATCTCGTACTCTATCTCAACAGCTTGGAAAATATCAAGTGCCAATATCAAATGATTAAAGAATACCATATTAAATGCCATGCATCAGTGGAAGGATAATCTCGTGAATATTCGGACTGCTAGCAATATAATGCACGATTATGCCGAGGTTGTACGACCCGATCCAGAATAATGGGTACAATGCCAAAGGTCGAGCGGCACGAACCATAGATGCATCTATTATACTGCCGATGCGTTCGGCCCGCTCCACAAGAATGGAAGAAACTTATCAAATCACTAGGCACGTGCTTACAACACAGACACACGTGCATAATAGTGAATATACCCCTCTACGTTTATCAAATATCTTGGCAACAACTCAAGATGATAAAGCTTGGCCTAATATATATATGTTTCTAAATCAATTTCAATTGTAATTTCAATTAATTAAGCTAGCAAAATGAGTCCAAACAATTCAAATATTGCATGATAAAGACCTAAGTCTACCCGTACATAGACATGCTTTAGCTACGTATGGACTCTCGTCACCTCGTGCGTACATAGCACCCACAACTAGTAGCACATAACAATTACATCACTTACGGGGTAGTTTCCCCCTCATAAGATTAGACATGAGACTTACCTCGCCCTGAAGTTCCATAATCGGCTCCACTACTTCTCTAACTCTTCAAATCAAAGCCAAACGATCCGAAACTAGTCAAACAATGTGTAAATCAATCAAAATATACTCCAATGCGTACAATTTAAAATTTTATAATAATTCTCAACTCCGCTCGAATAGTTAACAAAGTCAACCCTCGGGCCCACGTGCCCGGATTCCAAAAATTCTTGAAGATCTTCATTACCATAACGCCGCGAACCCATTTATATAATTTATTCCTAATTTTATGTCCAATTTCGTGGTCAAAATCAAAAATACCAAATTCTAGGTTTTCTACCAAAAATCCCACAAATTTCTACCCATATCCATCTTTAAATCCATATATAACTCGTGTACTTAGCTCACAATGTGTAGAAGTTCCTTAACTCAAGGTAGATGATGAAGTTGACTCCTCCAAATGGCCCCAAAAATCGCCCAACCAAGAGAGGAATGAGTGAAATGAGCAAAAATCCTGATTGAGCAACATAAGTTTTGCCCAGGCCTCTTCGCACCTGCGGGCACCCCAGCTACACCTGCGACTCTACTTCTGCGGCCCTCCCCTCGCTTCCGCGCCTACGTGATCCCATCCGCTTCTACGAAGCCAGCCACACCTCTCCAATGTGATTCGCACCCGAGGCCCTCAACACCCCATCCAACCATACCAACACATCCTAAAACATGATACAAACTTATCAAAACTACGCCAATCACGCCAAACATCATTAAAATTATGAATCTAAGATCGAAACCTTTATTTGAACTTTCAAACTTTAAACATCGCCGAACGCATCCGAATTGTACTAAACATCCCGAAATGATGCCAAACTTTATGCACAAGTCACAAATCACAATACGAACCTATTTCAAGGCTCAGAACCCCAAACAGACATCGATAACACCAAAGTCCACTTCAAACCAAACTTAAGGAATTCTTTAACTTTTAAAATGCCAACTTTCCATAATGAGCGCCAAAATGATCCCAGACTACCCGATACTCAACCCGAACATACACCCAAGTCCAAAATCATCATACGAACATACTGAAACCTTCAAATATGGATTCCGAGGTCGTTTACTCAAAAGTCATACCTTAGTCAACTCTTCCATCTAAAAGCTTCCGAATTTAGAATTTCTATATGAATCAACTCTGAACTTCCTGAAATTCAATTCCGACCACATGTACAAGTCATAAAACATGAAGTGAAGCTACTCACAGCCTCAAACCATCGAACGGCGTGCTAAATCTCAAAACAACTGGTTGGGTGGTTACAAGGTTAATTTTATTTTTCAGCTGCCCCTTTCAAAGCCCAAACAATTGGCCCAAAAATGCCTTGACCCGTCCAGGCCAGAAACCAAGGACATCCCATCCTTAACTGGAAATCTATGCGATATCCCCTACACCAATCATGCTTCGCCACATCAACGTCTCAAACCCACTTACAAAATAAACACATTTCATATGAACCGTTGATCACTATAAAGACCTGACTGGTCATTTTGAGCTTAAGCATTCCACCCGATGGTTTGAACTTTGAGTAGCTTTATATTATGTATTATGACTTGCATGTATGATTGGTGTCAGTTTTCGAGTAGTTTGGGATTGATTTGGACTCGTTTTAGAAGCATTATGTTGGAATAGTTGATCAAGGTTTGACTTCTGGGTAAACGGACTCGTAATTGGATTTTGACTGTTCTGATAGGTTTGTATGATGATTTTAGACTTGTACGTATGTTCAGATTTGGTTTCGGAGGTTCCTAGAAGAATTTGGCACTATTTGTCAAAAGTTGGCAATTTGAAGAACTTAAGAGTTCATAAGTTTGACTAAGTGTTGATTTTGATGTTATTGGACTCCAATTGGTGTTCCGAGACTTTGGGTAGGTCAATATAGTTGAATTGAACTTGTGTGCAAGGTTTGAAAGTAATCCGATGTCATGCCCGACCTCGGGAAGCGCAATCGATGCTCAACCGAGATACTCCGATTAAGCAAGCCTGCTAGATGCCTTCTACCTAACCTTGCCCATTAAAAATATAAGAACCAGTACAATTGATAGACATGAGAAGAGTCGAGTGTTCCACAATCTTTTCCATTACTAAAGGATATTTATTTATGATTTCCAAAATATTACAAGTTTATAGATATTTTGAAAAACATGTTTGCCCAAATACCAACACTTACAAGTTTAATTCCCACAATTATACACCACCCACAATCTGTCTACGGAGCCTCTAAGTACAACGAAAGAGTAGTATGGAAGTGCTAGCAATAAGGCCCCGTCTATACCTCAATACATAAAGTACAACGTCAAATGAAATGAAGCCTGGAACATAGTAGGGCTTATCAAAATCTGCTGAATAGAGAGTAACTACTAATGAGGATCAAAACCGCTCGCTGACGAACCACCTGCATCCATTGAAGATGCAGCGCCCCCGGCGAAAAGAACGTTAGTACATATGGAATAATACTAGTATGTAAAGCTAAATGTCCTCTTTAAAGATAGAATGCCAATATAAGAAAGGGAAAACCATAGAAACAGCAAGTCACAATCAACAATATCCAAATACCCAGTTAAAACATAACAATTTTCAAAATACGAAAATAATATATATATTTTTGGTTGGGAGATCATTAGCACCGATATCTGATATACCACTAGCACAGAGTCCGATTACGCCCGATCGGCTAGACCATCTCCCTACAAACAATGTAGTTTGACATGTGGTGCAAAAAAAGGGTGTTACCAAGAGTAGTACCACTATGTGCGCAACATGGCGTTCGATCACCACCCGACCGGCTAGGTCATCTCCCCACATATTCCGTCTGAGTCGACATTAAATCCAGGGCTATCAACAATGTCATCCCAATTAAATCTTGATACCAACTTGTCACGAGCTAAATTCTGATACCAACTTATCACGACCCAAATTCTCCCTCCATAGATTATCGTGACGACACCTAGTCTCTACGACTAGGTAAGCCTAACACTTTGCGGAAATGAAAACATGAAAATTAACAACTAACAGTAGCAGATAATTTATATAAGCAATTGAGATGTAGCTCGGCATATACAATAGTCAACTCTCGGAATATACATAACACTCCAAAGACCCGGAACACCGTAAGTCACAAGCTTCTACGAAGTTCTAACTGTTCTATACATCAGTGTCAATAGAAATAAGAGAAGAATTAACATAGAGGGATAGAGAGGGACTCCGAGGATCTGCGGGCGAGGGCAGATGTACCTTAAAGTCTTCGAATAGCAGCGACTGCAACTAAGAACGAGGCTGGTAGGAAGAACCTGGATCTGCACACGAAAAACATATGCAGGAAAGGGCATGAGTACACCACAACGGTACCCAGTAAGTGCCAAGCCAAACATCGATCGAGTAGTGACGAGGTCAGGTCAGGGCTCTACTGGTATATATATAATAAAAACAAGGCAGAATGAAATATCACAATAAAATAAAGACAGAAATTTCACAAGAATGAAATCGTAGAAAGGTAACAGCTCAATACACAGAGATAACAACAGGGGATCTCCCGAGATACCGTCTCGTAGTGCCAAACGTAAATGTGTAGGGGGATCTCCCGGAATACCGTTCCGTAGTCCCAAAGTAAATATGCAGGGGGATCTCCCAGAATACCATTCCGTAGTCCCAAAAGAAAATACACAGATCAAACAATAGAATTCAATAGCTGCAACACGAAATCCTATAATTTAGACTAAGTGCAAGTCAAGGAAAAGCAGGAAATTCAATAAACATGCTGCACGGAGTTTAGATAGACAATTAAGGCAAGTAGACATGCTATTCTAATCTAACAGGATACTACACATGCTGATATGAAACAAATAAGAAGGAAAATAGGTTATTACTTAGCAGAAATCTGGTTTTGACAGCAATTAGCCTGTGTACGTACTCGTCACCTCACGTATACGGCGCTCACATGTCAAAACAGTACCAAGTCCTAAGGGGAGTTCCCCCACACAAGGTTAGGCAAGTCACTTACCTCGAACCGAGCTCAATCAATCCGTAACGATTCTCTTTCCATGAATATCTGACTCCGAATGGACCAAATCTAGCCAAAATCAATTACATATCATTAATAAAACTACAAGGAACTAATCTAGCTAATGAAATAAAAGCTAAAGCAAGAAATTGGAAAAATTGCCCTAAAAAGCCTCCCCGGATCCACGTCTCGGAATCAAGTAAAAGTCACCAAATATGAACACTCATTTACTCACGAGTTCACTCGTGCCAAAATTATACAAATCCGATGTCTAAATTCCAATCAAAACTCAAATATTCGGTTGAAGAACTTTTCCTCATTTTCCCCAAATTTTCGACCCAAATCTGAAATCAAATGGTGGAATCAACTATGAATTAATGAAATATAACCAAAAACGAGTTAGGAATCATTACCCCAAAGCTTCCTCTAAAAATCACTTATGTGAGCCTTCAACCGCATATGTGGTCCCGCACCTGCGGAATTGCCATCGCAGGTGCAGATTTCACTTAAAACTCATCGCCCGCTTCTGTGGTCAAAAGGTCGCACCTGCGTGTGCGCACCTGCAGACCTATGCCCGCTTTCGCGGTCCCCCATCGGTCCTGCGATCTCTCCAGCACATTTGCGGGCATCGCAGATGCGGAACTCACCTCGCACCTGTGACCCCTAACCATTCCTTCCAAAACCTCTTCTGCGCTTAATCATCCACATGTGCGGCCCCGCACCTGCGGTCTCCCCACTGCAGGTGCGAAACCCCTAGATGCCTGAAGCCTTCAGCAATTTCCTGAGTCCAATATTTCTTCTGTTAAGCATCCGAAAAGCGCCCGAGGCCCCAACCAAACATACCAACCAATCCTAAAATACCATATAAACTTAGTCGAGCCCTCAAACCAAATCATACAATGCTAAAATCACAAATCATCCTCCGATTCAAACTTAAAGAACTTGAAACTTCCAAATTTGACAACCGATGCCGAAACCAACCAAACCACGCTCGATTGACCCCATATTTTGCACATAAGTCGTATTCAACCCTACGGACCTATTCCAACTTTTGGAATTGGAATCCGACCCCGATATCAAAAATTCCACTACCGGTCAAAATCTCCAAAACTTCGACTTTCGCCATTTCAAGCCTAAATGAGTTACAGACCTCCAAAACACAATCCGGACACGCCCCTAAGTCCAAAATCACCTAACGGAGATAACAGAACCGACGGAGCTCCATTCTGGAGTCGTCTTCACACAGTTCTGACTACGGTCCAAAACCTAAGGCTTAAACCTCTGTTTAGGGACTAAGTGTCCCAAAACACTCCAAAAACCAAAACGAAACCTCCTAGCAAGTCACAATAGCAGAAATAGGTACGGGGGAAGCAGTTAATTGGGGATCGGGGCTATAACTCTCAAAACGACCGTCCAGGTCATCACATCCTCCCCCTTTTAAAATAATCATTCGTCCTCAAAAGAGTATGGAGACATACTTGAAGCTGTGAAAAGATGAGGATAACGGCTGCGCATATCCTTCTTGGTCTCCCAAGTTGCCTCCTCGATCGGCTGACCCCTCCAGTGAACCTTTACTGAAGCAATGTTCTTTGACCTTAGCTTTCTGACCTGCCTGTCCAAAATAGCCACTGGCTCCTCAACATAATATAGATCCTTGTCCAACTGGAATGAGCTGAAATCCAATACATGAGCAGGATCACTGTGATACTTCCGGAGCATAGAAACGTGGAATACTGGAGGAACTCCTGCAAGGCTGGGAGGTAAGGCAATCTCATAAGCAACCTCCCCAACACGCACAACACCTCAAAAGGACCAATGTACATTGGGCTCAGCTTGCCCTTCTTTCATAACCTCATAACGCCATTCATAGGCGATACCCGGAGCAAGACCCGCTCTCCAACCATGAATGTTACATCGCGAACCTTCTGGTCTGCATAACTCTTCTATCTGGACTGGGCTGTGCGAAGTCGATCCTGAATCACCTTCACCTTATCCAGGGCATCCTGGACCAAGTCTGTACCCAATAATCTGGCCTCGCCCGGCTCGAACCAACCCACTTGGGATCGACACCGCCTATTATACAGAGCCTTATATGGTGCCGTCTGAATGATCGACTGATAGCTGTTGTTGTAGGAAAATTCCGCAAGTGGCAAGAACTGGTCCCATGACCCTCCAAACTCTATCACACACGCATGGAGCATATCCTCTAATATTTGAATAGTGTGCTTGTACTCTCTGTCTATCTGAGGATGAAATTCTATGCTCAACTCCACTCCAGTACCCAACTCCTGTTATATGGCTCTCCAGAACCGTAATGTAAATGACGTACCCCGGTCAGAGATAATAGATACCGGTACGCCATGAAGCGTGACGATCTCATAGATGTAGATTCGAGCCAGCTGCTCGGAAGAATATGTAGTCATCACAGGGATGAAATGAGCTGACTTGGTCAGCCTATCCACAATCATCCAAACCACATCAAACCTCCGCTGAGTCCGTGGGAGTCCAACAACAAAATCCATAGTAATCCACTCCCATTTCCACTCCGGAATCTCTAACTTCTGAAGCAACCCACCTGGCCGCTGATGCTCATACTTCACCTGCTGGCAATTTAGGCACCGAGCCACATACTCCACTACTTCCTTCTTCATCCGCCTCCACCAATAATGTTGCATCAAGTCCTGATACATCTTCGTGGCAGCCGGATGAATGGAGTACCACAAGCTATGAGCCTCCTAAAGAATTAACTCACGCAAACCATCTACATTAGGCACACATAGCCTGCCCTGCATCCTCAATGCACCATCATTCCCAATAGTGACCTCCTTAGCGTCACCGTGCTGGATCGTGTCCTTGCAGACAAGTAGATGGGGGTCATCATACTGATGCTCCCTGATACGATCATAAAGAGAAGACCGAGAGACCACACAAGCCAACACTCGACTCGGCTCAGAAATATCCAATCTCACAAATTGGCTGGCTAAGGCCTGAACATCCAATGCTAAGGGTCTTTCTGCTGCTGGAAGATATGCTAAACTCCCCAAACTCTCCGCCCGGTGAATCAAAGCATCGTCCACCACATTGGCCTTCCCCGGGTGGTACAAAATGGTGATATCATAGTCCTTAAGTAGCTCCAACCACCTTCGCTGATGCAAATTAAGATCCTTTTGCTTGAAAAGATATTGCAAACTCTGATGATCGGTGTAAATCTCACAAGGAACACCGTACAAATAGTGGCGCCAAATCTTCAGGGCATGAACAATAGCTGCTAACTCAAGGTCGTGGATAGGATAGTTCTTCTCATGCACCTTCATCTGTCTGGACGTGTAAGCAATCACCCTGCCGTCCTGCATCGACACCGTGCCAAGACCAATCCGTGATGCGTCATAATATACAGTGTAAGACCCCGAACCTCTAGGCAATACCAATACTGGGGCTGTAGTCAAAGCTCTCTTGAGCTTCTGAAAGCTCTCCTCACACTCCTCTGTCCACCTGAACGGAGCACCTTTCTGGGTCACCCTAGTCATAGGTTCTGCAATAGATGAGAATCCATCTACAAAACGACGGTAATACCCCGCCAAACCATTAAAACTATGGATCTCCGTAGCTGATGACGATCTAGGCCAACTCTACACTACTTCCACCTTCTTCGGATCCACCTTGATCCCATCACTCGATACTACATTGTCCAAGAATGCCACTGAGTCTAGCCAAAACTCACACTTTAAAAATTTTGCATACGACTTCTTTTCTCTCAAACTGTGAAGCACAGTCCTCAGGTGCTGCTCATGATCCTCCCAAGTCCGGGAGTACACCAGAATGTCATCAATAAACACGATGACGAATGAGTCAAGATAAGGCCGGAACACACTGTGCATCAAATGCATAGAAGCTGCTGGGGCATTGGTCATCCCAAAAGACATAACAAGAAACTCATAGGGACCATATCGGGTCCTGAAAGCAGTCTTCGGGATATCTTGCTCACGAATCTTCAACTGATGATAGCCTGAATGTAAGTCAATCTTGAAAAATACTCTGGCACCCTGTAACTGATCAAATAGGTCATCAATACGAGGTAATGGATACATGTTCTTCACTATAACTTTGTTCAACTGGCGATACTCAATGCACATACGCATAGAACCATCCCTCTTCTTCACAAACAAGACCGGAGCACCCCAAGGTGACACACTGGTCCGAATAAAGCCCTTATCAAGCAACTTTTGCAACTGCTCCTTCAACTTAGGAGAGGAGGAGCCATACAGTATTGAGGAATAGAGATGGGTTGGGTGCTCAGTAACAAATCAATGCCAAAATCAATATCTCTATCGGGCGGCATGCCCGGAAGATCAGCTGGGAACACATATGGGAAGTCCCTTACTACTGGAACTAACTCAACTATAGGGGTATCAATACTGACATCTCTCACATAAGCTAGATACGCGTCATACCCCTTCTCAACCATTCATTGAGCCTTAAGAAATGAAATAACTCTGCGGGGAGTATACTCTAAGGTACCTCTCCACTCTAATCGCGGTAAGCCTGGCATAGCCAGCGTCACGGTCTTAGCGTGACAATTAAGAATAGCAAAATAGGGCGACAACCAGTCTATGCTCAAGATAACATCAAAATCTACCATGCTGAGTAATAACAAATCGGCTCTAGTCTCAAAACCACTAAGAGCAATCAAACACGACTGATACACACGGTCCACAACAAGAGAATCTCCCACAAGAGTAGACACATAAATAGGGGAACTCAAAGAATCCCGAGATATGCCTAAATGTGGGGAAAAATAAGAGGACTCATAGGAATACATAGAGCATGGGTCAAATAATACCGACGCATCTCTATGACAGACTGGAACAATACCTGTAATGACAGAGTTGGAAGCAACTGCCTTTGTACGGGCCGAAAGATCATAATACCTGGCCTAGCCTCCCCCTCTAGGGTGACCTCGACCTCCCCGACCTCCACCTCAAGCTGGCTGAGCAGGTGGAGCGGTAGCTGGTGCTGGAATCATAGCCTGAGGACCCGGTGGAGCACGTGGTGGCTGAGAAGTCTGTGGAGGTGCACCCCTCCTAAGTTTGGGGCAATCCCTCACCATATGGCGAGTGTCGGCACACTCAAAACAACCCCTAGGAGGGCGTAGCTGCTATGACTGAATCAGGCCAGGTCAGCTGGGCTGGCCGCTAATAGCACCCTGAACACGAAGCACACTAGATACTAGTGGTGCATACTAAGGCTCCTAAGGCCTATAAGGGGCTGGAACACCACTGGCGGCTGGAAGAGCTGAATGTACAGGGCGACTCACATAACCCCTACCATGGAGAGCTGCTGGGGCAAGAGCTCCAGAATAAGAACCAGTCTCTCGAGCCTCTTGGCCTCTCTCTCCTCTCTGTCCCGAGCAAGCATGTCCTCCAATCTCCTAGCAATACTCACAACCTGCTGATAAGAGATATCCATCTCCAACTCCCTGTCCATACTGATCCTAATGCTGGGGTAGAGTCCCTCAATAAAGCGACGGACCCTTTCCCGAACTGTAGCAACCAAGGCCGGTGCATGTCGGGCCAAATCACTGAAACAAACTGCATACTCTGACACAGTCATAGAACCCTGGCGCAACTACTCAAACTCTATGTGCCATGCATCCCTGAGGCTCTGAGGGACATACTCTCTCAAAAATATATCCGAGAACTGAGTCCATGTGAGTGACGCTGCCTCGTCCGGACTACTCAACTCATAAGCACGCCACCACTGATAGGCTGCTCCTCTAAGCTGGAAAGTGGTAAAAGAAATCCCACTCGTCTCGCTACGCCCATAGTACGGAAAATACGATGACACTCCTCCAGAAAACCCTGAGCATCATCTGTAGCCAATCCGCTGAAAGTAGGTGGGTGGTACTTCTTGTACCTCTCAAGTCTGAGCTGCTCCGCCTCAGAAGCGGCTGTCTTGGTCTCATGCTGGACCGGAGCTACCGACTGTATATCAATAAACTCTGGGGCCTGATCAACCTGGACCCTCTGCTCAGGAGTACGGGCTGCGGGAGTCTGTGCCCCTCCCCAAGCCCGAGATGTGGTGGGAGCTAGTGGGATTAATCCATCCTGAGCTAAGGTGCTGAACATGCTCATGAACTGGGCTAGAGTCTCCTGGAGGGCTGGTGCAGCAATAGGAACCTCCGGTGCCTGCCCTCCAGCTGGAGCTGCTGGGGGCTCCTCTGTCGTAGCTTGCGCGGGTTCTCTGGCTACACCGCGTGGTCGTCCTCTACCCCGGCCCCTGCCTCTGGCAGCTCTAGCAGGGGGCGGGAGTGCCTGGTCGTCAGATCTCCCGGTACGGGTCCTCACCATCTGTGAGGAAAATAATAGAATAGAGAATATTAGAATTTGATGCCAATAACTCACACGACAAGGAATTAAAAGAAGTATGATTGCTCCTAACAGTTTCATAGCCTCCCGAAGATAAGTACAGATGTCTCTATACCGATCCGCGAGACTCTAATAAACCGGCTTGTGAGTCACGACACCTATGAACCTAGATCTCTAATACTAACTTGTCACGACCCAAATTCTCCCTCCGTAGATTGTTGTGACGGCACCTAGTCTCTACGACCAGTTAAGCCTAACACTTTGCGGAAATGAAATGATAACATGAAAATTAACAACTAATAGTAGGAGATAATTTATATAAGCAATTGAGATGCCGCTCGGCATATACAATAGTCAACTCTCAGAATATACATAACACTCCGGAGACCCGGAACACCATAAGTCACAAGCTTCTACGAAATTCTAACTGTTCTATACATCACTGTCTATAGAAATAAGAGAAGAATGAACATAGGGGAATAGAGGGGGACTCTGAGGATCTACTGGCGTGGGCAGATGTACCTTGAAATCTTCGAAAACAGCAGCGACTATAACTAAGGACGAGGCTGGTAGGAAGAACCTGCATCTGCACACGAAAAACATATGCAGAAAAGGGCGTGAGTACACCACAACGATACCCAGTAAGTTCCAAGCCTAACCTCGGTCGAGTAGTGACAAGGTCAGGTCAGGGCCCTACTGGTATATATATAATAAAAATAAGGCAGAATGAAATATCGCAATAAAATAAAGACAGAAATATAACACGAATGAAATCGTAGAAAGGTAGCAGCTCAGTACACAGAGATAACAACAAGGGCTATCCCGAGATACCGTCTTGTAGTCCCAAACAGAAATGTGCAGTGGGATCTCCCGGAATACTGTTCTGTAGTCCCAAAGTCAATATACAGGGGGGTCTCCCGGAATACCGTTTTGTAGTCCTAAAAGTAAATACACAGCTCAAACAATAGAATTCAACAACTACAACATGAAATCCTACAATTTAGATTAAGTACAAGTCAAGGAAAAGCAGGAAATTCACTAAACATGCTGCACGAAGTTCATATAGACAATTAAGGCAAGTAGACATGCTATTCTAATCTAACAAGATACTACACATGCTGATATGAGTCAAATGAGAAGGAAAATAGGTTATTACTTAGCAGAAATCGGGTTTTTACAACAATTAGCACATGTACATACTCGTCACCTCACGTATACGATGCTCACATATCAAAACAGTACCAAGTCCTAAGGGGAGTTCCCCCAAACAAGGTTAGGCAAGCCACTTATCTCGAACCAAGCTCAATCAATCCGTAACAATGCTCTTTCCACGAATATCCGACTTCGAATGGCCCAAATCTAGCCAAAATCAATTACATATCATAAATAAAACTACAAGGAACTAATCTAGCTAATGAAATCAAAGCTAAAGCAAGAAATTGGAAAAATTGCCCTAAAAAGCCTCCCCGGGTCCACTTCTCGGAATCGGGTAAAAGTCACCAAATATAAACACCCATTCACTCACAAGTTCACTCGTGCCAAAATTATCCAAATCCGATGTCTAAATCCCAATAAAAACTCAAAAATTCGGTTGAAGAACGTTTCCCCATTTTCCCCAAATTTTTGACCCAAATCTGAAATCAAATGGTGGAATCAACTATGGATTAATTAAATATGACCAAAAACGAGTTAGGAATCATTACCCCAAAGCTTCTTCTTAAAATCCCTCGAACAATTGCCAAAATTCGAGCTCTCAAGTCAAAAAAATGAAGAATGAGATCAAACCCTCGCACTTAGCCCTTTTTCTGCCAGAGATCTCGCTTCTGCGAGCCTTCAACTGCATATGCGGTCCTGCACCTGCGAAATTGCCATCGCAGGTGCGAATTTCACTTAAAACTCATCGCCCGCTTCTGCGGTCAAAAGGTCGCACATGCGTGTGTGCACCTGCGGACCTATGTCCGCTTCTGCAGTCCCCTACCGCTCCTGTGATCTCTCCAGCACATTTGCGTGCATTGCAGATGCGGAACTCACCTTGCACCGGTGACCCCTGACCATTCCTTCCAAAACCTCTTCTGCGCTTAATCATCTACACATGCAGCCCCGCACATGCGGTCTCCCCACCGCAGGTGCGAAAACACCAGATGCCTGAAGGCTTCAGCAATTTCCTGAGTCCAATATTTCTTCCGTTAAGCATCCGAAACGTGCCCGAGGCCCCCCGTGCTACAACCAAACATACCAACCAATCCTAAAACACCATATGAACTAAGTCGAGCTCTCAAACCAAATCATACAATGCTATAATCATAAATCATCTTCCAATTCAAACTTAAAGAGCTTGAAACTTCCAAATTTGACAGCCCATGCCGAAACCAACCAAACCACGTCCGATTGACCCCAAATTTTGTACGCAGGTTGTATTCAACCGTACAGACCTATTTCAACTTTCGAAATTGGAATCCGACCCCGACATTAAAAATTCCACTACCGGTCAAAATTTCCAAAATATCGACTTTCGCCATTTCAATCCTAAATGAGTTACAGACCTCCAAAACATAATCTGGACACGCCCCTAAGTCTAAAATCACCTAATGGAGCTATTAGAACCAACAAAACTCCAATCTGGAGTCGTCTTCACATAGTTCCGACTACGGTCCAAAACCTAAGGCTTAAACCTCCGTTTAGGGACTAAGTGTCCCAAAACACTCCAAAAACCAAAATAAAACCTCCCGGCAAGTCACAATAGCAGATGTGGTTTGACATGTGATGCAAAAAAGGTGTTTCCAAGAGTAGTACCACCATGTATGCAACATGGAGTCCGATCACCACCCGACCGGCTAGGTCATCTCCCCACATATGTCGCGTGAGTCGATATTAAATCCAGGGCTATCAGCAATTTTATCCCAATTAAAGGGAATAATCACAATCACAATAATATTTTAATCTCATCCCAAATAAGGAGAATAATCACAATCCACTCCTACATCGACACGTGTGGTTTCGGGTGTGGGCCTTATGACCCACCCTTCTTCGGTTTGCTAAGGATACTCCCAAAAACATTTTGTTTTGCACATAAGGGAAACAAAAGTACAAACATATGCTATAGTCACATCATTATCTTTCACACTATAAATATATTCATTAGTACTTTCAACCATTCAGAAAATCATTATTTCCTTTGCTCTCTTGGCCATACTTATGATTTTTCATTCATGGCACGTTGGCCGTATTTCATATTTCACATTTTCAATCCTTTACTTTCATGGATCATCATCATAAATATCAACAAATAGAATACTTCGGAAATCACAACATTAGGTTTATTAGCAATGAAGACTTTAAACATAATGGATTTCTTTCCAAGAAATGGAGTAAAATGATTGGCAATCGAAGCACAAGTTAAAATCATAAACGTGTAACACATCATTGGTTCTTGAAATACTTTTCCCCAAAAAGGGCAATACACAATTTCAACTCATGAAGACATGAGAGCTCAAAACACATTGAAAATACTTACAAAGCATAACATTAGTTAAAATAACCATATTTGGGCATGACTTGGGTACATAAGCTTTTAGGCAAATCTATTTTCGAAGTCAGTTTGGAATAGTTGAATCAAGGCTCATTTCATAACTTTTCTCACATCATTTCATTTTCTCAGCACCATTGACCACAAGTATAACTTTCAAACTTGGCACGTTGGCCACACTTTATATCTCCAACCCACTTCTTTCACTTTCAAGCATCCTTATAGATTATCAACAACAAGGCATTTCTACTCAAGACTTTAAATACACATTTGAGCAACTAACCAAATTAAGGGTCTTAGGCACATGTGATTTCTTACACAATTCAACATGCTAGTTTTTATTAGAATCACGTTTTCAAATCATAACATATTAACACACATCCCATACTTAATCACTTTCTCAACCAATTTCAACAAGAACTACCTAAAATGGTTCATTAACCCCACATATTACAACCTATTGTCATATGCATGACCTATTTCCAATTCCACAATATACTTAGACCTTAAAATAACTTGCATGGGTGGTATAGAATATGAACTTACCCGGATAGATGGTGGTCTAGTAAATGATTCAATTGAATCTTCAAGATTGGGGCAGGGATTGATGATCAATGCACGTGGGGCTCCTTCCTCCCTTTCTAAAGCACTCCCCTCCCTCTAAAATATGTGTTTAGCCCGGCCAAAATACCCCCAAAGTCATTTTATAAGAAATGGAGTCGGGTTATAAAATAGGAAAATGGGCCCTCCGAACTGAGGTCTGCGGTCGTAGAATGGACCGCAAAACAGATATGCAGACCGCAAAATGGGCCGCGAAAATGATGCCAAGAATTGGCCTGGTCTGGACTGGTCTGCGATAGGTCTGTGGTCCGCAGACTACTTATGCGGCCGCAGAATGGACCGCAGCATGAACCAACAAAATTCTATATGCCAAATCTATGACGGAATATGCAGACCGCAAAATAGAAATGCGATCGCAGAATGGAATGCAACACGACCTACATAAATTCAACCAACTCCCTGCTCAACTCTGAGATGATTATACGACCCAAAAAATTGTTATGCGATCGCGAAACAGACCGCAAAATTGCCTTTTTCTGCCAAAATCTTTCATCAACTCCTCAGAGCATTCTTCAACCCAAAAAGTCTTTACCGCGGCGAGCTTGCTCGCCGCGAAGATTAACAACTACATCCATACACATCACCCTACCTCGGTACCACAAAACTTGAATCCCTTAGTGAAATTTTACGGGGCCTTACATCTGAAGTGTTTTAGTGTGATTCAGACACTCTTTTGAAAGAATGAAGATTTAACAACTTAAGAGAAATTCTATTCGGTTTGAGCCTCGATTATTTGTTGTGATGTTGCCGTGTGTGTTTTGAGGCTTTGGATAAGTTTGGATGATGTATTTGTACTTATTGGTATTATTGGATGGGGTCCCGAGGAGCTCGGGTGTGTTTTGGATCATTGGTTGAGAAACTAGTTAAATTAAGGATTTAAAGTTTGATCATGGTCAATATTGGGTCAAGATGACCGCTTTTCGGTATTTTGAGTATGTGAGAAGGTTTGTAGCGTGTTTTATGATTGAAATACATATATGATTTTTGTTCGGGAGGTTCCGAATGAGTTTTGGGTGCTAAAACGAAGATTTTCTTATTCCTAGTTTTTTTTCTGGTGTAAATAATTAGGAAAATGCCATTGAAAGTTTCAGATTTTTTTAAATACTTCAAAATATCATATCTCCCTCATTTTAAGGCCAAATTAGGTGATTCAAGAGGCTATCTTGGGTGTAATCTCGCAAGTATTGTGTTGGACTTATCAAACATGAGTTTTAGGATAATCTAGGACCTGATTCAAGCTAGGAAAACTGCAGCATTTTTTTCTTGTTTCGGAATTTACTTATCACAAGGTTTTGGAGCTCGGTTTTGGACGATTTTGGAGGGAATTTTTACTACTTGGATTGGGGTAAGTATTTTTGACTCGAATTTGTTATTATTTCATGATTCTAAAATCGATTTTAGTGTTTGACTAATAATTTGAATTGGAGAAATTGGGAATTTTAGTAAAAACTTTCTAAAACACAAATTGATAGTTTGAAGGCCGTGTAATAACCCGACTAGTCGTTTTGAGCTCTAGCATGTCATTTGATAGTTTGAGACCTTGAGTAGTTTCACTCCAAGTATTATGACTTGCACGTGTAGTCAGATTTGATTTTCGAGAAGTTCGGAGTTGATTTGGAAGAACAATTCTCAATTCAGAAGCTTAAGGTTGGAAGATTAGACCAAGGTTTAACTTTTGAGTAAATGGCTTTGGAATCGGGAATTGAAGGTTTCGATAGATTCATAAGGTGATTTCAGACTTAGGCGTATGTTCGGGTTCAGTATCGGATGGTCCGGGAGCGATTCAGCGCTTATTATCGGAAGTTTGCATTTTGAAGCTTTGAAATTTGCTAAGTTTGACTTAGAGTATACTTTGGTGTTATCATACTTTGGATGGTGTTTCAGGACCTTGGATAGGTTCACTTTATTGATTGAAACTTGTGTGTGAAATTTGGTCATGGTTCGGAATGTTTAAGTGTGATTCGGACACTTAAGTTGCATACTAGTTATGTTTAAGAAAATGAGTTGACCATGGTCAAATAGTGGACTTAACGAGTTTGGATTAATGATTTAAAAGTTTTAACATTTTGGTATGATTGGACTTGTCCGCGGGTTTTGGTTAAATTTCGGTGAGTTTCGGATGAGTTTGGATTGTGTCGCGCTCTTATTGATGTTTCAGTGTTGTTTCTTTTGGCATAAAGAGGACCATATTAATCAAATGATATTTTATTTGTGATTGGATTTAACCATTATATCCGTATCCTAATTATGGAGCCATAGCAATAAAAATTGTCGAATTCCGAGGTTGTTTGAAAGAGTTACGCCCATTTCCGTGTCGAAAAAGATTGCTACTTATTGGTGCGAACTTTTGTTCTTCACGAATGCGAGGAATGTCCTGTGAACGCGAAGAAGGAAATTTGGGTTGACTGGTCAACGCGAAAAATTTACTCTTCGCGAACGCGAAGGTGTCCCGCGAAGGCGATGAACAAAAATCACCTGGGCAGTGTTTTAAACCGAGTATTTCAGCATTTTGAGCAATCTTTAGTTTTTGGTACTGTTGCTGATGTGAGAGTTTATGCCTGAGAGACACTCCATTTCTTTGGTTTCGGACTGTGGGAGTTTGTTCCGGATTGGACGGTAGATTTTTATGTGTCATGCATAGGGTCATTGTGGATCTTTGGAAGGTTATTGGCCTATTTGGGATGATAGGAATCATCTTGAGGTCCGTTGGTAGGCCTGATGTGAATGTATATTTTATACCAGATCAGATATGCTTATTCGGCATAACATTACTTATGGACCGGTCTTCGGTCATGGTGGATGATATACCTTCCTTTTTCTATTTTATATGCTCCTCTTTTATGCCATATGGGTTGTGAGACAACTTAATCAATCACACGTGTGTTGTGATTCTATGTAGCTTGTGGTGTTATGTGAGCGAGATATCTCTCGAGATGCAGGTCGTTTATTGCACCTTAGTCGTGCTTGGCATTTCATAGCGCATGACGCTACCTGTCTCCCCAGGGTTGTGTTTACGCACTTGGAGTGCTTATGGTTGATATTCTGGCATTTCGTGTTATGAGCATTTTGGATCGATATTTCCTTATTGATTGTTATGTGTGGATCAGGTGGCACACCGCCACGAGTATGATGTGTAGATTGGGTTGCACGCCGCATCAGTGGGATGTTGAGTACAAATATTTATACTTATTTGTGCGTTCTGCTTATCATCTTTGAGTTTGGTTCATAGTGTTTGTCTGGTTGATTTCAAGGTTATGTGGGTTGGATAGTTCTTTACTAGAGTTCGTTTTTCCTTATTCGTCATATTTGAGTTGTAGCTTGTTGGCGCAATAATAGCGTATATGAGATTTTACACGGTGTTTGAAGTGTCTTATTGCCCGAGCAACTTGTACTGAGTGAGACGAGGTTGTAGGACATGAAATGAGTGCAATCGGATTTATAGAATGTATATTAAAGGGAAAAGTCACAAATCAGTTCGGAATGAGGCAATGGTTTTTGTCAAGCGGGGAGACTCCCTAAGTTATTGATTCCGCAGATGGTTATGAGTTTCTACACATCTCTTTCGTCATTGTAGTATTGCGAGGGTTGGAAAAGGGTTTATATGTGTTATGAGGTATACTACGGGCATCAGCTTCGTGAATTTGCAGCTATTGTTGTTGGAAGATGTTATTATGGGCATACGAATTATGCGGTCCATTGTGTGATTACAGCATGGGTGCATGATCATGTTTCGGTTCAGTGTGTTGAGGTTGATACAGTGTTTGTATGTTAGGATTAGACCTAGTAGAGAATTCTAGATGTTGGAATTTGGTTCTAAGGCTTATGCGCTAAGGTAGCAGGAAGGATCTTCAGTCTAGCTTGAGCTAATGTGCTCATATGGGCTGTGGTGACACGGGTAGGTGCATGAGGTTTAAAACAATGATTTTGGGAAACTCTGGAACGGTTCTTGGCACGTTAGAGGACGAACATATGTTTAAGTGGGGGACAATGTAACAACCCGATCGGTCGTTTTGAGCTCTAGCATGTTGTTCAGCGGTTTGAGACCTTGAGTAGCTTCACTTCAAGTATTATGACTTGCACGTGTAGTCGGATTTGATTTTCGAGAAGTTCAGAGTTGATTTGGAAGAATAATTCTGAATTCGGAAGCTTAAAGTTGGAAGAGTTGACCAAGGTTTGACTTTTGAGTAAATGACTTCAGAATCAGGATTTGAAGGTTCCTATAGATTCATAGGGTTATTTCGGACTTGGGAGTATGTTCGGGTCGAGTATCGGATGGTCTGGGAGTGATTCGGTGCTTATTATCGGAAGTTTGCATTTTGAAGGTTAGAAATTTGCTATGTTTGACCTAGAGTGTACTTTGGTGTTATCGGACTCTGGGTGGTATTCCGGGATCTTGGATAAATTCACTTTATTGATTGGAACTTGTGTGTGAAGTTTGGTGATGATCCGGAATATTTAAGAGTGATTCGGACACTTAAGTTGCATACTAGTTTAAGAGTGATTCGGACACTTATGTTTAAGAAAATGAGTTGACCTCTGTCAAATAGCGGACTTAACGAGTTCGGATTCATAATTTAAAGTTTTAACATGTTTGTATGATGATTTTGGACTGGTCTACGAGTTTTGGTTAAATTCCGATGAGTTTTGGATGAGTTTCGATTGTGTCACGTTCTTATTGATATTTCAACGTCGTTTCTTTTGACATAAAGGGGACCATATTGATCAAATGATCTTTGATTTGTGATTGGATTAAACCATTAGACCCGAATCATAATTACAGAGCTATAGCAACAAGAATCGTCGAATTCTAGGTCGTATGAAAGAGTTATCCTTATTTTCGTGTCATAAACGATTGCTGGTTTCTGGTGCGAACTTTTGTTCTTCGCGAACGTGAGGGATGTCCTATGACTGCAATGAAGGACATTTTGGTTAACTGATCAGCGCGAAAAGTTGCTCTTCGCAAACACGAAGGAGATGAGTGTTTTAAACTGAATAATTTGGTATTCTGAACATATCTTGAGTTCTAGAGCCCCGTTTGAGGTTATTTTTGCGGTATTGTTCTCGTATAAAAAAGGGGGTAAATATTTGACCTTTATTTTTATGTTTTTCCATGATTATTTCTGTTTGTTTTTATTATTATTATTATCCGTGTTTGGATTGTAGAAATTGGGGTTTTGAGCCCTAAAGTTGAGAAATGTTAAATCCTTAATTTGAGGGTCAATTCATGGATGAAATTAGATGATTTTATGGATATATACTAAATAATCAAGGGTAATATTTATTTTTAATAATTATCGAAACCCGGGCAAGTAGGCTCGGAGGTTGACTATGTTGAGTTTTCGAGCGGAGTTGGGAATTGTTATAAATTGTTAAATTACGAGTATTGGAGAATATTTTGATTGGTTTGCACATTGTTTGATTAGTTTTAGATCATTTGGCATCGATTTGAGGAGTTAGTGAGGCGTTGGAGCCGGTTATAGGATTTCAGAGCGAGTTAAGTCTCGTGTCTAACCTTCTAAGAGGAAAATTACCCCATAGGTGATGTATTTATTATGTGCTACTTGTTGTGGGGGCTACATACGCATAAGGTGACGAGAGTCCGTATGTAGCTAAAATCATGCTTATGTTTGGGTAGACTTTGGACTATATCATGCAATATTTGTATTACCCGAACTCAACTTGTTAGTTTAATTACCCAAACCTGTGAATGTAATTTGATTAGAGATCATGCTGGGTAGAATCCTAATAGCTTGAGTTGTTTGGCGGGATATCCGATAGCTGGTAACAATTATACTTATTTTATGTTCCTATTCTTGTGTTGCAAACACGTGACCCATAATTCGATAAGTTTCTTCCTTTCCTGTGGATCGGGCCGAACGCCTTGGCAATATATTGAGATGCATCTATGGTTCGCGCCTATCGAACCTCAGCAGTGTACACACTATTCTAGATTGGGCCGTACGACTTCGGCATAACTCGTGCATAATACCGCTAGGAGTCCGAATATTCATGATATTCCACTTTGATTGGGATCTGACAGTTACATGAGAGGCCTTGTTTGTTGAAATAGCGCTTCATATCCCTTACCCGTTTGAGGTAGCCTTTGATTCTTCTATTTATTGAGATAGTACATTAGATTTGAGAAATTGATGTGGTCATCAGGTTGGAGGATTATGTTAGTTACAATTCTTACCTCATTATTACTGCTGTGTTTCATATATGCTTATAACTTATTATATTGATTTATTGGACCACAGGTAAGTGTCGATGTCGACCACTCGTCAGTATTTCTCCGGGGCTAGGCTAGATACTTACTGAGTACGTGTTGATTTACATACTCATGCTACATTTCTACACTTAGAGTGCAGGTATATCTCTGATGGTCATTTGGGCGCAAGGGCACAACTATTGCGGGGATTTTAAGGTGAGTTGCATCCCATGATACGATCCACAGAACACGAAGTCTCCATCATGTTCATTTATATTATCATGTCTATTTTACATTCTAGACAGATGCGATATTATTATTACCTTCTAATAGATGCTCATGCATTTGTGACACCGGCTTTTGGGATATTCTAGTAGATGTTAATGGTTTTGCATTAGTATTGTCATCTTTTTATTTTATATCTTACTAATATTGTATGTATCCATGATTTAATGTATTAAGTTCTTTATTTTGTAAAACTTATAATTTTAAAAGTAATAAAATGAATAATTATTTAGAGGGTTCACTGTTGGCTTGCCTAACGGCGACGTTCGGCGCCATCACAACCTATAGTGGGTTTTGGGTCGTGACAGGCCGATTTGAGGTCGAAATTGAATGATTTTGGTATGGTTGGACTCGTATTGGAATGGGTATTCGGAATTTGTGAGTTATGTTGGGTTCTGAGGTGCAAGTCCGGGATTGACTTTTTGGTTTTCATTAAAGATCGAAGCTTTATTATCCGAAATTATTTTCTATGGCTTTTATTTATGATATTAAGTTATTTTTGCTAGATTTGAGCCGTCCGGAGGTTGTTTCACACGGGAAGGGCTTCTTAAAGTATTGATTTAGCTTCTTGAAGTATTTTGCCTAACTCTTTGTTGGGGACTTACCCCTTAGGATTTGAGTTTTTGTATTAATTGAATTATGTGGGAGACGTGTACATGAGGTAACGAGTACGTACACGGGCTCATATGTGGTATTTTGACCAGTTTAGACTCTTAGGCTTCTTTCATGCATTTAATTGAAATTTTCATATCGTGTTATATCTTCCATTGTTTAGTTTACTCTTACATACCTTGTTTGATGTTGTTAGTATATGTTCTATCTCTTATTATCAAATTTGCTCTTATATGCCTTAATTGAAGATGTTACCTCTCTTATTGTCATGTTACATCCTTTATTGTTGAGTTATTCTTATTTGGAGTTGTTATTACATGAAGTCTCTTTGTGTTGAGTTATACTCATGCAAACTCAAATTTTTCACACAAGTCCCAAATGACATAACGAAACTATTCCAATTCCTGGAATCACAATCCGAACCCGATATTATCAAAGTCAACTCCCGGTCAAACTTATGAACATTCCAAATCTTTAAATCTCCAACTTTCGCCAATTAATGCCGAAACTTTCTAGAAATATCCAAATGCAAATCCGGGTATACTCCCGATTCCAAAATAACCATCTGTACGTAACGAAACCATCAAAACTTCGATCCGGGGTCAAATACGCAAAAGTCTTACTTGGACAACTCCTCCAACTTGAGGCTTCAAACATGAAATTTATTTTTCCAAACTAATTCTCGATGATCTATTTGTCAAAATTATCAAGTCTAACAATTCTTTTAGATCTTGATATCAAATATATATATGAGTATATTTCGCCGAATGAATATTGGTTCTTTCATCTTTGTTTTGTTGTGATATTTCATCATAATATAAACTTAAGCATCTTGTTCATGAATACAGTATTGTTAAATTTTTATGAACTAAATAATAGGTGACATGCGGTAGACTAAATAATCTACAAAATTAAAATTATACTTTATTATGTATGCTTATGGTTTTACCTTATAATACGATTTTAGTACGCCTAGTATAGTGATTATATATTAATTTACTGTCAAATATAATATTATAATAATAATAATAATAATAATAATAATAATAATAATAATAATAATAATAATAATAATAATAATAATACTCGTAACTATTTTATTTTAATAAGATAAAATATTAGTACATGAAGTATGTACTACACCAATTTTTTCATTGATGATAGTTCTTATCAAATTAACATGTTGAATCATTTCTATATGGAAAGCATATAGTAGTAGATAGTAGACAGAGATTTGTCCTCTATTCTTTTGATTCCCTGATTGACTTAAAGGTTCTGCTATATCTTTTTGTTTTTCTAGAGAGTGAGGGGGGTTGGTCGTGGTCTTTGTCACTGGCTTATATCATTGAGTGCGACCTATGTTTTTGTCCTGTCTTCTGGCATGAACTATGACGCTTGTCACTGGGGGTGGTCTATGTTTATGGCCCTTAGCAAGGAAATTCAAGGTTACTGTTATTAGTCGGCCTATGCTACCCAGTGGGCATGTCAGCATGTAGTGTGGGACATAGTAGCCTACACGACTATTCCGTGTTACATTACTAGTATTCCCCAAACCACGTTGTTATTTCTACAAGATCCAGTGGGATATAAAGATGCAAGATGGTTTTATAATGTCAATATTGAGAAAAGTGAATGATATCCTGTTCAATTTGTTCCCCTAAATTTGTGCAAAAGTTTCATTCTTCTTTAGTAAAAATCAAATGATCTAAAAGGATTGCATGATGGAAATCTCGTGGTAATGCAGTTTTTAATTACAATTTCAAAATTTTAAATTCAATTTAAGAAAACGAGGTAGATACTTTAGTGAACATTATTAATGATAAAAAGTTTTTACATATTGGTAAAAATGTCAACTTATGTTTGTTGTCTAGCTTTCTCCATTTAACTACTTTAATTTACTGCCTCATCCACCGAGGATCGTATCTCAACACAAGCATTGAGTAGATATTATAGAAGTAGAATAGAGATATGCCAAAGGTCTTGGTTGGGTGCATGGCGCACTGGTTCATGGTACATGATGCACAACTGCATATTCCTCCAAGTCTTGATAGGGCAAATGTAAACCTAACAACATGGCCTCTTTTTTAGTATAATATGTTCTTTTGATGTTTGCACGTCATTGTTTATGTATGTGGTCAACTAGAGGATAGGTGCATTGGTACGCATCACACAGTTGCTTATATTGCTAGTATATGTCATTGGTCGTGGTCCATGTCGTTGGCCTATATCGTCGAGCGAGACCAATGTCATTGTCCTATGTCTTCGGGTGCGACCCATAGTTGTTTCTGTTGCTAGTATATGTCATTGGTCATGGTCTATGTTGGTGGACTATATCATTGAACGCGACCTATGTTGTTGTCCTATGTCTTCCGGCATGACCTATGACGTTGGACTATGTCACAGGGGTTGGTCTATGTCTATGGCCCTTAGCAAGGCACTTCAAGGTGACTGCTGTTAGTCGGCCTATGGTGCCCAGTGGGCAAGTCAGCATGTAGTGTGGGACATGGTATATTACACGACCATTCCATGCTACATCACCGGCATTCCCCAAACCACGTCGCACTCGGATATCTATTTTACATGATTCCTTTTGTATTTTGCGTATTTCTCGGAGATCTAGTGGTATAAAGAGATGCAAGATGGTTTTTCTTTTTCCATATTGAGAAACGTACATGTTACCTTGTTTAATTTTTTCTCCTAAATTTGTGCACAATTTTCATTCTTCTTTAGTAAAAATCAGATGGTCTAAAAGGATTGCATGATTGAAATCTCATGTAATGCAGTTTTTAATTTCAATTTCAATATTTGAAATTCAATTTAAGAAAAAGAGGTGGATACATTAGTGAACATTATGAAAGATAAAAAGTTTCTACATAGTGGTAAAAATGTCAACTTGTGTTTATCCACCAGGGATCAAACCTTGACAAAAGCTTTGAGTAGATATTATAGGAGTAAAATAGAGATATGCCAAAGGTCTTAGTTGGGTACATGGTGCACTGGTTCATGGTACACGACGCATAGCTGCATTTTCATCCAAGTCTTGGTAGGGCAAAGGTAAACCTAACAACATGGCCTCGTTTTCGGTATAATATTTTCTTTTGATGTTTGCCCGACATAGTTATTTATGTGGTCAACTCGAGGATAGGTGCGTTGGTACACGTCACACGGTTTCTTATGTTTCTAGCATATGTCATTAGTCATGGTCTATGTCGCTGGCCTATATCATTGAGCGCGACCAATATCATTGCCCTATGTCTTCGGGTGCGACCTATGATTCTTGAGTGTCACTGGTTGTGGTCTATGTATATGGCCCTTTGCAAGGCACTTTAATGTTACTACTGTTAGTAGGCCTATGGTGCCCAGTGAGCAAATCAACATGTAGTGTGGGACATGGTAGCCTACACGACCATTCTGTGCTACATTACTGGCGTTCCCCAAACCACGTTGCACTCGAATATTCGTTTTATGTGATTCTTTTTGTATTTTGTGTATTTTCTGGAGATCTATTGCAAAAAGAGATGCTAGATGGTTTTACTGCATCAATATTGAGAAAACTGCATGTTATCCTGTTCAGTTTGATCCCCTAAATTTGTGCTCAATTTTAATTCTTCTTTAGTAAAAATCAGATGCTCTAAAAGGATTGCATGATGGAAATCTCACGGTAATGTAGTTTTAAAATTTTAATTCAATTTATGAAAACAAGGTAGATACTTATTTTGATTTGAGATGATTTTAATTCAATTTATAAAAACCGAGTATTTTAGTATTTTGAGCATATCGTGAGTTCTAGAGCTCCGTGTGAGGTGATTTTTGCGACATTGTTCTCGTATCAACAAGGGGGTAAACATCTGACCTTTATTTTGATTTTTTTCCATTATTATTTTCATTGATTATTATTTTTATCCGTGTTTGGATTGTAAAAAATGGGGTTTTGAGCCCCAAAGTTGAGAAATAGTAAATCCTTGATTTGAGAGTCAATTCATGGATGATATTAGATAATTTATGGATATATAGTATATAAGTTAAGGGTAATATTTATTTTTAATAATTTTCAGAATCCGGGCACGTGGGCCTTGGGTTGACGATGTTGACATTTCGAGCAGAGTTGGAAATTGTTTGATTTTGAGTATTGGAGTATATTTTGATTGGTTCGCACGTTGTTTGATTAGTTTCGGTTTGTTTGGCATCGGTTTGAGAAGTTAGAAAGGCGTTGGATCCGGTTATCGGATTTCGGAGCAAGGCAAGTCTCTTGTCTAACCTTGTGAGGGGAAAATTACCCCATAGGTGATGTATTTGTTATATGCTACTTGTTTTGGGGGCTACGTATACACGAGGTGATGATAGTCCATACGTAACTAAAATCATGCTTATGTCCGGGTAGACTTATGACAATATCATGCAATATTTGGATTACCTGAACTCAGCGTGTTAGTTTAATTACCCAAACCTTTGAATGTAATTTGATTAGAGATCATGCTGGTTCGATTCTCGATATCTTGAGTTGTTTGGCGGGAAATCCGATTGCTGGTAATGATTATGCTTATTTTATGTTCCTATTCTTGTGTTGCAACCACGTGACCCATAATTTGATAAGTTTCTTCCTTTCCTACGTATCGGGGCGAACGCCCTGGCAGTATACTGAGATGCATCTATGATTCACGTCGGTCGACCGTCAGTAGTGTACACACTATTCTAGATCGGGCCATATGACTTCAGCATAACTCGTGCGTAATACCCACTAGGAGTCCGAATATTCATGAGATTCCTCTTTTGGGATCTGGCAGTTGCATGAGACGCCTTGTTTGTTGAGATAGCGCTTGATATCCCTTACACGTTTGATGTAGCCTTCGATTCTTCTATTTGTTGATATAGTACATGAGATTTGATAAATTTATGTGGTCATCAGGTTGAAGGATTATGTTAGTTACAATTCTTACCTCATTATTACTGTTGTGTTTCATGTCTATTTATAAATTATTATATTGATTTACTGGACCACTAGTAAGTATCGATGTCGATCCCTTATCACTACTTCTCTGGGGTTAGGCTAGATACTTACTGGGTACGTGTTGATTTATGTACTCATGCTATACTTCTACACTTATTGTGCAAGCATACCTCTGATGGTCATTTTAGCACAAAGGGCCCAATTATCGAGGGGACTTTAAGGTGAGCTGCATCCCATGATACGATCCACAACACCCGCAATCTCCATCATGTTCATTATGTTATCATGTCTATTTTACATTCCATACATATGTTGTATTATTATTGTAGATTCTACTGGATGCTCATGCACTTGTGACATCGGGTCTTGGGATATTCTAGTATATAATAATGATTTTGCATTAATATTGTCACCTTTTTATTTTATATTTTACTAATATTGTATGTATACATGATTTTAAATGCATTAAATTCTTTATTTCATAAAACTTTTAAAAGTAAAATGAATAATTATTTAGAGGGTTCACTGTTGGCTTGCCTGATGGCGACGTTGGGTGCCATCACAACCTATTATGGGTTTTGGGTCGTGATAGCTTGGTACCAGAGCACCAGGTACACTTAGGTCTCACGAGTCATGAGCAAGTCTAGTAGAGTCTTGCGGATCGGTACAGAAACGTGTGTACTTGTCTTCGAGAGGCTACAAGGCAGTTAGGAGAACTTCCCTTTCTTGAT
Organism: Nicotiana tabacum; assembly: GCF_000715075.1. Taxonomy (NCBI): domain Eukaryota; kingdom Viridiplantae; phylum Streptophyta; class Magnoliopsida; order Solanales; family Solanaceae; genus Nicotiana; species Nicotiana tabacum. The sequence goes on along the minus strand of NC_134093.1, from coordinate 41,564,684 downwards.
TCCTCTCGTACTGTTTCATTTCATTGAAGCTTATGTCTTCATTGCCTTCCTACTCATTCTGACATGATGTTGAGCATTCGGTATCCGTTGGGCATCGGCGGGTTGTAGAGATGCTACCGATATGGTGCATAATATTTTTTCCTACGTATACGAGTGGAATATTATCGTCATCGCATGGAGGGGTGTTCAGCCATTTCAGTCCAGTGTCGGTGTTGCCCATGGGTTCAAGGCTATACACGGTGTATTATGATATTCATGCGTTGTTATCGCACAGTACTAGCACAAATGGTGGGGTGCTTACTTATGTGTCGCGACAGTGGATGATTCGGGAGGTAGGATTTTTTGGTTCATGATTGGGAGTTTCGGCATTTAATTCCAACAGAGGAGAAGCAATTTGACTATGTATGTTCAGGCATTGGTTGACGGAGTTGTAAGATTGGGCATTTTCAAACTTGGTGGATTTCTTGTTTATGTTGTGGTGTTGTTATCCTTGTTTGCATACATTAAGGCTTGTCAGTATGAGAGTCTTCATTTTTTGCCCTTGGGGGCACGGTTTTGTGAAGTGATACCTAATAAGCAATTATTTGAGATGACTGTGTATTGCGACTTCAGGGTCGGATTGGTGTCTCTAGCATTTTTGGCAGCGAAGGATGAGAAAGGACATGGCGGGATATGTCTCGCAGCGGGCAAATTGTAAGCAGGTCAAGTACAAGCAGTATAGAATGGGTAGTTTGCTTAGGAAGTTGGTTTAACCGGAGTGGGAGTGGTAGCGTACTATATGGATTTCGTGGCAGGTTATCCGCCTGCTTTGTGGAAGCTTAGAGTTATTTAGGTCATGGTGGACCAATGACTAAGTTTGTGTATTTCGTTTGGGGTGGTGGCTTCTGTGCTCAGGGAGTTCGAATGTGACGAAAGGAGTTTCTTGTAATGCAAAGGAAATGTGAATGCTTGATTACCGTCTTGGGGTGTAATATGACTTCGAGTTATGAACATATTGATGGATCTTCAGTTGATGTTAATGGAATGAATGTGCTCTTACAGCTGGTGGATGAGTGTGGACTCAGGAGGAGTAACTGATTTCATAGTAGATGCAACTAAGGCAAAGTCATTGGGGAATGTCGATATGAGGTTACACCGGTCGGGCTATCTCATGTGAGCAGGTTAGGGGTTGCATGATTTCCGATGAAAGTCCTATGAAGAGTTCTACTTTCTATCCAACATGAAGCATGTACTGCGATGCGGGACGGGGTTGCCCGAGGAAGATGGCATGACTATTATGAAGTTGAGAGTGCATTTAGGACTGCTAATTCGGGATGTGTGATGATTAGTGCAACAAGAGCTTGTGAGAAATTTGGTGGAGTAATGGTATGAGATCATGCTAGCTAGAAGGAGAAGTCATTGTGGGTTCTTGATTAATGTGATTGTGGCTTAAATCTAAGTGGGGGAGCCTACCATCTATGAGTAGGTCACATGGTTATGTGTCTTTGCAGTTTCTAGTTATAAGTACGTTGGTGGATTAGTTATGTCAAAGAGAAGAAAACATCAGGGGTAATTCGAGCAAGGAATTTGATGGATGTGTGCCATATTTCACCTTATTGATATGTGAAGGTTGTGGAATGACTCAGATCATATACTTCTTGTGGATGTAATGTACAAGGGAAAGGATTCATTCGGTTGCTTCTTTGTAGTATTCATATGCTAAAGGAGCACTAGTTATTTGGTTTTATATATTCGGCACTAGCTAAGAGTGGGTGACTTTCAATAATAGTTCTAGTGGATTCGAGATTTAAGGTATGATGCTTAAGGATTTTCAGGTTCGTTATGTGTGGCTGAGGATTAGGTTTTACAGTAGAGTGTGAAGGGTACTTGGAATATTTCTATGTTATCACCGGGTCTGTAGAGTAGTGTTAGAGAGGTAGAAGAAACATCTTTGGATTCACAGAAATTCTCCTCGGGGCAGGTGTGCCAGTTAGAGATACTATTGAGTGCATGAGGAGAGTATAAAGTAGCTTATGGGTATTGAGGCGATGTGGTCTTGTAGATTGGGGTCACTCGAGGTAGTGTTTATTGAGGTTTGTTGTGTATTGGAAAGGAGGGGTATTAATTCTGAAGGTAAGTCAATAGAAAACTGAGGAGTTGGGTCAGTTTAGCAGTGGTTTTGTATCGACATGGTAAAGGAAATGATCGGTATCTTTGGTGAGATAAGGCTATAGCGGTGTTTCTTGGCTATACTTGCGGGCTAGATAGCCTCTGTAATTTCATTTATTTGGAGGTATTTAATTCCGATTATTTTGTTATGTGTAAACGGGTCCCAAAAGAATTGTGGCAGTTTAGGCCACGACTTGAGGGTTGAGTCTTTTGCGGTTATATGAATTTGGTTGCGTATTGCAATTTTTCTTCTGGAATGAGTTAAGTAAAGGGTTCTAACCGATGGAGTTGCTATTCCACTAGTGGTTCAGTAATTATGATGGGTTTCTTGCACTCTCCTGTAATAGCATATTAGGTGTGGTCAGCGGTATGGAATTGTAGTTGAAGGATCAAGGTTGCGGTTCCATTTGATCAGAATGTCATAAGCTCGGAGGAGCGGGAGAAGATTTCAGATGTTCAGAGTATGCTGACGCTAATTTAGAGTCGCTTGGGAATGGATTTCTGTAGAAGAGGCATTGTGTATTGAATTGCGGATTCTTCATTTGCATTACAGAATTAGCATGGTTGGTAGCCATAAGTGTGCAGATTTTGCTACATGGTGCGGAAGGTCGTGGGAGTATCTCCCGCAGAATGATCGTATAAGTACGACGTGTCAGTCATTTAAGTGATAGAGAATGAAATTAGGTATGGAGGTTCTGGTACTGTTGATGATGTTAGAGTTTACGCCTGAGAGACACTCTATTTCTTTGGTTGCAGACAGTGGGAGTTTGTTCCGGATTGGACGGTAGATCGTATGTGTCATGAATAGGGTCATTGTGGATCTTTGGAAGGTTATAGGCCCATTTTGGGATGATAGGAATCGACTTAAGGTCTATTGGTAGGCCTAATGTGAATGTATATTTTATATTAGATCAGATATACTTATTTGGCATAGCATTGTTTATGGATGGGTCTTCGGTCGTGGTGGATGATATTCCTGCATTTGTCTATTTCAGGTGCTACTCTTTTATGCTATATGGGGTGTGAGACAACTTGATTATTCACATATGTGTTGTGATCCTGTGTAGCTTGTGGTGTTATGCGAGCGAGATGGCTCTCGAGATGCAGTTCGTTTATTACACCTTAGTCGTGCTTGGCATTTCTTAGCACATGGCGCTACTAGTCTCCCCAGGGTCGTGTGTTATGCACTCCGCGTGCTTGTGGTCGATATTCGGGCATTTCGTGGGTATGAGCATTTTGGCTCAGTATTTCCTTATTGATTGTTATCTGTGGATCGGGTGGCACACCGCCACGAGTATGATGTGTAGATTAGGTTGCATGCCGCAACAGTAAGATGTTGAGTACAAATCTTTATACTTAATTTGTGTGTTATGTTTCTCATCTTTGAGTTATGTTCATAGCGTTTTTCTGGTTGATTTGAAGGTTATGTGGGCTGGGTAGTTCTTTACCAGAGTTCATTTTTCCTTATTCGTCATATTCGAGTTGTAGCTTGTTGGCACATTCGAGAACGAACATATGTTTAAGTGGGCGAGAATGTAACGACCCGACCAGTCATTTTGAGCTCTAGCATGTCGTTAAGCTGTTTGAGACCTTGTGTAACTTCACTTCAAGTATTATGACTTGCACATGTAGTCGGATTTGATTTTCGAGAAGTTCGGAGTTGATTTGGAAGAATAATTCTGAATTCGGAAGCTTAAAGTTGGAAGAGTAAACGACTTCGGAATCGGGATTTGAAGGTTCCTATAGATTTATAAGGTGATTTTGGACTTGGGCGTATATTCGGGTTTAGTATCGGATGGTCCGGGAGCGATTCAATGCTTATTATCGAAAATTTACATTTTGAAGGTTTGAAATTTTCTACGTTTGACTTAGAGTGTACTTTGGTGTTATCGGACTCCGGGTGGTGTTTCGGGACCTTGGATAGGTTCACTTTATTAATTGGAACTTGTGTGGGAAGTTTGATCATAATCCGGAATGTTAAAGAGTGATTCAGACACTTAAGTTGCATACTAGTAGTGTTTAAGAAGATGAGTTGACATCGGTCAAATAGTGGACTTAACAAGCTCGGATTCGTTATTTATAAGTTTCAACAGATTTTTATGATGATTTTGGATTTGTTCGCGAGTTTTGGTTAAATTCCGGTGAGTTTCGGATGAGTTTGGATTGTGTCTTGCTCTTTTAGATGTTTCAGTGTCGTTTATTTTGGCATAAAGGGGGCCATATTGATAAAATGATCTTTGATTTGTGATTGTATTGATCCATTTGATTTGTATCATAATTACGGAGCCATAGCAACAAGAATTGTCGCACTCTTACATCGTATGAAAGAGTTATGCCCATTTCTGTGTCGAAAAAGATTGATGGTTTCTGGTGCGAACTTTTGTTCTTCCCGAACGCGATGGTTGTCCCGCGAATGCGAAGAAGGAAATTTGGGTTGACTGGTCAATGCGAAAATTTGCTCTTCGCGAACACAAAGGTGTCCCGCGAAGGCGATGAACTAAAATCACCTGGGCATTATTTTAAATATATGAGTTTTATTTTGATGTTTTTCCATGATTATTTCTGTTGGTATTTATTTTTATCCGAGTTTGGATTGTAGAAATTGGGGTTTTGAGCCCCAAAGTTGAGAAATGTAAATCCTTGATTTGAGGGTCAATTCATGGATGAAATTAGATAATTTTATGGATATATACTATATAAGTTAAGGGTAACATTTATCTTTAATAATTTTCAAAATCTGGGCACGTGGGCCCGGGGGTTGACTATTTTGACTTTTTGAACGGAGTTGGGAATTGTTATAAATTGTTAAATTACGAGTATTGGAGTATATTTTGATTGGTTTGCACGTTGTTTGACTAGTTTCGGATCATTTGGCATCTGTTTGAGGAGTTCGAGAGTCGTTGGAGCCGGTTATCAGATTTCAGTATGAGGTAAGTCTCTTGTCTAACCATGTGAGGGGAAAATTACCCCATAGGTGATGTATTTGTTATGTGCTACTTAATTGTGGGGGCTACGTACGCACGAGGTGACGAGAGTCCGTACATAGCTAAAATCATGCTTATGTCCGGGTAGACTTAGAACTATATCATGCAATATTTGTATTACATGAACTCAACTTGTTAGTTTAATTACCCAAACCTATGAATGTAATTTGATTAGAGGTCATACTGGGTCGAATCGTGATATATTGAGTTGTTTGGCGGGATATCCGATTGCTGGTAACAATTATGCTTATTTTATGTTCCTATTCTTGTGTTGCAAACACATGACCTGAAATTCGATAAGTTTCTTCCTTTCCTGTTTATCAGGCCAAACACCCCGCCAATATATTGAGATGCATCTATGGTTCGTGTCGGTCGACCCTCAGTAGTGTACACACTATTCAGGATTGGGCCGTACGACCTCCGAATAGTCATTAGATTCCTCTTCGATTGGGATCTGGCAGTTACATGAGAGGCCTTGTTTGTTGAGATAACGCTTGATATCCCTTACCCATTTGAGGTATCCTTTGATTCTTCTATTTGTTGAGATAGTACATGAGATTTGTGAAATTTATGTGGTCATCAGGTTGGAGGATTATGTTAGTTACAATTCTTACCTCATTATTACTGTTATGTTTCATATTTGTTTATAATTATTATATTGATTTATGGACCACTAGTAAGTGTCGATGTCGACCACTCATCACTACTTCTCTGGGGTTAGGCTAAATACTTACTGGGTACGTATTGATTTACATACTCATGCTACACTTCTATACTTATTGTGCATGTATATCTCTAATGGTCATTTAGTCGCAAGGGCGCAACTATTGAGGGGACCCATGATACGATCCTTAGCACCCGGAGTCTCTATCAAGTTCATTTATGTTATCCTTTCTATTTTACATTCCAGATAGATGTTGTATTATTATTGTACCTTCTAATAAATGCTCATGCACTTGTGACACCGGATTTTGGGATATTCTAGTAGATGTTAAAGGTTTTGCATTAATATTGTCACCTTTTTATTTTATATCTTACTAATATTGTATGTAGCCATGATTTTAAATGCATTAAATTCTTTATTGAATAAATCTTATAATTTCAAAAGTAATAAAGTGAAGAATTATTTAGTGGATTCATTGTTGGCCTGCCTAACGGCGACGTTGGGCACCATCACGGCTTATAGTGGGTTTTGGGTCGTGACAGGCCGATTTGCGGCCGGAATTGAATGATTTTGGCATGGTTGGACTCGTATCAGAATGATTATTCGGAATTTGTAAGTTTTGTCGGGTTACGAGGTGCAAGCCCGGGGTTGACTTTTGTGGCTGACTTTTTGGTTTTCATTAAAGATCGAAGATTTATTATCCAAAATTGTTTCTTTTGGCTTTTATTTTTTATATTAAGTTATTTTGGCTAGATTCGAGTCGTACAGAGGTTGTTTCACATGGGAAGGGCTTCTTGAAGTATTGATTTAGTTTCTTTGAGGTAAGTATTTTGCCTCACTTTTTGTGGGGGAACTACCCCTTAGGATTTAGGTTGTTTGTATTAATTGAATTATGTGGGAGACGTGTACACGAGGTGACGAGTATGTACACGGGTTCATATGTGGTATTTTGACCGGTTTAGACTCTTAGGCTTCTTTCATGCATTTAATTGATATTGTGATATTGTATTATATCTTCCATTGTTTTGTTTACTCTTACATGCCTTGTTTGACGTTGTTAGTACTTGTTCTATCTCTTATTATCAAATTTGCTCTTATATGCCTTAATTGAAGATGTTACCACTCTTATTGTCATGTTACATCATTTATTGTTGAGTTATTCTTATTTGGAGTTGTTATTACATGAAGTCTCTTTGTGTTGAGTTATTCTCATGCATTTAGACGTAGATACTATTTCATACTATCTCTTTCATTGTTAGGTTTATGTTATACATTTGAATTGAAAATTATCATTTTGTTGGAATACCTTCATTTTGAGTTATTGAAGTTGAAGTCGTGAAAGCTATTAGCAAATTGAAATTGAAGTTGTTGATTATTAAGATATCTTTAGTTGTTGAGTATTTCTCATTCATTGTGGTTGAGCCATGGGCTATATGCTATGGTAACAATGATATTGTTGATTTTGGAAAGTTGTGGTATATGGGCACGTGTGGTGCGAGATGTTATTGTGTTGTGATATTGATGTGCATGCGGCGGTACAAGGATATGGGTTGATATACATGCGGCGGTATAAGGATATGGGTTGATGTGCATGCGACGACATAAGGTGGGATTTATGTGCGTGTTGCTAGTAAGGGAATTACTTGAATCCACGCGGCGATATAAGGTGGCTAAAGCGCGTGTAGCTATTTCTGGAAAATATTTTTAAAAATATCTAAATGTAAGGCTCACGCGGCGATATAAGGAAATATTATGATTGTGAAGTGAGAAATGTGAATATGAGGTTTGGTACCTCGATGTGATTCTTATTGTACATTCTATGTTGGAAAGACTTGTTGACTTGAACGGTTATTGTTCTTCCTTCATTCATTCATTTGTATTTTGAATGTATTTGGTTATTCGTTGTTATCTTGGTATTGGAACGATTGTGTGTCACGACCCCAATTTCCCTCCGTAGGATGTCGTGATAGCACCTAGTCTCTAAGATTAGGTAAGCCTAACAAACATGTGGGATATAACTGAAATAACAAATAAACTCTCAAATACCCAACATCTATATAGAATAAACTTCGCTGCTCAACATATTAAATTTTTCGAAAACCTAGTGATATCGAGTCACAAGCTCTACAACGGTATCATAGTCATCCCTATACAACTGTATCTAATAAAAGGAAGAAATATAGAAGTAGATAGAGGGTTACTTCGAGGCCTGCGGACGCTGGCAGGTGTACCTTGAAGTCTCCACATACAAACTCGACTCACTAATACTTGGACTGGTAGGAGGTACCTCGATATTAACAAAATAATGTGTAGAAGCGTAGCATGAGTACGCCACAATGGTACCCAGTAAGTGTCAAGCCTAACCTCGGTAGAGTAGTGACGAGGTCAGGTCGAGACCCTACTATAATAAATAAGAAAAACTGTGCAAGTGTAAGGCAATGTAGTAATGAATGCAATGAAATTGAAACAACAAATAACATATCAAGGTTAGCTACACGGAACTACAACAAATAATGCAACAAAGAGAGAACAAGGAATGATATGCTAAGAAAACAAAATGACCAAAGACAAGTGCAACAAGAGAGAAATATCAACAAGAGTCACTACTGAGGTAAGCTAGTTGTTGGAGGTTTTACTTTGAACATAATCAGTGCGTACGCACCCCAAGTAGGCTTGGATGAGGAAGTTAAGAGGAGTTTTTGGGAGGATTTGGATGAGATGGTGCATGGTATCCCATATACCGAGAAGCTTTTCATAGGAGGAGATTTCAACGGCCACATTAGAGCGACGTCTGGGTGTATTATGATGTGCATGGTGCCTTTGGTTTTGTAGATAGAAACGGAGGAGGAACGTCTCTGCTGGACTTTGCTTGAGGATTTGATTCGGTGATAACAAACTCAAGTTTCCCGAAGAAGAGGGAGCACTTGGTCACCTTCCGGAGTTCGGGTGGCCGAGACTCATATTGATTATTTACTCTGTAGGAAGTATGATAGAAGTCTTTGCACGGATTGCAAGGTCATCCCGAGTGAGAACCTATCGAACCCTCATAGGCTCCTGGTCATGGACCTTGAGATCATGAGGAAGAGGAGAAAGAGGGCGATGTATAGCCAACATAGGATCAAGTGGAGAGCCTTGACTGAAGATAAAGCACTGGAGTTAGGGGTCAAGCTGTCTACTAAGGGGGCTTGGAGGAGTAGTGGGGATGCAAGCTCTATGTGGACCACGACTGCGCAGTGCATTAGAGAAGCCACGAGAGAGGTATTAGGGGTCTCAAAGGGTTACTCTGGTGGTCACAAGGGAGACTGGTGGTGGAATATAGAGGTGTAAGGAATAGTAGAAACTAAGAAAGCGGTGTATCTGAAGCTAGAGGAAAGTTTAGATGAGGAGGAGAGGAGGGCGAATAGGGAGCAATATAAGTTGGCTATGAAAGAGGCAAAGCTAGTAGTTACGGTGGCCATGACTGCAGCTTTTAGTCATTTGTATGAGGAACTCGAGGGCTGAGGTGGGGTTAAGAGGTTGTTCAGGTTAGCCAAGGTACGAGAAAGGAATGATCGTGACTTAGACCAAGTAAAGTGCATCAAGGACGAAGAACATAGAGTTTTGCTGGATGAGGGGCTTATCCGTCGGAGATGGCAGACCTACTTGTATAGTCTCTTGAACGAGGAGGTGGACAAGAACATTGTATTGGGTGATTTGGAACTCTCTGGGAGTCATTGTGACTTTGGGTATTATGCGGTTTAGATTTGATAAAGTGGAGGGGGCTATGCGTAAGATGAGCAGGGGCAAAGCGACCGGGCCGGATGAAATCCCGGTGGAGTTTTGGAAGAGTGCGGGCAAGGCAGGTTTGTAGTGGCTCACTATGTTATTTAATATCATTTTTAGAACGAAAAAGATGCCAGAAGAGTGGAGGTGGAGTACGATGGTTCCTGTATACAAGAACAAGGGTGATATCCGAAATTGCAATAACTATTGAGGTATCAAGCTGCTTAGCCATACTATGAAAGTCTGGGAAAGAGTTATAGAGCTAAGGGTAAGGAGGAGTGTGTCTATTTTCGAGAACCAATTCGGGTTTATGCCGGGGAATTCAACTAGAGAAGCCATCAACCTTGTTAGGAGATTGATGGAGCAGTATAGGGAGAGGAAGAGGGACTTGCATATGGTGTTCATCAACTTAGAAAAGGCCTACGATAAAGTTTCGAGGGAGGTTTTGTAGAGATGTTTGGAGGCTAGAGGTGTACCGGTTGCCTACGTTAGGGTGATTAAGGACATGTATGATGGAGCAAAGACCCAAGTAAGGATGGTGGGTGGGGAATCAGATCATTTTTTGGTTATGATGGGGTTGCATCAAGGGTCGGCACTCAGCTCTTTTTTATTTGCCCTGGCGAAGGACGTATTGACGCGCCACATCCAAGGGGAGGTGTCGTAGTGCATGCTATTTATAAATGATATTGTATTGATTGACGAGACACAAGGTGGTGTGAATGTGAAGTTAGAGGTATGGAGGAAGACCCTAGAGTCTAAAGGTTTCAAGTTAAGCAGGACCAAGACAGAATACTTGGAGTGTAAGTTCAGTAGTGAGACTCAAAGCGGAGAAGGGAAGGTAAGGCTGGACTCGTAGGTCATCCCTAGGAGAGGAAGTTTTATGTACCTTGGGTCTATTATTCAGGGGGATGGGGAGATTGATGAAGATGTCACACATCGTATTGGGGCGGGATGGATGAGATGGAAATGTAGACTCACTTTCGATGTTTTGTGTGACAAGAAGATGCCATCGAAACTTAAAAGTCAGTTCTACAGAGTGGTGGTCAGACCGACGATGTTGTATGGGGCTGAGTGTTAGCTTGTCGAGGTCGCTCATGTCCAGAAGATAAAGGTAGCAGAGATGAGGATGTTGAGATAAATGTGCGGGCACACCAGTTTAGATAGGATTATAAATGAGGTTATTCGCGACAAGGTGGGTGTGGCCCCTATTGAGGACAAGATGCGGGAAGCGCGGCTTAGGTTGTTTGGTCATGTGAGGAGGAGGAGCAGAGATGCCCCAGTGAGAAGGTGTGAGAGGTTGACATTGGAGGGCCTACGGAGAGGTAGAGGTAGGCCAAAGAAGAGGTAGGGAGAGGTGATTAGGAAAGACATGGTGCAACTTCAGTTGATCGAGGACATGACCCTTGATAGGAAGGTATGGAGGTCGAGGATTAGGGTAGTATGGTGGGTAGTCTAGAGTGTTCATAATAATAGTATTGGCATGCAGTCTCGCTTTCTGTTGGTAGTAGGTTTTTATGACTAACCATTGTTTTCTTTCATTGCTGATCACCTTACTATCTTGTTGTCTTTATTATGCTTTTATATGGCTTTGATATCCCTTCTAGTCTATATTTTTATTAATGTGGTGTTGATACTTTCCTGAGCCGAGAGTCTATTAGAAATAACCTCTCTATCCTCACAAGGTAGAGGTAAGGTCTGCATACACACTACCCTCTCCAGACCCAACAATGTGGGACAATTATCACCAAACAACAACAATCCTAAGGGATAATTCCCCCACACAAAGTTAGGCAAGATATTTACCTCGAAACACACTAACTCAATCCACTAGTAGGCCTTTTCCTCGATTATCTAACTCCGAACGGCTCGAATTTAGCCAAAACAACTTCTTACTATAAATATAAACTATAAGAAACTATTTCGAACAATAAATTTACGATCTTTGCAAAGAAAAAAAAGTCAACTCAAAAAGTCAACCCTGGCCTGCGTCTTGGAACCCAACCAAAATTACAAAATAAGAACACCCATTCGGTAACAAGTCCAACCATACAAGAATTACTCAAATCCGACCTCAAATCACTTTTCAAATCCCCAAATGTTAGCCTAAGAAGTTTCACAATTGTTTCCCAAATTTCAAACTCCAAAACACTAATTAAATGAGGAAAACAACAATAGATTCGTGTAATTTAACCAAAACCGGGTTAGGATTTCTTACCCCAATGTTTTCCTTGAAAATCTTCCGAAACATTGCCTCACAATGGATTATGAAATCAAACCCTCAAAATAGGCCTTTTCTACTTAGTGATTCCGCTTTTGCGGCCCATTAGTCGCATCTGCGATGCCGCACCTGCGGAAAAACCATCGCAGGTGTGGTTCCCACTTAAATCCAAGGGTTCCACTTCTGCGGGCAAATGGCTTTCACCTGCGAGCTCGCTTCTGCAGAGAAGCTAATGTATATGCGGTCCTGCCCAAAGGCCCTTCCGAAATTCTGCTTCTGCAAAAGAATGCCCATGCCTACGGAAGCGCACTTGCGCCCAGGTGTCCGCACCTGCGAGCCTAGACCCGGGCTCTCCTTTTCGCTTATGCTCTTCACCTTCCGTACCTGAAATTCAGCACCTACGGTCAAATCCTCTGCAAGTGCGATGACACCAACAAGCCTGAGACTTCAGCAATGAGGCTAAGTCCAAAATTGATCCGGATTCAATTCAAATCACACCTGGGGCCCCCGGGACCCCGTCCGAACATACCATCAAGTCCCAAAACACATAACAGACATACTCCAGGCCAAAAATCATATAAAACAATATCGATTCTACGAATCGCAACCCAATTTAAGCCTATAAAACTATAAACTTTTGAATTTCGAAACTAATGCCGATTCATATCAAAACAACTCTGATGGACCTCAAATTTTGCACACAAGTCATAAATGACATGATGGACCTATTCCACCTTCCGTATAGGAATCCGACCCCGATATCAATAAAGTGAACTCCCGGTCAAACTTCCCAATCTTCCAAACCTCAAAGTTTCTAACTTTCTCCAATTTATGCCAAAATGACCTACACAGTTCCAAATCAAAATTCAGACATGCTCCTAAGTCAAAAATCACCATACGGAGCTATTGGAACCATCAAAACTCCATTCCGGAGTCGTCTAAACCAAAGTCAAGCTACGGTCAACTCTTTTAACTTAAAGCTCTAACTTAGGGACTATGTATCCCATTTCACTCCGAAACTCACCCGAACCAAAATCAAACACCCCCGGCAAGTCACATAACCATAATAAAACATAGAGGAGGCAATAAATAGGGGATCGGGGCGAAAATACTCAAAACAACCGGCCGAGTTGTTACATCCTCCCCCTCTTAAAACAAACATTCGTCCTCGAATGAGTATAGAGACATACCTGAAGTGGTGAAAATATGAGGATAATGTCTACGCATATCTTGATCGGTCTCCCAAGTCGCCTCCTCGACTGGTTGACCCGTCCACTAAACCTTCACCGAGGAAATATTCTTCGACCTCAACTTTCGAAACTGCGCGTCAAAAATGGCCATCGGCTCCTCGTCATATGACAAATTCTTATCCAACTGGACTGAGCTGAAATCCAACACATACGACGGATCGCTGTGATACTTCGGAGCATAGAAACATGGAATACTAGATGAAGTGCAGCTAGAATAGGTGGTAGTGCAAGCCTGTACGCCACCTCTCGAATCCTCTCAAGAATCTCAAAAGGTACGATATACTTAAGGCTGAACTTGCCTTTCTTTCCGAACCTCATAACACCTTTTATGGGCGAAACCCGGAGCAAGACATGTTCCCTAACCATGAATGCAACGTCGCGAACCTTACAATCCGTATAACTCTTTTTGCTAGATTGGGCTGTGCAAATCCGATCTTGAATTAATTTTACCTTTTCCAAAGCATCCTGAACAAAGTCTATACCTAATAGCCTAGCCTCGCCCGACTCAAACCAACCCACCGGAGACCGACACCGTCTCTCACACAAAGCCTCATACGAAGCCATCTGAATACTCGCCTGGTAGCTATTGTTGTAGGCAAACTCCGAAAGCGGCAAGAACTGATCCCAAGAACCCCTAAACTCTATCACACATGCACATAGTATATCCTCCAATATCTGAATAGTGCGCTCAGATTGTCCGTCCGTCTGAGGGTGAAATGTTGTACTCAGCTCAACCTGTGTGCCTAACTCGCGTTGTATGGCCTTCCAAAACCGCGATGTAAACTTTGTACCCCGGTAAGAGATGATGGATACCGGCACGACATGAAGCCTGACGATCTCGCGAATATAGACCTGAGCCAGCTACTCTGAAGAATAAGTAGTCACCACTGGAATGAAATGAGTTGACTTGGTCAACATATCCACATTCACCCATACTGCATCGAACTTCCTCTGAGTCCGTGGGAGTCCAACAATAAAATCCATAGTAACCCGCTCCCATTTCCGCTCTGGTATCTCTAGCCTCTGAAGCAATCCACCTAGCCGCTGATGCTCATACTTCACCTGCTGATAATTTAGGCACCGAGTTACATACTCCACTATGTCCTTCTTCATTCTCCTCAACCAATAGTGCTAGCTCAAGTCTTGATACATCTTGGCGACACCCGAATTAATGGAAAACCACGAACTGTGGGCCTCCTAAAGAATTAACTCATGCAAACCCTCTACATTGGGCACATATAGCTTGCCCTGACTCCGTAACACAATGTCATCCCCAATAGTGACCTCTTTGGCAGTGCCGTGCTCAATCGTGTCCTTGGGGACAAGTAGATGGAGGTCGTCATACTGACGCTCTCTGATACGATCATATAGGGAAGACTGAGAAACCATGCAAGCCAAAATTTGACTCGGATCCAATACATCCAATCTAACTAGTTGGCCAAGGACTGAACATCGAATGCTAATGGCCTCTCTGCTGCCAGTAGATATGCTAAACTACCCAAGATCTCTGCCTTTTGACTCAAGGCATCGGCCACCACATTGGCCTTCCCAGGATGATATAGAATGGTGATATCATAGTCCTTAAGAAACTCTTGCCATCTCCGCTGCCGCAAGTTAAGATCCTTCTGCTTGAACATATGGTGTAAACTTCGGTGGTCGGTATATACCTCACAAGGGACACCGTACAAATAGTGCCACCATATCTTCAAGGCATGCACAATAGCTGCTAACTCAAGGTAGTGGACATGATAGTTCTTCTCATGCACCTTCGGCTATTTAGATGCATAGGCAATCACCCTGTCATCCTGCATTAACACCACGCTGAGGCCAACACGCGACGTATCACAATATACAGTGTAAGACCCCAAACTCGTAGGCAACACCAACACTGGGGTTGTGGACAAAGTTGTCTTGAGCTTTTGAAAGCTCTCATCACACTCCTCAGTCCACCTGAACGGAACACCCTTCTAGGTCAATATGGTCATAGGTGCATTAATATATGAGAAACCCTCAATGAATTGATGTTAATACCCTACCAAACCAAGAAAACTCCGAATATCAATAGTTTAAGATGGCCCGGGCCAACTCTTCACTTCTTTATTCTTCTTTAGATCTACCTTGATCCCCTCACTCAACACTACATGGCCCAGAAATGCCATTGAATCAAGCAAGAATTTACACTTTGAAAATTTTGCATACATCTTCTTTTCTCTCAAGGTTTGAAGCACGGTCCTCGGGTGCTGCTCGTGATCCTCCTAGTTCCGGGAGTATACCAAGATGTCGTCAATAAACACGATTATGAATAAGTCAAGTGCATGAATGCTACTGGGGTGTTAGTCAGCCCAAATAACATCACAAGGAACTCGTAATGACCATACGGATTCCTAAAGGCAGTCTTCGGTATATCTGGCTCCCGAATCATCAACTGATGATAGTGTCACGCCCCGACCTTGGGGAGCGCGACCAGTGCTCAACCAATATACCCCAGTTAAGCAAGCCTACTAGATTCCTTATACCCAACCTTATCTATTAACATTATAAGAATCAATACAAGTGATAGACATGAGAAGAGTCACGTGTTCCACAATCTTTTTCTATTACTGAAGGATATTCATTTATGATTTCCAAAATATTATAGTCAAATTTATGTTTGCCCAAATACCAACACTTACTAGTCTAATTCCTAATATCAAAAACCAACCACAACCTGTCTATGGAGCATCTAAGTACAACATAAGAGTAGTATGGAAGTGCCGGCGACAAGCCCCAGCTATACCTTACAACATAAAGTACAACTTCAAATGACATGAAGCCCGAAACAGAGTAGGGCTCACCAAAATCTGCTGAATAGAGAGTAACTGCTAACGAGGATCAAAATCACCCGCGGACGAACCACTCGCATCCATTGAAGATGCAGCGCCCCCGGCAAAAGGGACGTTAGTACATATGGAATAGTACTAGTATGTAAAGCTAAATGTCCTATTTCAAAATAAAATGCCAATATAAGAAAAGGGAAAACCATAGAAACAACAAGTCATAATGAATAATATCCAAATGCCCAGTTAAAACATAAGAATTTTCAAAATACGAAATAATATACATTTTTGTTTGGGAGATCATTAGCACTGATATACCACCGTGTTTTTAGCACGGAGTCTGATCACGCCCGATCAGCTAGGCCATCTCCCTGCGAACAATGTGGTTTGACATGTGGTGCAAACAATGGGTGTTACCAAGAGTAGTACCACCATGTGCGCAACATGGCATCAGATCACCACCCGACCGGCTAGGTCATCTCCCCACATATGCCGTGTGAGTCGACATTAAATCCAGCGCTATCAACTATCTCATCCCAATTAAGGGGAATAATCACAATCACATAAATATTTCAATCTCGTCCCAAATAAGGGGAATAATCACAATCACATAAATATTTCAATCTCGTCCCAAATAAGGGGAATAATCACAATCCACTCATACACCGACGCGTGTAGTTTCGGGTGTGGGCCTTATGACCCACCCTTCCTTGGTTTGCTAATGATAATCCCAAAAATATTTTATTTTGCACACAAGGGAAACAAAAGTACAAACATATGTTATATTCACCTCATTATCTTTTACACTATAAATACCTTCATTAGTACTTTCAGCATTCATAACTCCTTGGCTCTCTTAACCATACTTATGATTCTTCATTCATGGCACGTTGGCCGTATTTCATATTCCACATTTTTATTTTTTTACTTTCAAGGATCATCAACATAAACATCAACATATAGAATATTTCAGAAATCACAACTTTAAGTTCATTAGTAATGAAGACTTTAAACACAATGGATTCCTTTCCAAGAAATGGAGTAAAATGATTGGCAATCGAAGCACAAGTTAAAATCATAAATGAGTAACACATCATTTATTCTTGAAATACTTTTCCCCCAAAAAAGCAATGCACAATTTCAATTCATGAATATGTAAGAGCTTAAAACACATTGGCTATGCTTACAATGCATAGCATTAGTTAAAACAACCACATTTGGTCATAACTTGGTACATAAGCCTTTAGGAAAAATCTATTTTCGAAGTCAATTTGGAACAGTTGAATCAAGGCATATTTCATAACCTTTCTCACATCATTTCATTTCCTCAGCACCATTGGCCACGAGTATAACTTTCATTCTTGGCACGTTGGCCACACTTTATATCTCCAACCCACTTCTTTTACTTTCAAGCATCCTTATAGATTATCAACAACAAGGAATTACTACTCAAGACTTTAAATACACATTTTAGCAACCAACCAAATTAAGGGTCTTAGGCACATGTGATTTCTTACACAATTCGACATGCTAATTTTCATTAGAAACACGTTTTCAAATTATAACATATTAACACACAGCCCATGCTTAATCACCTTCTCAAATAGTAATTCAACATAACAAGGACGTTTGGAATAAAAATTGAACACATATATTTTTTTACACAAGGCTTATTCGGAATAATAAATTTATAATGAGCAACACGGGACTTACAGGGCCATTGTGGGTTTCAATTCTAAAAGAGGAGTTTAGCCAACATACCTTGTTTGAGCTTTCCTTAAGTTACTTACAACGTCCCAACACTTCTAGCAATAACAATCTATAGGAAGGTAGAAACAATCGGATAATAATTAGAAGAATTCACATGGTGTAACTCTCTTAGGAAATTTGTCAAACACCTAATATGCAAAATGGACTACAAAGCTCTACAATGGTAATCCCTTCCTCCCTCAACCAATTTCAACAAGAAACTACCCAAACTAGTTCATTAACCTCATATACTAAAAGCTATTGACACATGCATGGCCTAATTCCAACCCCCACAATATACTTGAACTCATAACCTCTTGCATGAAAACATAGGAGTAGGACTTACCCAGATAAATGATAATCTATTGATTGACTACCTTGATTCTTGAAGGTTGGTGCAATATTGGGTGATTAGAATGCTAGGTTTCCTCTTTCTCTCTCTAAAATGCTCTTACCTCTCTCTAAAATCATCAAAATGTTTCTTCAAAATGAGCCCCTAAGGCTATTTATCAAAATGGGGTCGGGTTATAAAAATAGGAAAATGCACCCTCCGAACTTAGGTCTGCGGTCGCAGAAGGGACCGCATAACAGATATGCGATCCGCAAAATGGACTGCGAAACTGATGCCCAAAACTGGAATGGTCTGGACAGGTTTGCGGTCCGCATACCACTTATGCGGCCGTAGAATGGACCGTATAATGACCCAACAAAATTCTTCATGTCAAAACTACAACATAAAATGCGGACCGTAAAAAAACTATGCGATCACATAATGGACCGCAAAACGACCTTCAAAATTCAACTAACTCCATGCACAACTCTGCGATGATTATGCGGCCCACAAAACGGTTCTGCGGTCGCGAAACAGACCGCAAAATTGCCTTCTTCTGCCAAAAATTTCCATTAATCTCGCCTCGAAGAATTTTTACAATTCTCAAACACATAAGCCTACCTCGGAACCACAAAACTTGAATCCCTTGGCGAAATTTTATGGGGCCTTACAGATAGCCTGACCGCAAATAAATCTTTGAGAACACTTTGGCACCCTATAGCTGATCAAATAGGTTATCAATGCATGGAAATGGATACATGTTCTTCACTATAACCTTGTTCAACTGTCGATAATCAATACACATGCGCATGGAACCATCCTTCTTCTTTACAAACAAGACTGGAGCACCCCAAGGTGACACACTAGGCCGAATGAAGCCCTTATCAAGCAACTCTTGCAACTGCTCCTTTAACTCCTTCAACTCTGCTGGGGCCATACGATATGGTGGAATAGAAATGGGCTTAGTGCCCGATAACAAATCAATACCAAAATAGATATCACTGTCGGGCGGCATGCCTGGAAGATCCGCTAATCCCTCACTACCGCAACTAACTCAATGGTAGGAGTATCAACACTGACATCTCTCACATATGCTAGATACGCATCATATATCTTTCCAACCATCCAATGTGCCTTAAGGAAAGACACCACAATGCTAGGAACATAAACTAAAGTACCTATCCACTCCAACCACGGCAAACCTAGCATAGCCAACATCACCATCTTGGTGTGACAATCAAGTGATAGGGCGACAACCAGTCCATACCCAAGATAACATCAAAATCTACCATACCAAGCAACAATAGGTCGGCTTTGGTCTCAAAACCACCAAGAACAACTAAATACGACCGATACACAGAGTTAACAACAATGGAATCTACCACAGGTGTGGACACAAAGACAGGGAAACTCAAAGAATCACGGGATATACCAAAATATGGAGCAAAGTAAGATGATACATAGGAATAAGTGGAGCATGGATCAAACAAGACTGATGCATCTCTATGACAAACCGAATCAATACATGTGATAACTGAGTCAGATGCAACCACCTCCGTCCCAGTAGGAAGAGCATAATATCTGGTCTGGCCTCCCCCTATAGGGCGACCTCTACCTTCCAAACCTCCACCCATAGCTGGCTGTGTAGGTGGAGTGGCAACTGGTGTTGTAACCACGACCTGAGAAGCCTGAGGACCCTGTGGAATACATGGGGCATGAGTTTTCTATAGAGGTGAACCCCTCCTGAGTCTAGGCCAATCCCTCACCATATGACGAGTGTCACCACACTCAAAATAAGCTCTCGGTAGACGTCGCTGCTGGAACTAGCCCGGTCCCGGTCGGTTGGACTTACCGCTGAAAGCACCCCATGCAGGAGGTGCACTAGACAGTGGCGGTGCATAATGGACAACCTGAGGCTTGGGAGTAGCCGGAATATCATTGGAAGCTGGAAGAGCTGAACGAACATGACGACTCATATTGCCTTTACCATGACGGGCTGCAACTAGGAACATACACCACTATATGTGCCAGAATCTCGAGGCCTCTTGGCCTCCTTATCCTCGCTCTCCCGGGCCCACATACCCTCGCAATCTCCTCGCACTCTCCAATACCTACTGGTATGGGATTTCCATCTCCAACTCGCGAGCCATGCTGAATCTGATACCAGGGTTAAGCCCCTAGTTAAATCAACGAACTCGCTCTCTAACAGTGGAGACTAAATCTGGTGAATGTGGGGACAACTCGCTGAACCTGACAGCATACTCTGATACGGTCATAGCACCGTAGTGCAACTACTCAAACTCTGCACACCATGTATCAGGAAGGCACTAGGGAACAAATTCCCTCATGAACATCTCTGAGAACTAAGCCCAGGTGAGTGAAGCTACCTCGGCCGGGCTACCTAACTCATATGCTCGCCACCACTGATAAGCTACTCCCTTAAGCTGGAACATAGTGAAAGCAACCCCAATTGACTCCACAATACCCATAGTATAGAGGATAATGTGTCACACCTCAAGAAAACCCTAGGCATCCTATGAAGCCAAACCATTGAATGTAGGAGGGTGGTACTTCTTGTACCTCTCGATCCTAAGCTGCCCCTCCTCAAAAGTTGTTGCCCTAACTTCGGGCTGAATTGGGCCAACCGGCTGCACTGGTATGACCTCTGGGACCTATTCAACCTGGACCCACTATTCTGGGGTACGGGCTGCAGGAGACTATGCTCCTTCCCCGACCTAAGATGTGGCAGGAGAAAGTGGAATCAACCCCGCCTTAGCTAAAGTATGAAACATGCTAAAAACGTAGGCGAGAGTCTCCTGAAGTGCAGGGGTAGTAATAGGTGTCTCAGGTGCCTGCTCTCCAACTGGAGCTACTAGTGGCTCCTCTGTAGTAGCTCGTGCAGGTGCTCTAGTTGCACCACATGGCTGTCCTCGGCCTCTTCCCCCGCCCCGGCCTATCGCGTCTCTGGCAAAGGGCGCGGATGTCTGGTCATCAGATCCAGCTGTGCGTGTCCTCACCATCTATATGAGAATAGAAAGACAGAGATTTAGAATTCCAAAGTCAACAAATTCACACGATAAGGAATCAAAAAAGTGAAACTTTTCCTAACAGCTCCATAGCCTCCCGAAGATAAGTACATATATCTCCGTACCGATCTGCGAGACTCTACTAAACTTGCTTGTGACTCATAACACCTATGAACCTAGAGCTCTGATACAAACTTATCACGACCCCAATTTCCTTCCGTGGGATGTCGTTATGGCACCTAGTCTCTAAGACTATGTAAGCCTAACAAACATGCAGAATATAATTGAAATAGCAAATTAACTCTCAAATACTCAACATCTATATAGAATAAAGTTCGCTGCTCAATATATACAATTTTCCCAAAACCTGGTGATATCGAGTCACAAGCTCTACAACGATATAATAGTCATCCCTGTACAACTGTATCTAATAAAATGAAGAAATATAGAAGTAGATAGAGGGTGACTCCGAGGCCTGAAGACGCTGGCAGGTCTACCTTCAAGTCTCCACGTACAAACTTGACTCATTGATGCCTGGACTGGTAGGAGGTACCTGGATCTGCACAAAAAGATGTGCAGAAGCATAGCATGAGTACACAATAACGGTACCAAGTAAGTGCCAAGCCTAACCTCGGTAGAGTAGTGACGAGGTCTGGTCAAGGCCCTACTGGAATAAATAAGAAAAATCGTACAAGTGTAAGGCAGTGTAATAATGAAACCAATGAAATTGAAACAACAAATAACATATCAAGGTTAGCTACACGAAACTAAAGCAAATAATGCAACATGGAGAGAACAAGGAATGATATGCCAAGGAAACAAAACGATCAAAGACAAGTGCAGCAATAGAGAAATATCAACAAGAGTCACTTCTGAGGGCCTTGTAGTCTCAAATCGCATGAATAAATCACAATCTTCCCTTATATCACCACGGGAGCCTTGTATTTAGTTTTGAAAATCATTTTCCCGAAATAGCATCTTGCCTTTTAGCCCACCTTATCATACCACATGGCTTCTAGTATTTCCCCTACTAGCCACACGTATCAAGTCCACCTTATCTCACCGCATGTGTTTCAACCCCAAAACCTTATACCACCCCATGCGTATCAATATCACAATATATCACAAATTGCACCTCAAGTCCCCAATATCACAACTTGCCAAAGAAACCAACAATAACAGTGTTTTCACAATAAAGAGCGCATGGATCAACCATAATGTACACAAGAGTCTTAACAATGACAACCGGTAGTGAACAATTCAACAAGAATAGTATTTCACAACTTAACACTTTGCCTCAACAAAAATCACGGCCTTTATAACTCAATGCCAATTTCTACAACAAGATATTCCAAGAATAACAACTTCAAGTAAAGAGTTCAACGGTTAAATAATGAATATGAAATAAAGGAAACAATAAATTCAAATAAGCATGTAGGGAAATTAGCAAGTAAGAGATAAGACACGTAGAACATGTGAAAATAGACTAATGATGATGAATATAACATGTTAAGATAATTTAATTAAGTCATGAAAAGAATCTACATAGCTAAAATCGGTAAATATCCACATTAGCCCGTGTACACATTCGTCACCTTGCGTACACGGCTTCCACATATCACAATTATTACTAAACAACACCAATCCTAAGGGTAATTCCCCCACACAAAGTTAGGCAAGACACTTACCTTGAAACACGCTAACTCAATCCACTAGTAGTCAAAATAACTTCATACTATAAATATATACTTTAGGCAACTATTTCGAACAATAAAATTATGATCTTTGCAAAGAAATAAAAACTCAACTCAAAAAGTAAACCTGGGACCGCGTCTCGGAACCCAATCAAAATTACGAATTCAGAACACCTATTCGATAATGAGTCCAACCATACAAGAATTACTCAAATCCGACCTCAAATCACTTTTAAAATCCCCAAATTTTAGCCTAAGAAGTTTCACAAATGTTTCCCAAATTTCAAACTCCAAAACAATAATTAGACGATGAAAACAACAATAAATTCGTGTAATTTAACCAAAACCGGTTTAGGATTTCTTACCCTAATGTTTTCTTTGAAAATCTCCCAAAATATTGCCTCACACCGAGCACTTTAAGTCCAAAAATGGATTATGAAATCAAACCCTCGAAACAGTCCTTTTTTGTCCAGCGATTCGGGTTTTGCGGCCCTTTAGTCGTATCTACGACGCTGCACCTGCGGAAAAACCATCACAGACGAGGTTCCCACTTAAATTCAGGGGTTCCGCTTCTCCAGGCAAATGGCTCGCGCCTGCAATCTCGCTTTTTCAGTGAAGCTACTGCATTTGCGGTCCTATCCAAAGGCCTTTCCCACATTCTGCTTCTGCGGAAGAAAGCCAGCGCCTGCGGAGGCACACCTATGCCCAAGTGTTCGCACCTGCGAGCCCAGCCCTGGGCTCTCCTTTTCTCTTATGCGCTTCACTTTCCGCACCCTGGATTCCACACCTGCTGTCAAATACTCTGCAGGTGTGATGACACCAGCAAGCCTGGGACTTCAGCAATGAGGCTAAGTCCAAAATTGATCCGGATTCAATCCGAATCACACCTGAGACCTGCGGGACCCCATCCGAACATACCATCAAGTCTGGAAGTCATTTTCTCATATTCTATTGAGTTGTTGGTAACATAACAGTTTAAATAATAGAATTATTGACATGCTTTATTCTATTTGTCTCTTAAGATAGAACTTGCTATCTCACTCGGTGGCTTATTATTTTAAATGGTTATCTCCCTTTTACTAAAATTTGGTTCTCAAATTATACTCAACACCCTGTTGATTGGTTACCTTTCTTAAAATTGTTATCACGTTTCTCTTTTAGCAAATTCTATATTTAATTCATTACTTTTGAGTAAATAACTTCGGAATCAGGATTTGAATGTTCCTATAGATTCATAAGATGATTCGAACTTAGGTGTATGTTCGGGTTGAGTATTGGATGGTCCGAGAGCGATTCAACGCTTATTATCGGAAGTTTGCATTTTGAAGTTTTGAAATTTGCTAAGTTTGACTTAGAGTGTATTTTGGTTTTATCGGACTCTGGGTGGTGTTTCGGCACCTTGGATAGGTTCACTTTATTAATTGGAACTTGTGTGTGATATTTTATCATGATCCGAAATGTTTAAGAGTGATTCAAAAACTTAAGTTGCATGCTAGTTATGTGTTAAGAAAATGAGTTGACCACGGTTAAATAGTGGACTTAACGAGCTCGGATTCATGATTTAAAAGTTTCAACAGTTTTTTATGATGATTTTTGATTTTGTCCGCGAGTTTTGGTTAAACTTCGGCGAGTTTCGGATGGGTTTGGACTATGTCGCTCTCTTATTGATGTTTCGGCGTCATTTCTTTTGGCATGAAGGGGGATATATTGACAAAATGATCTTTGATTTGTGATTGTATTGAACCATTAGATCTATATCATAATCATGGAGCCATAGCAATAGGAATCGTCAAATTCTGAGGTTGTATGAAAGAGTTATACCCATTTCCGTGTCGGAAAAAATTGGTGGTTTCTGGTGCAAACTTTTGTTCTTCGCGAAGGCGGTGGATGTCCTGCGAACAAGAAGAAGGAAATTTGGGTTGACTGTTCAACATGAAAATTTGATCTTCGTCAATGCGAGGTGTCCCGCGAAGGCGAGGAACAAAAATCTCTTGGGCAGTGTTTTAAACAGAGTATTTTAGTATTTTGAGAATATCTTGAGTTCTGGAGATCCATTCAAGGCGATTTTGCAGGCGTTGTTCTCGTATCAACAAGGGGGTAAATATCTGAACTTTATTTTGATGTTTTTCCTTCCGTTGGTTATTATTTTTATCCGTGTTTGGATTGTAGAAATTGGGGTTTTGAGCCCTAAAGTTGGGAAATGGTAAATCTTTGATTTGAGAGTCAATCCATGGATGCAATTATATGATTTTCTGGATATATAGTATACAAGTCAAGGGTAATATTTATTTTTAATAATTTTTTGAATCCGGGCAAGTGGGCCTGGGGGTTGACTATGTCGAATTTTCGAGCGGAGTTGGGAATTGTTATAAATTGTTAAATTATGAGTATTGGAGTATATTTTGATTGGTTTGCTTGTTGTTTGATTAGTTTTGGATCATTTGTCATCGGTTAGAGGAGTTAGAGAGGTGTTGGAATCGGTTATCGGATTCCGGAGCAAGGCAAGTCTCTTGTCTAACCTTGTGAGGGGGAAATCACCTTGTAGGTGATGTATTTGTTATGTGCTACTTCTTGTGGGGGCTATGTATGTATGAGATGACAAGAGTCTGTACGTAGCTAAGATCATGCTTATGTCCGGGTAGACTTAGGACTATATCATGTAATATTTGTATTACCTAAACTCAAGTTGTTAGTTTAATTACCCAAACCTGTGAATGCAATTTGATTAGAGATCATGCTGGGTCGAATCCTGATATCTTGAGTTGTTTGGCGGGCTATCCGATTGCTGGTAACAATTATGCTTATTTTATGTTCCTATTCTTGTGTTGAAAACACGTGAATTGTAATTCAATAAGTTTCTTCCTTTCATGTGGATCGGGTCGAATGCCTCGGCAGTATATTAAGATGCATCTATGGTTTATTCCGATCGACCCGAGGCAGTGTACACACTATTCCCGATCGGGCTGTACGACCTCGGCATAACTTGTGCGTAATACTGCTAGGAGTCCGAATATTCATGAGAATCCTCTTTGATTGGGATCTGGCAGTTACATGAGAGGCCTTGTTTCTTTAGATAGTGCTTGATATCTCTTACCCGTTTGAGGTCGCCTTTGATTCTTCTATTTTTTGAGATAGTACATGAGATTTGAGAAATTTATGTTGTCGTCAGGTTGGAGGATTATGTTAGTTACAGTTTTACCTTATTATTACTGTTGTGTTTCATATCTATTTATAATTTATTTTATTGATTTATTGGACCACTAGTAAGTGTCGATATCGACCCCTCGTCACTACTTCTCCGGGATTAGGTTAGATAGTTACTGGGTACATGTTGATTTACATTCTCATGCTACACTTCTGCATTTATTGTGCATGTCTATCTCTGATGGTCATTTGGGCGCAAGGGCGCAACTATTGAGGGGACTATAAGGTGAGTTTCATCCCATGATACGATCCACAGCACCCGAAGTCTCCATTATGTTCATTTATGTTATCCTCTCTATTTTACATTCTAGACATATGTTGTATTATTATTGTACCTTCTAATATATATTCATGCACCTGTGACACCGGATTTTGGGATATTCTAGTAGATGTTAATGGTTTTGCATTAATATTGTTACCTTTTTATTTTATATCATATTAATATTGTATGTATCCATGATTTTAAATGCATTAAATTCTTTATTTAATAAAACTTGTAATTTCAAAAGTAATAAAATGAATAATTATTTAGAGGGTTCATTGTTGGCTTGCCTACGGCGACGTTGGGCGCCATCACGGCCTATAGTGGGTTTTGGGTCGTGAGAACTTGGTATCAGAGCACTAGGTTCACTTAGGTCTCACGAGTCATGCGCAAGTCTACTAGAGTCTTCCAGATCAGTACGGAGACACCTGTACTTATCTTCGAGAGGCTACAAGGCTGTTAGGAGAACTTCCCTTTCTTGATTCCTCGTCGTGTGATTTGATTCATTGAAGCTTATGTCTTCATTGCCGTCTTACTCATTCTTAAGTGATGTTGAGCATTCAGTATCCGTTGGGCACCGACGAGTTGTAGAGATGCTACATATATAGTGCAGGATGTTTTTTCCTACGTATACGAGCGAACTATTATCGTCGCCGCGTAGAGGGGTGTTCAGCCATTTCAGTCTAGTATTGGTGTTTCCCAGGGGTTCAGGGCTATACATGGTGTATTATGAAGTTCATGCATTGTTATCGCGTAGTACTAGTGTAAATGGTAGGGTGCTTACTTATGTGTCGCGGCAGTGGATATGTCACGCCCCAACCTCAGGGAGCGCGCCCGACGCTCAACCGAGATGACCCGGCAGAGCAAGCCTATTAGATTTCCTTCTACCCAAACTCACCAGTGAATAAAGAGGAGATATATGCTATTAATTAAACACTGAGAAGATTTCATATACAACCCCAACTCCATTACCATTAGTTACTCTATCTTTAAGTCTCAAAGTACAAACACTTTCATAGTTTGAAGTGGAACATGTAATACATATACGTCATTACTAGCTTGACTTTCCCAACACAAATACACAAACCACACTATATCTACGGAGCCTCAAATAGATACAAAAGAGTACAATGATAGTGCCGACAACAAGGCTCCGGCTATATCTCAAAACATAATACACACAGTCAAAAGACACAAGACCCGGAACAGAGTATGTCTCACCAAAACCTGCTAAATAGAGAGTGACTGCTAACGAGGACCAAAGCTGCCCGCTGATGAACCGCCTGCATCCATTGAAGATGTAGCGCCCCCGGCAAAAGGGACGTTAGTACATGTAGAATAGTACTAGTATGAAAACCAAAACACCTATTCAAGGACTTAGAAATACAACATGAATATGATGAATCATGGTAACAATAAAAGGGCTTAGATGGCCGTTAAAGTCAAAGAAAATTTTATTAAGAGCTTCCAATAACATTTATAAATTTTAAGTCGGGGATCCTCTGTAACCACCCTTACACAAAGTGGCCCTGCCGCCTCATCCCCCAATGTATGCGAGTGGACGTGCAATCACAATACCATAAACTCTACACAAAGCGGCCCTGCCGCCTCACCCCAATATATGCGGGTAGAGGTACAATCACAATACCACAACTCTACACAAAGCGGCCCTGCCGCCTCACCCCAATGTATGCGGGTGGAGGTGTAATAATAATACCACAACTCTACACAAAGCGGCCCTGCCGCCTCACCCCAATGTATATGGGTGGAGGTGTAATCACAAAACCACAACTCTACACAAAGCGGCCCTGCCGCCTCACTCCAATGTATGCGGGTGGAGAGGTAATCACAATACCATAACCCTACGCAAAGCGGCCCCGCCGCCTCACCCCAATGTATACGGGTGGAAGTGTAATCACAATATCACAACTCTACATAAAGAGGCCCTGCCACCTCACCCCAATGTATGCGGGTAGAGGTGTAATAACAATACCATAATTTAGATTTCCAAAACGATAATAGTTTGTACAAGGAGTTCTATTCCAATCAACCGTTTGGCACCTTCGGCCTTAACAAGTGTAAGTTCATAAGGTTTCATCATATGAGAAATAAGTTTTTGATCACATCGATATCATACAAGGTTTTCTTCCCAAAATGGGTATAACATGATTAAGCCACAATAGAAATTTTTTAACATATGAGGGTTCGTACACGTTATGCAATTTGAGAATCAATTTGCTAGCTTGAACATCCCACCTCAACAGGGTTTCAAGTTCGACTACACATGATGGAGTTTTGCAAGGATTCAGGAATTTCGATACTAGAAGAAGAGTTAAGCCTTCATACCTCGAAATAGCTTTCCTTGGTGTAACAATAGCGTCCCGACACTTCTAACGATGTTAATCTATAAGAGAGGAAAGAATTACAAGCATGATTAGAGGAATTCGTATGGCAAGAACTGCTACACTGATGACCCAACCTTCCCTCAACTAATTAAAGAACAAAACCACCCAAGATGGTTCAACAACTTCCCCACAGTCTCCATTAGTTCAATCATGTGATAAATCTACCCTCATCATCCATAATCAACCCAAAACCAAAATTGAAGAATTGGTGGAAGCAATTCTTACCTTTTTGAAGCCCTAGCAAGTTCCTTTTGATGGAATTCGAAGATTTGATCAAAGTAGAGTAGTGATATCCTTAGCCCTCCCTTTTCTCTCTCTAAAATAGCTCTCTTCTCTACCTAAAATATTATATAATCCCCCAAAAATGAACCCTCGGGGTAGATAAATGAAATGTGGGTCAGGTTATAAAATTAGAAAAATGAAGCCCCGGTTCAGATCTGTGGTCGCATATGCGACCGCATAACGCTTCTGCGATCCTCAAAATTGACAAATCTTTCAGCTTCATTCCGTGGCCAATCTGCGAGCCGTAAACTGTTTCTGCAGTCGCATAGTGGACCGCATAACTGCTATGTTCTAAAAACTTTTTCCTTCAACTCCTCGATGCACTGAGCAACCCCAGAAGTTTGTACCGTGGCGAGCTTGCGAGCCCCAATGAATTTCTACAATTCTCAAACACATTAGCTTAACTTGGCACCATAAAACCTTGGGTTCTAGGTGAAATTTCACGGGGCCTTACAGGATAATTTGGGGAGAGGATTCGTTGGTTCATGGTTGGGAGTTTTGGCATTTAATTCCAACGGAGGAGAGGCAAATTGACCATGTATGTTTAGGCATTGGTTGACAGAGTTGTAAGATTGGGCATTTTTGAACATGGTGGAATTCTTTTTTATGTTGTGATGTTGTCGTCCTTGTTTGCACTCATTAAGACTCGTCAGTATGAGAGCCTTCATTTATTTGCCCTTGGGGGCACGGTGTTGTGAAGTGATATCTAAGAAGCGGTTATTTGAGATGACGGTGTATTGCGACTTCAGGGTCGGATTGATGTTTCAGTGTTGATGGCTCGAGGAAGATGATCTTTAAGGAGGCTTAGAGTTGATGACAATTTATTTGTTCGGGTGCTACGGAGATGGACCGTGATTTGAGGCAGCAAATTTTGGTAGCGAAGGATGACAAAGGACATAGTGGGATATGTCTCGCATCGGGTAAATTATAAGCAGGTCAAGTACGAGCAGTAGAGAATGAGTAGTTTGCTTAGGAAGTTGGGTTAATCGGAGTGGGAATGGTAGCATATTATATGGATTTCGTGGCAAAGTGTCCACCTGTTTTGTGAAAGTTTAGAGTAATTTGGGTCATAGTGGACCAATGACAAAGTCTGTGTATTTCGTTCGGGGTGGTGGCTTTTGTGCTCAGGAAGTTCGAATATGACGAAAGAAGTTGCTTGTAATGCAGGGGAAATATGAATGCTTGATTACCGTCTTGGGGTGTAATATGACTTCGAGTTATGAACATATTGCTTGATCTTTAGTTGATGTTAATGGAATGAACAGACTCTTACAGCTGGTGGATGAGTGTGGACTTAGGAGTAGTAACTGATTTCATAATAGATGTAACTATGGCAAGGTCATTGCGGAATGTCGATATGAGGTTACACCGGTGGGCTATCTCCTATGAGCAGGTTAGGGGTTGCATGACCGCTGATGAAGTTCCTATGAGAGTTCTACTTTCTTTCCAACATGAGGCATGT
This sequence comes from Nicotiana tabacum, assembly GCF_000715075.1. Taxonomy (NCBI): domain Eukaryota; kingdom Viridiplantae; phylum Streptophyta; class Magnoliopsida; order Solanales; family Solanaceae; genus Nicotiana; species Nicotiana tabacum. The sequence goes on along the minus strand of NC_134093.1, from coordinate 41,534,427 downwards.
ACTACAATGCAGGACGGGGTCGCCTGAGGAAGGTGGCGCAACTGTTATGAAGTTGAGAGTGCATTTAGGACTTCTAATTTGGGATGTGTGATGATTAGTGCAACAAGAGCTTGTGAGAAATTTGGTGGAGTAATGATGTGAGATCATGGTAGCTACAAGGAGAAGACATTGTGAGTTGTTGATTTATGTGATTGTGGCATAAATCTATGTAGGGGAGCCTACCGTCTATGATTGGGTCACGTGGTTATGTGTCTTTGTAATTTCTAGTTATCGGTAAGCTAGTGGATTAGTTATGTCAAAGGGAAAAAAACCCCAGGGGTAATTCGAGCAAGGAATTTGATGGATGTGTGCTACATTTCACATTATTGATATATGAAGGTTGTGGAATGACTCAGATCTTATACTTCTTCTGGATATGACATACAAGGGAAAAGATTCATTCGGTTGCTTCTTTCAACTATTCGTATGCTAACGGAGCACTAGTTATCTGGTTTTATATATTTGGGACTAGCTAAGAGTGGGTGACTTTCAATAATGGTTCTAGTGGATTCGAGATTTAAGTTATGGTGCTTAAGGATTTTCAGGTTCATTATGTGTGGCTGGGGAAAGGGTTATGCAGTAGAGATTGAAGGGTACTGAAGTATTTCTATGTTGTCACTGAGTCTACAGAGTAGTGTTAGAGAGATTAAAGAAACAACTTCGGATTCACAAAAGTTCTCCTCGGGACGGGTGTGCTAGTTGGAGATACTATTGAGTGCATGAGGAGAATATAAAGTGGATTATGGGTATTGAGACAATGTTTTCTTGCAGATTGGGGTCATTTGGGGTGAGTTTTGATTGAGGTTCGCTGTGTGTTGGAAAGGAGAGGTATTAATTCTAAAGGTAAGTCAAGAGAAAACGGAGGAGTTGAGTCAGTTTAGCTGTGGTTTTGGATTGGCATGGTAAAGGAAATGATCAGTAACTTTTGGTGAGATAAGGCTATACTAGTGTTTCTTGCCTATACTTACGGGCTTGACAGCCTCCGTAATTTGATTGATTTGGAGGTATTTGATTCCGCTGATTTTGTTATGCGTAAATGGGTCCCGAAAGAATTGTGGCAGTTTAGGCCACGATTTCAGGGTTGTGTCTTTCGCGGTTATGTGAATTTGGTTGCGTATTGCAAGTTTTCTTCTGGAATGAGTTGAGTAAAGGGTTCTAGCCGATGGAGTGGCTATTCCACTGGTGGTTCAGTAATTACGATGGGATTCTTGCACTCTCGTGTAATAGCATAATAGGTGTGGTGAGCGGTGTGGAATTGGAGTTGAGGGATTAAGGTTGCGATTCCATTTGATCGGGATGTCACGAGCTTGGAGGAGCGGGGGATGATTTCAGATGTTCAGATTATGCTGGCGCTATTTTAGAGTCGCTTAGAAATGGAGTTCTGTAAAAGAGGCATTGTGTATTGAATTGCGGATTCCGCATTTGCATTGCACAATTATCATGGTTGGTAGCCATGGATGTGCAGATTTTGCTACCTGATGCGTAAAGTCGTGGCAGTATTTCCCGCAGAATGATCGTATAAGTGCGACATGTCAGTCATTTAAGTGGTAGAGATTGAAATTAGATAAGGAAGTTTTGGTACTGTCACTGATGTGAGAGTTTATGCCTGAGAGACACTTTAACGAGGTGTTAAATAGTGATTTTGGGAACCTATGGAATGGTTCTTGGCACGTTCAAGGACGAACGTATGTTTAAGTGGAGGAGAATGTAACGACCTGCCTGGTCATTTTGAGCTCTAGCATGTTGTTCGGCTGTTTGAGACCTTGAGTAGCTTCACTTCAAGTATTATGACTTGCACGTGTAGTCAGATTTGATTTTTGAGAAGTTCGTAGTTGATTTGGAAGAAAGATTCTCAATTTGGAAGCTTAAAGTTGGTAGAGTTGACCAAGGTTTGACTTTTGAGTAAACGACTTCGGAATCGGGATTTAAAGATACCTATGGATTCATAAGGTGATTTAGGACTTGGGCGTATGTTCGTGTTTAGTATCGGATGGTCCGGGAGCAATTCGACGCTTATTATCAGAAGTTTGCATTTTGAAGGTTTGAAATTTACTAAGTTTGACTTAGAGTGTACTTTGGTGTTATCAGACTCAGGGTGGTGTTTCGGGACCTTGAATAGGTTTACTTTATTGATTCAAACACTTAAGTTGCATACTAGTTATGTTTAAGAAAATGAGTTGACCACGATTAAATAGTGGACTTAACCAACTCGGATTTATAATTTAAAAGTTTCAACGGGTTTGTATGATTATTTTGGACTTATCCGCGAGTTTTGGTTGAATCCTTGTGAGTTTTGGATGGGTTTGGATTGTGTCGTGCTCTTATTGATGTTTCAGCATCGTTTATTTTGGCATATAGGGGACCATATTGATCAAATGATCTTTTATTTGTGATTGGATTGAACCTTTAGGTCCGTATCGTAATTACGGAGCCATAGCAACAAGAATCGTCGAATTCCAAGGTCGTATGAAAGAGTTATGCCAATTTCCGTGTCGGAAAAGATTGATTGTTTCTGGTGCAAACTTTTGTTCTTCGCAAACGCGAAGAAGGAAATTTGGGTTGGCTGGTCAACGCAAAATTTGCTCTTCGCGAACGTGTCCCGCGAAGGCGATGAACAAAAATCACCTGGGTAGTGTTTTAAACCGAGTATTTTAGTATTTTGAGTATATTTTAAGTTCTAGAGCTCCGTTTGAGGTGCTTTTAGCGGCGTTGTTCTCGTATCAACTAGGGGGTAAATATCAGACCTTTAATTTGATTTTTTCCATGATTATTTCTGTTGATTATTGTCGCATCCCGTTTTCTCGCGAAAGCGGGCCTCGACATGTGACAACACTTTTAAAGGGAGGTATTAAAAGAGAAGAGTCGTCACCTAACGATTTTTAAGGTGCGTTAGGGCACCTATTTGCAAATAACTCTATTTGACTAGTCCGTGTCACCAAAGATCGGGTAAGGGCTCAAATTACCTCAAAGAGAAAGTCTTAGGCACTCTTCGAGGTCCACAACTGTGGGTCCCGACCGAATTTTAAACTATGTGGATTATGTGATTAGACTAGGTGATCAAATAAATGAAGGGAGATATAGAAGCCGAAGAGTTTTATCATAGCACATGAGAATCGGTACAAATCTTTAATGATTACAAGGATACAACTACATTGGTCTATGTTAGGTGACTAAGAGTAAATAACAAGTATATAAAGAAAGGGGGGTCCTATGTTTTTTAGCCTAAAGGATCACCCCGTGCAACATAAATAATACTTCGCAACTCCCTTATGGCAGGGGGTTTCTCATATTATTCAGCGGGCACAAACTATCATCTCAAGCTACCCAATTACTATGTTGAAGTTGTTACTTAAAGGCGCTCAAATTCAATTCTAAACTGTACCCTATGCATGCACTACTCGTCCCATGCCTACGGTCCAGGAGGTTTTGGACCTACTATTAGGTAGTTCTAGACATTACTTAGGTTGCTCAAAATGATAAAACTAGGCGACATTCAAAACAGATAGGACTGCACACAATAGCAATGAAAGGCTCAAGTTAACCTCCACACATGAGCACAAAAGCACGCGATCAGATTTCATATTACGCAGTAGACAGTTTCAGGATTAAGACATGTTTGAGTCATTAAATCTTATAGGCATGGTTCCTTTCTGATTCTGATTTCTAGTATTATACAGGCAGTACTGTAATTTTTAGACTAACGCTTAGGCAGATTACAGGCATTGTAAATCCTATAGACATAATTTCCAATTGTTTGCGCGATGAAACGATCCCAGAATTATGAATTACCAGTATTGATTTCATAGACGTGTCCTATAGGTAGGATTTCTAATAATCGCATAGTAAGGCAGTGAAGTCGCTTGAAAACATAGGATTAGCAGCGTCGATAAACATCCTATAGGCAGGATTTCTAACAATTGACAATTAGACTTGATTTTATAACGCTTTTATTCCTATAGGCATGTCATCTAAGTGAGACAGTACAAAAGTAGCAAAAAGTAGATGATCAATTATTAAACCTTATTGTCATGATATATAGATTAGCAAAGGCATTGTATTATGGTATCCTATATGCTTATCTAAAGTGTTGAGCAGTAGACATGGAAACAAGTGTAGCAACACATTTTGACAAGTTGAGTGAAGTGTGTGCGTGATTCCTATAGGCATGGTTCCTATTAGTGTGCAACAAACAAGGCATGCTAGATGTAATAGCAAATAGAACACATAGATCCTCTAGGCATGCTTTCTACCATTTCGTGCAAGTGTTAGAATACCCCAGCCCCTTTTATTAACTCCCCATCATTCGTTATACAAATTATTACAGCCCAAATGAAATAAATACACACCTAAACATAAATGTAAAATAACCCAGCGATGCATCTGGGCCTTCGAATTGGCTTAAAATTCGGACAAGCCCATATCCTAGACGCAGATAGTGTGCTTAAAACCACAGTACCAAGAACCAGATTCAGTAGTCCAAGCCCAACAAAACTATTCTCTTACCCATCCATTACTAGTTATAGATAAATTGAGACACGAATGGAAACTCATGTAAACCAAAATCATTTAAGATAACTCAAATTCTAAGGGGGAACATACGCACATTTGGACCCTAGTACTACAACTAGCAGGAGCAAGAATTCTAAACATCCCAAGGATAAGGCACACCCTTGAACATCGCATAAACACACATAAGATGTAGAGGATATACAAAATACATATAATTTACATATACAGGGCTTTCATATTAGCAAACAAGTTCAAAGTAACAGGCTTCTTGGGCTGCACGTGATTTAATTGCCAGAATCTGGCATTCAAGAGTCCATAAAGCAAAGGAACTAAGCATGAGAGTTTAAAGCAGGTAGGGTCATGAATTAATTCAAGAAGCAACAATGACATGCTCGAGAGGCAGGGACCAACAAGCATCTTCACAAAAGGATCTCAACATAAGAATGCAGGGCATAACATAACTATGAATTGTGGGTCAGTCCATGTCAAGTCGGGGCGTTAATAAGAAAAGCTTATTAAGAATATTCAGGGTCAACAGTAGCATAACAACTAATTAGAAAGCAAGTTCCTAATTCTGAGAATGTAGGCTGATCACATACAGAAGGTTCAATTATTCATATCAAATATTACCCTAGGCATTAAACTCAAGCAAACCTGGTACTAGCAGGCATGGGCCTATAGAGCAATATTGTGGCAAAAACAATTGTAGTAGAGCAAGCAACTATAGTCTAGAGTTGGGGTTCACAAGTGACAGAGAAACATTCTTGTCTGAAAGGTTCAGAATCCATGTGATCATGTTAAGAAAGTGAGCAAGTAGCAAGTTGTGCATGAATGACTTAGCATGAAGAAGAAAGAGCGCATTCAACAATTTCTGGGCAGGTATGAATTACTAGCAAGTTTTAACACAATAATTTAGAACAAAGTATGAAGATACTCTAACAGTAGGCATTAATCAGGTTTAACATTCGAACCGGACAAACATAGAGAGAGCAGGAATCAACTTAATTAACTACTCATGATTCTAAGATTAAAATCTAAATAGAGTTGAGGCGTTAAAACTACAGAATGTCATTAAGGCGAACAATATTGAAAATAAAGGTAACACAGTAGAGAAATAATATTTACTCATAGATGTTCAAGTAATATTGATCTACTGAGTATGAGCCAAAAGAGCATGGAATTACAAGAGTCAAGGATACTCACCAATTGCAAATTAACGAACAAGCAAATGATGAAATTAAGTTGCTTTCTACCTTCTTGCTCCACCATCGATCCTTTTCAATTGCGTTCACCCGTTCAATGCGGTGATATGTTTCTCCACCCAACTTCTTCCTATTTTCAATGACTGGAATGATCTAGTTGGTGTAGATAGGGTTGCTTCTGTCTCCATAAATGATCACCTCCTGATAATTCCATTCGAACTTCACAGCTTGGTGTATAGTAGAAGCCACTACCCCAGCTTCATGTATCCATAGTCGTCCCAACAACAGGTTGTAAGAAGTAGATATATCTAGCACTTGGAACTCAACATCAAACCAAGTCGGACCCATCTGTAGATCAAGGTTGATTTTCCCGATAGTGGCTTTATCAGATCCGTCAAATGCCTTCACGTTTATGCTTCCCATTCGTATCTCGTGCAGACCCTTACCTAATCTTTTTAGAGTGGTCAGTGGACATATGTTTAGACTCGAAGCTCTATCTATCAGTACCCTAGCAATAAACTTGTCCTCGAATTGCATTGTGATGTGCAATGCCTTGTTGTGACTCAATCCTTTCGGCTATAATTCATCTTCGTGGAAAGTGATTTTGTGACTCTCCAGTACCTGCCCGACCATTTTAGCCATCTCTCCACTAGTGATGTCAGTGGGTACATAAGCTTCACTCAACACTTTCATCAAGGCATTCTTGTGTGCATCTGAATTTTGTAACAATGATAAAATGGATATCTGAGCAAGAGTCTTATTCAAGTGGTCAACAACGGAGTATTCCCTTGCTTGTATCTTTCTCCAAAGGTCGTCAGTGCTAGTCTCAACAACAGGTGGTTTAGGTGCAGCTTCTTTGCTTGTTCCTCCCAGATTCTCAGGTGCATAAACTCTGCCAGTTCTAGTCATACCTTGCGCGACACCTGTTTCTTCCATTTTGGCTTTTCCCTTTCTTCGTGCTTCCGCAACATAATCCCACGGGACGACATCAAACTTGTACGATAGTGTGGGAGCTACCATTACAGTGAAGGGTGTAGCTACTTCAAGTTCAAATGGCATCTGAGTTTGTACCACAACTGGCATAAGGGTGACCGGAGATATTTTAGGAGTGTCCCCCTCTCGAATGAGTGTGGTGGACCCTTCCTGGTCCCATTCCTCGTCAGTTTCTATCACGTTCACTCCCTGACCTCTGTGATCCGGGAGAGGGTTATTGCGGACATTTGGTTCACCTTCCAATACTTGTATAACCTTAGTGTCGATCAGCATCTGAATCTGGTCTTTCAACGTGCGGCATTCCTCAATAGTATGACCCTTCATGCCTGAATGATAAGCACATGTTTTGTTGGAATTGATCCATTGGGAAGGATTTTCCACAACAATAACAGGAATAGGGGTGACGTAACCAGCGGCCTTAAATCTCTCATACAGTTGGGCTATGGGTTCAGCAATTGGGGTGTATTGTCTAGGAGTTCTGCGGTCAAAGTTTGGACGTGGATTTGGGTAGTTTTGGGGAGCGGGTGGAGGTGAATGGTAATATGCAGGTTGAGTGTCGTAGGTATGGTAGGTGATGATAGGGTATTGGTATTTTGTGGGTGAGGGTTGATATGTGTGTGGAGGTGTTTGGTATGTAAGGGGAGACTTAGGGCCCTGGGCTACCATCACAGCACCCATTTCTTTCTTATTTGAAATACCTCCTAATTGCAAGGCTTTATTTGTGGCTTGCAGCACCTCAAAATTAGTCATCATCCCTCTCTTGATTCCTTCTTCTATTCTTTCTCCCAACATGATGATGTCTGAGAACTTGTGTTTCTCGATGACCATCAATCTTTCATAATATTGCGGATCTTGAGCTCTAACAAAGAACTTGTTCATTTGTTCTTCTTCGAGTGTTAGCCTTACCTTTGCGGCCTCTGATCTCCAACGAGTAGCATACTTGTGAAAGGTTTCTGTTGACTTCTTCTTGAGTTTTTGAATATAGAAAATGTCTGGCGCATTTTCTATGTTGAACCTGAATCTGTCCATGAAGTCTGATGCCATACTTACCCAATTTTCCCACTTTTTTGGGTTTTGACTGATATACCAAGACAAGGCATCTCCTATAAGACTTCGCATGAACAACTTCGTGCAGATTTTTTCATTCTTACCTACTTCTACTAGCTTGTCACAGTATGTCCTTAGATGCACCTTTGGATCACCAGAGCCAACGAATATTTCGAACTTTGGAGGTTTGTAACCCTCTGGAAGTTCCACATCTGGCTAAATACACAGATCTTCATAATTTAGACCTTCAATGCCTTTCCCACCTTCAACACTCTAGACTCTCCCTGTGAGTTTCTTGAGTTCCTCCGCCATGTTTCTGATGAGCAGGTCTTTCTCAGTCGGTTCAGGTATGTATAGAGTTTGATGCGGGGTATGGGATAAGGTTTCCACATATATCGGATTACTTTGATGAGTCCCTGGAACTTGGGTATATAGGTGGTCGTTGGTTAAGTTTTAAGGATAGGGCATAGGTTGTGGTGCGTTTTGGGGAGTGTGATAACTGGTGGTTTGTGGGTATTGAGCGGGATGATGGTGATGTTGTTGAGAGGTTTTCATTGGTGGTGGGTTAAGGTTCTGGGGAGGTGCGGGATTATGATACTGGTGTGGTGCGGGAGGATTTGGAACTATGGGTGGTGGATTCTGGCTTTATGTGTTTTGTGGCGGTGTTTGGTTCTAGGTAGTCGGATTTTGCTGGTTGATGTTGGGAACATTGAGAGTAAGGGAAAGGTTTTCCAGATTTTGGACCTGCTTAAGCTCGCCCTGTAGTTCTAGGATTTTCTGCTCCAAACGTAAGACCAACTCACTTACTCGTTCTGCCCCGGAGTGCTTCTACCATCTGAAGTTTCAACATTTTCTGTCCCAGCAACATTATCTTTCCGGATACCACTTAAATCATCCATTTTCCCTTTGCCCTTGTTTTGCTTTTCGGGTTGCTAGGTGGAGGACCTCTGGATCTAGTGTGGTATGCTGATGATGCCAGTATGCATGAACCAACCTTTGGGAATGGGAATAATCAAAAAGAAAGAAAAAGCAAAAGGTAATCAAGTCAGTAAGGTGAAATAAAAGAGTGTTCGCAATATTTAAACATATTTCACAAAGTCATGCAATAATTCACGTCCTAATTTGGTGGACCTCATTATGCTGGAGGTAAGCCTAAGCGACATATAGACATGGAGAAAATTGATGCCAACTTTGCTTTATTTCATTAATGCAAAAATAAGCCAAAACAAACTTTCACTAAATCGACAATAATAATGAAGTCACTAATGGCATTAGGCTTTATTGCATCAAAATCTAATATAAGCTAGAAACCAGTAAAGAACATCATCTCCTAATCTACTTGTTCCCTGAAGGACCTTCTCCATGCTTGTCTCTCTTGACCCCATCAATCATGTTCCCCAGATCGCGCATGTCCAGCAATAAGTAAGTTTTTGCCAGCTTTCCTTCTTCATCGTTGTACATGCCCTGACAATCCCAAAGTCTCTTTCTCATCTTCCCTTCTAGCTCCATTAGGCCTTGCTCCAAGTATTCTAACCTCTTTGTTGACTTAGTGGTAATCTCTTTCCATTCTCTTATCGCCTCCATGTTTACTTTGTGCTGCTCCAGATGCTTAGCTTCGGACTCGAACAAACATTTGCGTAGCCTCTTGTACTTTACCTGTGCCTCGGCTACTTCATCTATAATCCCATCCTTCAGATTGAGTCCCAGTTTGACGTCCCCAGCTACGTCGTCTTCTAACCATGATAGATAGTAGTACATATGTCGGCGTGATACTTGTCTGGCTTAATGGTTTCTCCATCCACGATGATCTTTTGGTTCCACATATGATGTGCTTTGAACTTAAATGGGATGACATCTCCCTTGAAATCTGCCTTGTACTAGACCATGTTGGAAACCTGAGGTATGACTTGTTTTCTTCCCGCTTGCCTTATTATCCTTAAAGGAGGGTAAGGGTAGATACCTCGCAGCCCGATCAGGACCGGGTGAGTAGTCCCTTTTGATCTAATTATGAACTAACTACCAGGAAACTATTCAAACATCCAATGCACCTTCTCATTTGTCAGATTGCTGATGAAATGCACCCAACCTACAATATTTACAGGCTTTGCAAACCTGTCTGGAATAAATGTCATTTTATTTGGGCGATGGTTGGATATATAGCCATTTAATGGCCTTCGCAGAAGCTCTTGACGGTACTTTCCCCTATGAAACTGTTTCAACAGCCAAACTTGTGGCAATAGATTACAACCCTCAAAGTGTCTGAATCCCTACTTGCACCGATCTAGAGCACGGTGTATCTCAGCTAAGATCATGGGGATGATACTATAAGTTTGTCCTTCGATACCATCCATTAAGGTCCTGGCGACCATGGCTAAGCGAGTATGAATTCTTCCTCCTTGCATCGGAAAGATCAACAACCCTAGGAAACAGACAATGAAAACATAAACCCGGCGATGCACCCATCCCAAAGAAGTAATGACTAGTTCATCATGATAAATATGATATGAATTGCTATGCCCATAACGTTCGTAAAGAAACTCAAAAGGGATGTATGATTTTGTTTAGATAGAGCAGTTCATCATTCTTTTTAAAACCCAACATTTTTAGAAAATCGTGGGGAGTGTGATTTTATAGCACTAGCAGTCCCAGATTATCCCATGGTAACTTGGCGAAACCCCATATTTCTTCCAGGAGAGTAGTCATTTCTATATTGCCAAATCAAAAAATAGCTCGTTTCTCATCCCAGAACATGGTAGTGGCCTCAATCAATTCCTTATTTGGTCGAATGTTCAGCAAAGATGGCAGGTCACCAAGTACTCTCCTTACATAATTTTTATCACAAGGTGCAAGGTCTTTCCACCAGTCAAGTAGCAAAGGCGAGATATTCTGGACAATATCGAACCTGGGATTTCGTGCTTCATTTTCTGCAAAAAAATAAGAGTTAGCCCTTTTCCCTTCCATGTTCGACTACTTACGTATTAATGATCAACATGTTGGCACATTTTCTCCAAGTGATGCACATAATATGATAGTGTCCATTGGGATTGTGGAAATCCCATCGGACTTTGGACAAGGTTTTATCTAAGTGGCTTATTACATCAATGACGTCTCAATCCGTACTAGGCTTAGCATGATGCATGTATATTTCAAATCAGAGTGTAGTTTCTGGAAGGGTCTAAACCGGTAGTCTCAAGTGGACAACTTGAGAGGGAAAGGCACGGGACCGTCGACTGCACCACTGATCGACTAGTCTACCGCAAATAAGCCTTTCCGATTTAATAAGGTGATTTCATTAAAGCGCGGACATTCATCAAGCGTCGCTATGTTTATAATAGGCACGAGTGGAGTATTATGTGGAGCATGCTTTATGTAGAAATAGTAACATGTTGCCAAGTATCTGCATTATAAGAATACATAAAAGCAGTAAATAACATAGTAAAGTTGAACATGAAAAGAAGAGAAAAGAAAAGAAAGACAAAAAGAGAAGTCAGTTTAGCTCAGGAAAATGTGCGAGTATGTAATGAAGCAAGTAGGGAAATGGGGACAAGAGAATCATGATATAGTAATCTTAGACACGATGAAGGAAATGGAGAGAGGTCATACATGTCATAGAAAATAAAGGAGAATAAAGGGGGGGGGGGGATGTTCATGTCATAGCAATTTAAAAAAATATAGGAGAATAAGGAAAGGTATGTGCATGTCATAGAAATTTAAACCAATATAGGAAAATAAGAGAAATAATCCATATAAGTCAAATTCGTTATGGTGAGAGCCTAAGTATATCCCCAACAGAGTCGCCATGCTGTCGCACCCTGTTTTCTCGTGAAAGTGGGCCTCGACGTGTCACAACTCTTTTAAAGGGAGGTATTAAAAGAGAAGAGTCGCCAACTAATGATTTTTAAGGTGCGTTAGGGCACCTATTTATAAATAACTCTGTTTGACTAGTTCGTGTCACCAAAGATCTGGTAAGAGCTCAAATTACCTCAAAGAGAAGGTGTTAGACACTCTTCGAGGTCCACAACCATGGATCCTGACCGAATTTTAAACTACGTAGATTATGTGATTAGGCTAGGTGATCAAATAAACGAAGGGAGATATAGAAGTGGAAGAGTCTTATCATAACACATGAGAATCGGTACAAATATACAATGATTACAAGGATACAACTACATTGATCTATGTTAGGTGACTAAGTGTAAATAACAAGTATATAAAGAAAGGGGGGGCTATGTTTTATAGCCTAATGTATCACCTCGTGCGACATAAATAATACTTCGCAACTCTTTTATGGAAGGGGGTTGCTCATATTATTTAGCGGGCAAAGACTATCTTCTCCTGCTACCCAATTACTATGTTGAAGTTGTTACTTAAAGGCACTCAAATTCAATTCTAAACCGTACCCTATGCGTGCACTACTTGTCCCATGCCTACGGTCCAGGAGGTTTTGGACCTACTATTAGGTGGTTCTAGACTTTACTTAGGTTGCTCAAAATGATAAAACTAGGAGACATTCAAAACAGGTAGGACTGCACACAATAGAAATGAAAGGCACAAGTTAACCTCCAAACATGAGCACAAAAGCACGCGATCAAATTTCATGTTACGCAGTAGATAGTTTCAGGATTAAGACATATTTGAGTCATTAAATCCTATAGGCATGGTTCCTATGTGATTCTGATTTCTGGTATTATGCAGGCAGTACTACAATTTTTAGACTAATGCTTAGGCAGATTATAGAAACTGTAAATCTTATAGACATAATTTCCAATTGTTTGCGCGATGAAACGATCCCAGAATTATGAATTACCAGCATCGATTTCATAGACGTGTCCTATAGGCAGGATTTCTAATAATCGCATGGTGAGGCAGTGAAGTCACTTGAAAACAAAGGATTAGCAGCATCGTTAACCATCCTATAGGTAGGATTTCTAACAATTGACAATTAGACTTGATTTTATAACGATTTTATCCCTATAGGCATGTCATCTAAGTGAGGCAGTACAAAAGTAGCATAAAACAATTGATCAATTATTAAACCTTATAGTCATGATATCTAGATTAGCAAAGGCATTGTATTATGGTATCCTATAGGCATGCTTATCTAAAGCGTTGAGCAATAGACATGGAAACAAGTGTAGCAACACATTTTGACAAGTTGAGTTAAGTGTGTGCGTGATTAATATTAGTTACTATTAGTGTGCAACAAATAGGCCATGCTAGATGTAATAGCAAATAGAACACATAGATCCTATAGGCATGCTCTCTACCCTTTCGTGCAAGTATTAGAATACCCCAGCCCTTTTATTAACTCCCCATCATTCATCATAAAAATTATTACAACCCAAATGGAATAAATACACGCCTAAACAAAAATGTAAAATAACCCAGCGATGCATCTAGGCTTTTGAATAGGCTTAAAATTCGAACAGTCCCATATCTTAAACGCAGACAGTGTGCTTAAAACCAAAGTACCAAGAACTAGATTCAGCAGTCCAGGCTCAACAAAATAATTCTCTTGCCCATCCATTACCACCTATAGATAATTGAGACACGAATGGAAACTCGTGCAAACCAAAATCATTTAAGATAACTCAAATTCTAAGGGGGAGCATACGCACATTTGGACCCTAGTACTACAACTAGCAAGAGCTAGAATTCTAAACATCCTAAGGATAAGGCACACGCTTGAACATCGCATAAACACACATAAGATGTAGAGGATATGCAGAATGCATAGAACGTACATATACAGGGCTTTCAGATTAGCAAACAAGTTCAAAGTAACAGGCTTCTTGGGCTACATGTGATTTAATTGTCGGAATCTGGCATACAAGATTCCATAAACCAAAGGAACTAAGCATGAGAGTTCAAAGCAGGTAGGGTCATGAATTAATTCAAGAAGCAGCAATGACATGCTCGAGAGGCATGGACCAACAGTACTCTTCACAAGAGGATCTCAATATAAGAATGCAGGGCATAACATAACTAAGAATTGTGGGTCAGTCCATGTCAAGCAGGGGCATTAATAAGAAAAGCTTATTAAGAACATTCATGGTCAACAGTAGCATAACAACTAATTAGCAAGCAAGTTCCTAATTCTGAGAATGCAGGCTGATCACATACAACCGGTCCAATTATACATATCAAAGATTACCCTAGGCATTAAACTCAAGCAAACCTAGTACTAGCAGGCATGGGCCTATAGAGAAATATTGTGGCAACAAAATTGTAGTAGAGCAAGCAACTATAGTATAGGGTTGGGGTTCCCAAGTGACAGAGAAACATTCTTGTGTGAAAGGTTCAGAATCCATGTGATCATGTTATGGAAGTGAGCAAGTAGCAAGTTGTGCATCAATGACTTTGCATGAAGAGGGAAGAGCACATTTAACAATTTCTGGGTAGGTATGAATTACTAGCAAGTTTTAACACAAGAATTCAGAACAAAGTATGAAGATACACTCACACAAGGCATTAATCAGTTATAACATTCGAACCGGGCAAACATAGAGAGAGCAAGAATCAACTTAATTAACTACTCATGATTCTAAGATTATAATCTAAATAGAATTGAGGCGTTAAAACTACAGAATGTCATTAAGGAGAACAAGATTGAAAACAAAGGTAACATAGCAGAGAAATCATATTTACTCACAGATGTTCAAGTAACATTGATCTAAAGAGTACGAGCCAAAAGAGAATGGAATTACAAGAGTCAAGGATACTCACCAGTTGCAAATTAACGAACAAGCAAATGATGAAATTAAAGTTTTAGCAGCAGCTCAATTAGCAGTAGTAGAAGAGAATAGCTAGAATCACAGAATATCAGTGCGTCAAAGTTCCCAAGGATTCCAAGTGAACCCCGGGTAGTGATCGCAATGAGAAAGAGCAACAATCGAACTCCGGTGGCCTTGGCTTTCAACTGGCCAAGGTCTCAAGATTCAAAATTGTAGAATAAATGAGAGTAGGAGAGCAATAGCAGTGATTAAGGTCTCTCCTAGGGGATTTGGGGAAGGGTTTATATAGTGGTAGAAGTTGAACGAACAAACATAGAAGACAATTAATAAACACAAAATAAGAAAAGAAAATATCACATGCAATCAATGATAGAACCAGTAAAGGAAGAATCGGAGCCTAAACGCTAGTTGGAATTGAATTCGGGGCGAATCGTTCACAAGCCCCAATCACGACGGAATCAACGAAGATATACTAGATACCAGAGAGATTTTTCTCTTCTCAAGTGTATAGAACCATAAACGCATCCAGAACCATAGAATCAAAGTCAAATCTGTGATGATCAAACTTGCCATAAGTATAATTATAGTGAAAGTTACCATAAATGAATGATAATAACAGAAAAGGTAAGTAGAATCCGTCTAAGGAACGCATATGAGGAAGGGCGATGAGGACCTTTAGGCAGAGACGGGAAATGAGGTCTAGGGTTTGGGTTATGGGGATATAAGGAGAATGTGAGATTTATTATGGGTCGTTGATCATTTGAGATCAACGGCCGAGATTAAAGGGCGCTAGGGTCGGGTCACAAATGGGTAGGCTTATTGGGTTGCTTGGTTTTGGGCTTTGGGGATCAATTGGGATTGGGTTCATTTGTTTGGACCTTAATTGGTCCGAAAATTAGGATAACTTGGGCTAGATTTCAAAATAATGAAATTAAGAAAAAATAATTAATAAAATAGCTACATAAGTATAAAAATATTATTTAAACAAATAAGTATTTACAAATAATAGCTGAAGGTTGTAAATATATACAAAGTTATTTTACCCTAAATAAAATAGTAAAATGTAATTAGTTATAAAATATAGGCTATTATTGCAAAAAATGTAAATAGCTCAAACATACAAATATAATTACATGTAATGAAGTAAAAAAAATGTTATAAAACATATATGTGGATTTAAATAATAAATTTGGATGATAAGTCATCACAAGGTAATTTGAAAAGGGTAATTAATAAACATTTGAACAACTTAAATGTAAGAAAATCAATTTTAAAGTGTTTAAAAATTATGGAAAGATTACAGGAAATACTTATATAACCCCAATAAATTGGATAGTAGTGAAAAATAATATTTTGAAGGTATATATAATATTTATAAAATATGAGGGCAAAATTGGGTATCAATAATTATTATTTTTATCCGTGTTCGGATTGTAGAAATTTGGGTTTTGAGCCCCAAAGTTGAGAAATGGGAAATCCTTGATTTGAGGGTCAATTCATGGATGAAATTAGATGATTTTATGGATATATACCATATAAGTTAAGGGTAATATTTATTTTTAATAATTTTTGAAATCCGGACACATGGGCCCGGGAGTTGACTATGTTGACCTTTTCGAGCGGAGTTGGAAATTGTTATAATTATTAAATTACGAGTATTGGAGCATAGTTTGATTGGCTTGCACGTTGTTTGATTAGTTTCAAATCATTTGTGTAACGACCCAATCGGTCGTTTTGAGCTTTATCATTCCATTCGATGGTTTGAGACTTTGAGTTGCTTCATATTATGTATTATTACTTGCGTGTATGGTTGGTTTCGATTTTCGAGCGATTCAGATTGATTTGGACGAATGATTCTCGTTTTAGAAGCTTTAATTGGAAGAGTTGACCAATGTTTGACTTTTGGGTAAACACACTTGGAATCAGGTTTTAATTATTCCAATAAGTTTGTATGATGATTTTGGATATGTCCCCAAAGTTTGGATTATATAGTGATTGTTTTCGGTTTCGACGTCTAATTGAGTATAAAGGTTACCATATTGAGCAAACGGCATTTGATTCGTGTTTCGATTAAACCATTATATCCATATCGTAATTTCGGAACCATAGCAACTAAAATAATAAAGTTTCGACACGTATGAGAAATTTATGGTCATTTTACTAAGAATTGAGTTGCCAGATTGTTCAATCTAATTACGAAATTGCCACTGAATTTGCATTTAAAAATCTACACTATTTTCAAATATTGAAACCAACACATCTCATTAATTATAATGTCAAATCGAGTGATTAAAAAGCCTAACTTCACTTGAATTTCATGAGGAATCTATTAGAGGCATCCAAAGTGAGTTTTCGGATCATTTGACACAAGAAACGAGGCAGAGCAGCTGGGTAGAAGCATATAATATCTGGGATTTGTTCATTTGGTCATATTTTTAATTGGGGAGCTCGTATTTGGAAGATTCTGGAGGTAATTTTTACCACATGGATTGGGGTAAGTATTCTATACTCGATTTTGGTTATATTTAATGAATCTGTATTAGTTTTTGGCATTTGATTGATGATTTCAAAATGACATTTGGGGGCTTATGTCTAAAATTTCATAAAATACATTTTTGAGTTTTGAACATCAATTTGGAGTCGGAATTGTGTGCAATTACTATGGCTGCACTTGTAATTGAATGGGTTATCGGATTTTGTGAGTTTCTTCAGATTCTAAGGTGCGGGCACGAGTTTGACTTTTTGGTTGACTTTGGGCTTTTGATTAAAGATTCGACCTTTATCAATTGGGTTTGTTTCCTTTGGCATTATTTTATGCTCTTGAGTTGCTTTTGGCTAGTTTCGAGCCATTCAGAGGTCGGTACGTGCGTGATGGCATTTCTAGAGTATTGTTTGGCTTGCTCAGTATTAGATTCGGCTTGTTCGAGGTAAGTAACACTTCTAAACTTGGTGCTGAGTGTATGAATCCTTGAACATACATGTTATGTGTTTGGTGTTGAGGTAAAGCACATGCTAGGTGATGGGCGTGTGGGTGTGCACTATGTGAATTATGACTCGATTGATTCTGTGATACTATGTAGTTACCTAATCTTGTTTATATCCATGAAATTTCTACGTGTTAGAGAAATTAAGTTGTGAATCATGTTGGACATCATGATTAGGCTATATGCTTATTATGTTGGGATCCACTAAGGTCATCTCTGCTGTTGAGTTATTTGCTTAAATTGCAGTTACATCCTTTGTTATCCTTTGTTGTCACATCATGTTATTACTGTTTGGGCTGATTGGCATGAGATTTGTGAGCCCGAGAGGCTAGAGAGATTGATGACTATGTTGGGGCCTGAGAGCTGTGTTTTTAGAGATATTGTGGATCAGGCTACACGCCGCAGCAGGCCATATTGGATTTATATATATTATTATTATATGGATCGGGCTGCACGTCGCAGCGGGCCTTATAGGCTTTATTATTATTGATGGGATCGGGCTGCACGCATCAAGTTTTATTGATCCATGATGAGATCGGGCAACACGCCACAGCAAGCCATGTTGACTTATATTAGCGCTTGGGTAGGATCCGCCCCTTCGAAGTCTGATATACCAGCAGTGAGCGCTTGAGTGACTGAGTGTGCTGAGTGATTGAGCGTGGTGAGTGGGAGTGCG
Organism: Nicotiana tabacum; assembly: GCF_000715075.1. Classification (NCBI taxonomy): domain Eukaryota; kingdom Viridiplantae; phylum Streptophyta; class Magnoliopsida; order Solanales; family Solanaceae; genus Nicotiana; species Nicotiana tabacum. The sequence continues at coordinate 41,516,243 of NC_134093.1, read as the reverse complement.
AGACATTGAGATTGAGTATTCTGAGAGTGTGAGTGCATGAGTTCATCACTGTGATGCATTGCATTTGACATGCATACTTGACATACAGGCATAGAGATATATTTCCTCATGCTACACGGTTTTATGACATTCATTATTTCACATGCACATTGACATGTAGGCATAGACATGTACCTTCCTCATGCTACTTGAGAATGAAATATCTTATATGTTGTTGAAAGTTTTTGGGAAAAATCACAGTTTTCTGATTTACTCATATTTTGGTGATTTCGGTGAAAGATTTGGGTTTTATTGATATACCTTAAAAGTATGCCTATTTTCTATAATTGTGAACGAGCTGAGCATCATATCTTTGAGTTATTACATGTATTGTTTTCATTATATGGTTACGGGTTATTTTCGGCTAATGGTGTTCGAATATGACCGTCTCTCAGAGCTCATCACTGGTTTCAACCCAAGGTTAGGTTTGTTACTTATTGAGTACATGGGGTCGGTTGTACTCATACTATACTTCTGTGCCTTGCGTGCAGATTTTGGAGTTGATGTTGTTGCGAGAGGCGGGAGTTGGCAATGAAGATGTACCTGTATTTCAGTTATAGCTACCTCTTGTTCTTGGTAGCTTTATATTTATAAATTTGTTCATGTACGTTTCAAACAGATGGTGTATTTATTTCATACCAGCTTTGTAAAATCTAAGTCTTAGAAGCTCATTTTGTACTACCAGTCTTTGGGGAACTGTATAAAATTCAGTTATTTTATTTTTTACTCTTATCATTATCATTATATTGTGGTTTATTGTTAATTGGCTTACCTAGCGGGTTGGGTTAGGTGCCATCACGACTAGTTGAATTTTGGGTCGTGACAAGTTGGTATCAAAGCTCTAGGTTCATAGGTTTTACGAGTCATGAACTATCTAGTAGAGTCTTGCGGATCGGTATGATGACATCGATACCTATCTTCGAGAGGCTAAAGGGCATTTAGGATAAACTTCCCATCTTTCTTTACTTATCGTGCGTCATTGATTTAGCTTGAAACGTATCTCTTAGAATTCCTTCCTCTCACTCATATGCACATGTGAACGCTTGGTATCAGCTTTACATTGACAGCTTGTGGATTCCACGGATGAGGTTCGAGGTGTATTTTTTGTGTTTTGGTGATGGGCTATTCTAGAGGACTTAAGGCCTGGTTTTGACCGCAGCTTAGGCTCGATAGTTTCAGTTATGTGAGCACGTGCTTTTGGACTTCTATGTACAGTGGTGTCTCTGTGAGTGGGACTGGTGGCTCGGTGAGTGGTTAGATGGCTATATGATGAGTGGGATGTGACTGAAGGATGTGTTCAGATGGTTTGAATGTGACAGGAAGAGTTTGCTTGAGATATGAAAATGACTATTGGATGCTCGATTTCTGTGGGTGTGTCATACAGTCTTAAGTTATGAAGGTTTTTGAGAGATTCTTTCGTGTTATTTCATTTGTGGAATGAAGTAGATTTTTATTTCTTGTTGATGAGTTTAGACTGAGGAAGATTAAGCGATTACGTAGTAGTTGTGGCTATGAAAGGGTATAAAGAGATGTGAGTTTCAAGCTAAGCAGGTGGGTTATCACCTTCGGGGCAATCTACGGATGTGTGATCCTTATGATGTTGTATGGAGTCTTTCTTTTCTACTAGTGGGTATAAGTGTTGCAATTTGAGTTTGGATTGGTTAAGAAAGTTGACCTGGTCGTCACGAGAATGAATGCGAGCTTAGCAGATGATTTGAGGTATTATATGGTTTGTGTTACATGAGCTTCTAAAGGATTTAGTTGAATCTCCCTTCGGTATTATGGCAGTAATAGAGTATGGGCATAGTGAGTTATCTAGTATTTTAATCTATGGCTTTGAGCCAAGTGGGGGAGTCTGCTATCAATGATTTGATTGCATGGTTACGTGTTGTATTGGTTTCAGACTGAGGCATACTTATGGATCGGTTATGACTTGTAGAGATTGGTTTTGAGGATGACTTGATAAAGTAAATTTCTTGATGCATGGTGTATTACACTTTATGGGTATATGGGAATCATGGAATGAATGAGTTGTTATTGTGGAAGATGTAATGCGCATGTAGTAGGAATTTGCTCGGTTGCGTTAATGCGGGGTTACTTCTTTGGGTGTTGTCGTGCTAAAGGAGAACAGGTCATTCAGCCCGTTTGGGTGGTGCAATTGAGATTTGAGCAGAGTGGATGACTCTCGTGAAGGTTCTAATGGATTCAAGATTTATATGTAGCAATTGAGAGTTTTTTGGATATGTATATGGCTAGAATCTGAGATTTATATTGGATGGTGTCGAGACTCGTGGTATTTCTATATCATTGTGGATTCTACATTTCAGTATCAGGAAGGTGAAGGAAACGACTTTAGATTAACAGAAGGTCTTTTTAGAGTGGGTGTCTCGGTTGTGGTACTTTTAGGGTTCTTAAGAGGGAATACAACGGCATATGGGCCTTAGGGCGGTGTGATTTTATGCTAGGATCTCTTGTGGTGAGCTTTGGGTAAGGATCGTGGTGTTCTGGAAAAGAGAAATATCAACTTGAGGGTAATTCGGAAGGAACTCGGAGAAATATGACAACTTGGTAGTAGGTTGGATCAGCACGGTAATGGATATGATCGGTTCTTTGGGTACTTATGAAGTGGTGATTATCTATAGGTGTTTTGTGGAAATACTCTTGGGTTTGGTGATCTGCGTGGCTTGGTTTAGATAGAGGGATTTGGTTCTAATGGCTTGGTTATGTGTAAAAGGGTTTCGAAGTGTTCTCGATGATTTCTGCCATAATTTGATATGGATATTATCTACAGGTATGAGGGGTATGTCGCGTCTCGTAATTTTCTCCTAGATGGGATCAAGTGAGAGGTTTATGACTGATCGGATATGTATTCTGCTTGTGACTCAGAGTTGATAATGAGATTCTTGTGCTTTTTACATGATGGCATGATAGATGCGGTGTGTCATGTGGGATTGAGATTTTCATGTACAAGGTGGTTGTTCAGTTTTGAAGGGAAGGTCATGAATTTTTGACAACATGGACGGTTCCAGATGACTAGATGAATGCTATTACTATGTTGTATTACCTGAGAAGGGTGCACATTTCAGAAGGCGCATTGTGTTTGACTTACGGATACTTCATTGGTATTGCGGTACTCGCCTGGTTGATTGACTGTTGATGTTCAAATTTTGCTATGTGGCATGAAAGAATTATAGAACTATTTCTTGTGGGGATGACCATGTATGAGATATGTGTTAGTCATTCGAGTGGTGGAATTGGGATCGGCTACAGTGATTCATGTGTTCTATGGATTTGGAGACTGGAGTTCTCATAAGCAAACTGTTTCGGGGTTACGGACTGTGAAGATGTGGCCAAAGTTAGCTAGATTGTAGTAAGTTTTATAGTTAGGTCATGGTGGACTTTTGGAAGGCCATTTATCCATTTGGGGATGACCGGAGTTGACTTGGGGGCCCATTGGTAGGTCCAATGAGGATGTGTATTCTACACTGGGTCGGACTTGTTGACTCAACACCGTTATTGTTGAAAGGTGTGTCATTCGGTTAGAGTTGAGCTTGTTTGTGTTCTGATATGTTCTATGTGTTACTCTTCTATGCTATGAGGGGTTGTGATTTGTTGGTTATTTTCACACCTGGTGCGGTTCTGTTTGGGCCTTGTAGCGGAATTCGAGCGAAATGGTTACTAGGGTGTTAAATCGTTGATTGCGCCTTGGTTATGGTCTTTTCGGACTGTGGTATATTGTGTTATTCGCGTCTCTATGGTTATGGTTATGCACTTCGTATACTTGATGTCAAATTGCGTGTGGTTGTTGATTTTGAGCATTGTCGCTTGAGGTATTTCATGTGGACTGGTGTTCGGATTAGGGCATGCATCGCAGTGGCGTTATGCTAGAATATGATCCTTTGTGCTTATTTCGTATTTTATGTTTCCCCTTGTGCGGTGGATTGATATCATTGCGCTTTGTGGTGGTATCTGTTGAGCTGGCGGGATGATTTCTTCATTTCCATTCTCTTTCCATCATTAGGTATATTTGAGTTATTGTTCGTTGGTGCACGAATTGTATGGTATGTTTCTCTAAGTATGATTTGTGTGACAGGTCGATCGAGTAGCTTGTACTGGTTAAGGTGAGGTTATTGGGCCTGAAATGAGTGTCATCAGATTTAATTAAGGTATTCTTGCAAGAATTGTGTCAGTAGTCGGCTTAGATTTTGGCTATGGTTCTTACCGGGCAAGAGAGCTCTACGACTTGTTAATCTGATGGGTGGTTATGAGTTTGTGTATGTTACTTTCATCATTGGCAGTGTACGAAGGTTAAGAACAAGATTTTAGTTGATATAAGGTTTGTTACCGATGGAGGGTGGTTATCTAGCAGCTATTGCGGTCGGAAGTTATTGCTATGAGTATTTGAGTTATGTGGTATATCATGTGATTATGTCTTGAGATATGGTTATGGATTGATAAAGCTTGTTTCTAGTTATACGGTGCATAGATGCAAGAATCGGGTCATATAATGAGTTCCGGATGTTGGGGATTTGGGTTTTAAGGTTTATGGCTAAGGTTGAAGTAAGCACCCTCTGTTAGGTGGTGTTGTCAGGCTTATATGGATTGGTATGACATGTTCGAGGGTGAACGTACGTTTAAGTGGGGATAATGTAACGACCCGACCGATCGTTTTGAGCTTTAGTGTTCCATTCAGTTGTTTGAGACTTTGAGTAGCTTCATATTATGTATTATGACTTGCGTGTATGGTTGGTTTCGTATTTCGAACGATTCGGGATTGATTTGGAAGAATGATTCTCGTTTTAGAAGCTTTAAGTTGGAAGAGTTGACAAATGTTTGACTTTTGGGTGAACGGACTCGGAATCGGGTTTTAATTATTCCAATAAGTTTATATGATGATTTTGGACATGTTCACAATGTTTGGTTAAATTCCGATGAGTTTTGGATAAGTTTAGTTATATGGTGATTGCTTCTGATTTCGACGTCGAATTGAGCATAAAGGTTATCATATTGAGCAAACGGCCTTTGATTCGTATTTTGACTAAACCATTATATCCGTATTGTAATTTTGAAAACATAGCAACTGAAATAATCAAGTTTCGACATCGTATGAGGAATTTATGGTCATTTTACTAAGAATTGGGTTGCTAGATTTTTCAGATTAATTACGAAATTGTCACTGAATTCGTATTAAAACATCTGCACTATTTCTAAATATTGAAACCAACATATCTCCTTTATTATAATGTGAAATGGAGTAATTCAAAAGCCTAACTTGACTTGAATTTCATGAGGTATCCATTAGAGGCGTCCAAAGTGAGTTTCCAGATCGTTTGTCATAAGAAACGAGGCAGAGCAGTTGGGCAAAAGCATATTATATCTGGGATTTGTTCATTTGGTCATATTTTTAATTGGGGAGCTCGGATTTGTGCGATTTTGGAGGTGGTTTTCACCACATGGATTGCGGTAAGTGTTCTATACTCAGTTTTTGTTATATTTCATGAATCCATCTTTGTTTTTGGCATTTGATTGATGATTTCAAAGTGAAATTTGGGGGGTTTTGTCTAAAATTTCATAAAGTGAACTTTTGAGTTTTGAAATCGATTCAGAGTCGGATTTGAGTGAAACTACTATGGCTGGACTCGTAATTGAATGGGTGATCGTATTTTGTGAGTTTTGTCGGATTTTGAGGTGCGGGCCCGGGTTTGTCTTTTTGGTTGACTTTGGACTTCTGATTAAAGATTTGGCCTTTATCATTTGGGTTTGTTTCCATTGGGATTATTTGATGTTCTTGAGTTTCTTTTGGCTAGTTTTGAGCCGTTCAGAGGTCGGTACGTGTGGGATGGCATTTCTAGAGTATTGTTTGGCTTGCTCAGTATTGGATTCGGCTTGTTCGAGGTAAGTAACACTTTTAAACTTGGTGTTGAGGGTATGAATCCCTGAACATACATGTTATGTGTTTGGTGTTGAGGTGAAGCACATGCTAGGTGACTGGCGTGTGGGTGTGCACTATGTGAATTAAGACTCAGTTGATTCTGTGATACAGTGTAGTTGCCTAATATTGTTTCTATCCATGAAATTTCTACGTGTTAGAGAAATTGAGTTGTGACTCATTTTAGACCCACTGAGGTCATCTCTGCTATTGAGTTATTTGTTTAAATTGCAGTTAAATACCCAGCCATATTCATTCATTCGCATATCATATCTCAGTCATTATTATCCTTTATTATTGCAACATGTAATAAATGTGTGGGCTGATTGGCATGAGATTTGTGAGCCTGAGAGGCAGGAGAGATTGATGACTAAGTTGGGGCCTGAGAGCCGTGTTGTGAGAGATATTATGGATCGGTTTGCACGCCGCAGCATGCCATATTCGCTTTATATATATCATTATTATATGGATCATGCTGCATGTCGCAGAAGGCCTTTTAGGATTTATTATTATTGATTAGATTGGGTTGCACGCCGCAACAGTTTTTAGTGATTCATGATGGGATGGGGCTGCATGCCCCAGCAGGCCATGTTGGCTTATATTAGAGCTTGGGCAGGATCCGCCCCTTCATAGTCTGACATACAAGGAGTAAGTGCAGATACCGTACAGTGCTGAGTGATTGATCATGATGAGTGGGAGTACGAGACAGTGAGATTGAGTATGCTGAGAGTGTGAGTACATGAGTTCATTATTGTGATGCATTGCATTTGACATGCATAATTGACATACAATCATAGAGATGCATTTCCTCATGCTACATGTTTTTGTGACATTCATGATTTCACATGCACATTGACATGTAGGCATAGAGATGTACTTTTTTCATGCTACCTGAGAATGAAATATCTTATCTACTGTTGAATGTTTTTGGGGAAAATCACAGCTTTTCTGATTTACTCATATTTTGGTGATGTCGGTGAAAGATTTGGGTTTTACTGTTGTACTTGAAAAGCATACCTATTTTCTGTAATTGTGAACGAGTTGAGCATCATATCTTTAAGTTATTACATGTATAGTTTTCATTATATGGTTACAAGTTGTTTTCGGCTAATGGTGGCGGACTCTGACCATTTCTCCGAGCTCGTCACTACATTCAACCTAAGGTTAGGTTTGTTACTTATTGAGTACGTGGGGTTGGTTGTACTCATACTACTCTTCCGCACCTTGCGTTTAGATTTTGGAGTTGATTTTGCTGTGAGTGGCGAGAGCTGACATTGAAGATGTACCTGCGTTCCGGTTATAGCTGCCTCTTATTTCATAATGAGTACATGGGGTCGGCTGATTTTGCTGCGAGTGGATTGAGCTGACATTGGAGCAGATGATGTATTTATTTCATACCACCTTTGTAATCTCTAAGTCTTAGAAACTCATGATTTGTACTACAAGTCCTTCGGGAATTGTATAAAATTCAGTTATTTTATTTTTTAACTCTTATCATTATCATTATATTGTGGTTTATTGTTAATTGGCTTACCTAGCATGTTAGGTTAGCTGTCATCACGACTATACTCGGCACACGCAGGTGCGACAAACAACTCCAGCTTCTACACCACACGCCGCTTCTACGGCTAGTCTTACGCTTTTGTGGACGCGTAGATGCGCCCTTACTTCTGTTTCTGCGGTCTTCCTCGTGAGCTCACACCTTGCTTCTATGACTCCTCTGTTGCTTCTGCGACCATCGCACCTGCGCAACCCAGCCGCAGGTGCGATCACACCAGATCTGCCACCAGCAACTTTAGCCAAAAATGATCCAAACAAATCTGAACCTCGTCCGAAACTCACCCGAGCCCTTCGGGACCACGTCTGAACATACCAACAAGTCCCATAACAGAATACGGACCTACTCGAGGCCTCAAATCACGCATAACAATATCGAAACGATGAATCGCACCTCAAATCGAACTTAATGAACTTTGAATTTTCAACTTCCAAAACTCGCAACGAAACATATCAAATCAACCCGGAATGAACTCAAATTTTGCACGCAAGTCCTAAATGACATTACGAAGCTATTCCAATTCCCGAAACCACAATCCGAATCTGATAACCTCAAAGTCAACTCTCGGTCAAACTTATGAACTTTCCAAGACTCCAAATTTCCAACTTTCGTCAATTAGTGCCAAATCCTTCTACGGACATCCAAATGTAAATCCGGGCATATGCCCGAGTCCAAAATCACCATCCGGACCTAACGAAACCATCAAAAATTCATTCCGGAGTCAAATTCACAAAAGTCAAACTTGGTCAACTCTTCCAACTTAAAGCTTAAACCATAAAATTCATTCTTCCAAATCGATTCCGAATAACCTGAAACCAAAACCGACGATTCACATAAGTCATAATACATCATACGGAGCTACTCATGCCCTCAAACTACCGAGCGATGTGTAAATGCTCAAAACGACCGGTCAGATCGTTACAGTATGCGAGCTTTAATGTTGGATTTGAATGGATGAATATGTGATGATGATATTCTATAACATTCATGTTTAGAGTTAGGGTACCAGGAGTTGAGATTTAAAAAAGGATGATGAAAATGGGAAGTATTCGGCTGGATTCTCAGCTTAACAAGGATGTAAGAGGTCTCACTGTACTCCCTCAGTGGTTTTGCACCAATTTGTGTTAGGTTTAGAGGGATTTCAGAGAGTAGAGGATGAGAGAGAGATGATAGAAAGGGGTAATGGGGGCGGCTGGTAAACGGGTAGAATAATTAGGGGTTGAGGGATTAATGTATGTTAGGGTGAGATAAAGAACGTGGGCCGTTAGATGAAATGGATTGACGACTCAGGATATTTGGTCTAAAAATAAAAGAAAAATAATAATGGGAGATTATCACGACCCAGGTCCCACCAGAGCTGCGACGACGCCTAACATTACTTGATAGGCAAGCCAACAGTTCACATAATAACTAAGCATTTGAATAAACATGGTTTAATAAACTTTACAGCAGAAATATCATAGTTATCTAATGAAAACAATAACAATACTGCTACAACCATCCCCAAAATCTGGTGTTAACGAGTGCATGAGCACTACTGAGTATAAAATATAAACCAAATCCTTAGTACAGTTATCTGGACAATAGAACAATAATAAGGGAAAATAAAGGAAAGAGAGTCATGGTCTACTGACGTCATATCAGCTACCTCAAAGTATCCAAGTACTAGTACCAACACAGCTCTAGCAATCACCATGTCCAGATGTACCTAGATCTGCACATGAAGTGCAGAGTGTAGTATGAGTACAACCGATCACATGTACTCAATAAGTAACAGAACTAACCTTGGGCTGAAAGCAGTGACGAGCTCAGAAGAAGATAGTCAGAAACCAATATTAAAACAACATGTATATAATGATGACAGTAACAATAAGTAATTCAATGAAATTATCATAGTCAGCTCGTTCACATTACAGGAATTTAGACATGCTTTCAAGATTAACAATTAAAGCCCAACACAGATAAGAACATTTCGGTTACTAGCTAGCATAAGGAACGATATATCTCTATGCCTACATGTCTAATATACATGTCAAATGAATGATTTCATGGTGGTATTCCCAGGTGCTCTCACCCGCAACATACTCAAGTTGTATGTCTCAGACGCCCACCTCATCATACATGCACAATCACTCAACACTGTACGGGTGCCTATCAATCACTCGGTACTCGGCACTCGCACTCAGCACTCAACGGTACATGCGCTCACTGCTGGTATGTCAGACTCCGGAGGGGCGGATCCTACCCAAGCACTAATATAAGCCAACATGGCATGTTGCGTCGTGCAGTCCGATCCCATAAATACCACTCACAATTAATAACATTAATAATAATAATAATAATAATAATAATAATAATAATAATAATAATAATAATAATAATAATAATAATAATAATAATAATAATAATAATAATAATAATAAAGCCAATGTGGCCTGTTGCGGCGTGCAAGACGATCCAAATAACACTAGCAATACGACTATATTGCCCATCTCAGTCATCAACCTCTTAAGTCTCAAAGGCCCATAAATGTCATATCAATCAGCCCGGCAGCACCACATATGGAAAACAATAACAACATGCGATGTAACAATGAATGATGAGCAGAGACTGAGATATGATATGCAAATGAAGAATCATGACTGAGTGTATAATTACAGTTAAGTAAAATAATCCAAAACAATAGAAATATCCTCATTGAGTCTCAAGCAAATAACCACATAGCCTAAATATGATTTCTAGCATGAATCTTGGCTCAGTAAATCTAACAAGTAGGGAAAACATGGATATAACAAGGTATGATAGCAACATAGTCCAAAAGTTAACCCGGATCATGATTATCCCAGAGCACGCCCACACGCCCGTCACCTAGCATGTGTGTCACCCCAAAACATAAAAAATAATATGGTTCCCAGGGATAATTACCCTAAATTCAGAGTTTAGAAACGTTGCTTACCTCAAAACGCGCAACTCAATACTACAACAAGTCCTTGCCTCGTGAATTGGCCTCTCATCGACTCGAACCTAGTCAAAACAACTTAATACCACAAATAATAGTTATATGAAACAATCTCAAATTTTAAAACTAAAGTCTTGAATCAAATATGCAAAGTCACCCCCGGGCTCGCACCCCGGAACCTAACAAAATTAACAAATTTCGAACACCTGTTCAATTGCGAGTCCAACCATAATAAATTCATCCAATTCCAACCACAAATCAACTCCCAGATAACCAAATCTCACTCTCTAACAACATATTCTAAAATCCTCGAATTTCACTTCAAATTCACATAAACTAGGTGTGAAAATAAATGGGTAATCAATATCTAACATCAAAAGTGATTAAACTTCACTTACCTCTTCAATTGTAGAAAAACCCTCTCAAAAAATGCCCTTAACCTGGCTCCACAAGTCCAAAATGAGAAAAATGATCAAAACCCTCATTTTAATATCTGCTCAGTGATTCTCGCACATGCGGCTAAATTGATCGCACTTGCGATGCCGCTTTTGCGGTCACAGTTTCACTTCTGTAGAAATCACTTTAATCCCGACCTCACGCACTTGCGGTCCCATTTCTGCACCTGCGGGACAACTTCTACGACCAAACATCCGCATCTTCGGACTCGCATTTGCAGGTACCCTTCCGCATCTGCCAACTCTGCCTAGCCCAGCCTTCATCCACACCTGCGGCAAAAAACCTGGCAGGTGCGATTACACCAGAACCTAGAACATTCAGCATCATGTTCTATGTCCCAACATGATCCGCAACTCATCCGAACTTCACCTGAGGCCCCCGGGAACCCATCCAAATACACCAATCAGTCCTAAAATACATTAGGAACTTACTCAAAGCTTCAAATCACATCAGACATCATCAAAACCACGAATCGCACCCCAATTAAAGCCTAATGAAACTAAGGAACTTCCAAATCCTAACACTAATGTCGAACCATATAAAATCAAATCCGAATGGCTTCAAATTTTGCACACTAGTACCAAATGACACAATGGACCTATGCATACTTTCGGAACAAAAATTCGAACTCGATATCAACAAAGTCGACTCTCGGTCCAAAATCAACCTACGGGCCTCCAAATCAACATCCAGACATACGCCTAAGTCCAAAATCACTATACAAAGCTATTAAAAATATCAAAACATCATTATGGAATCGTCTATACAAAAGTCAAACTCCGGTCAACTCTTTCAACTTAAGTCTTCAACCTTGAGACTAAGTATCCCATTTCGCTCCGAAACCATCCCGGAAACAATCCGACCATCCCGACAAGTTACATAACTACAAATGAACACAAAAGAGAAAATAATAAGGGAGCGAGGCTATAATACACAAAACGACCGGTCGAGTCGTTATAGAGAAAAAAGGAGGGTCGTTGGATTGTTTTGATCCAACTATTGAGATTAATAGGGATTGAATTAATATTAAAAGAGAAAAACTCAATTAATCCGGACCGTTGATAAATGTGATTGTCTTGACCCCAAATTTTTACCTTAGGATGCCGTGATGGTACCTAGTCTCTAAGACTAGTTAAGCTTAACACATGCTGAGTTAATAATAGAATTGAACTATTTAATCATTAAATCATAAACCAGTAAATGACATACATATCTGCAATGGCCAATAGGTATACATTTTCCAAAACGGGTAGTACAGAGTCATAAGCTCTTGTGAATACACTAGAATCTAAATACTATATTATTTTGATTTACAGTTTAACAGTAGCATAAGGAAGTAAGATGGTGACTCCAAGGCCTTGCGAGCATCAAGCAGGTATACCTTGAAGTCTCCGCTGCACAGACGCATCTCTCAATATCACGATCAATAATACATGAATCTGCACAAAAATGTGCAGAAGCATAGCAGGTGTACACCACAATGGTACCCAGTAAGTATCAAGCCTAACCTCGGTAGAGTAGTGACGAGGTCAGGTCAAGACACCTACTAGACATAGAAACATGTACAAGATATGCATGAAGCTAACAATGGAAAGAACATCAATGTAAGGATAACGGCGGAAAGATTATTGATTTACAACCAACAACGAAATAATAGAAACGTAAATGGCAGCAAGTAGTAAACGGGTAATAGAGAAGCAATATAATCAGGACACCAATGAGATATGAATGAACTCAAATAAGGAGAAGCCAACGACAACTCAAATAATCAAATCGTTCCTAACGCATGGGCCTAAAATAAGAATTACCCCGAGGTACCACACCTCGTAAATCACAAATCATAAACCACAATTTCCAAATCTTACACGTATGGCACCTCGTGCCCACAATAACAATTACCTTGACATGGCAAGGCCCGCGTGCTACCATGTACATTGCAACCGTAACAATACCAATTAAAATGATCGATAGTTATATTTAATCACCATAAAGCATAATAACAATCTTGAATAAAGTAAGGCGTCAAATGAAATAATGAGTTTATTTTAGAAATCAATTAAAATAAAATAAAATACAATTTATACAAAATAGAGTATCATATGGGATTAGTTTAGAAATCAATAAAATTGAGTAAAATGTCATATTTAAACAAAGAAAAATATCAGTTAAATTAATGAATTAAATATAAAATTTGTTAAAAGAGAAACATGATAACAATTTTAAGTAAGCTAACCAATCAACAGGGTGTTGAGTATAATTTGAGAACCGAATTATAGTAAAAGGGCGATAACCATTTAAAACAATAAGGCACCGAGTGAGATAGCGAGTTCTATCTTAAGACACACATAGAATAAAACATGTCAATAATTCTATTATTTAAACAGTTATGTTACCAACAACTCAATGGAATATGAGATAATGACTCCGCGCAAATAAATTCACATTGACAATCAATTTACCAAGTAAGAACGGAGGCAAAGATTGGCATGTTAAAGCAACACAACAAATCACGTGGAACGCATGACTCACACAAGTAGCCACAATAATTCCAACACCAAGATAACAACGAATAACCAAATACAATCAAAATATAAATGAATGAATGAAGGAAGAACAATAACCGTTCAAGTCAACAAGTCTTTCCATCATAGAATGGACAATAAGAATCACAACAAGGTACCACACCTCATATTCACATTTCTTAATTCAGAATCACAATCTTTCCTTATATCGCCGCGTGAGCCTTACATTTAGATATTTTAGAAAATATTTTCCTAAAATAGCTACACGCGCTTTAGCCCCATTATATTGCCGTGTGGCTTCAAATAATTCCTTTACTAGCAACAAGCACATAAATCCTACCTTATGTCGCCACATGCACATTTACCCCTATCCTTATACCGCCACATGCACATCAATATCACAACACAATAACATCTCGCAACACATGTGCCCATATACCATAACTTTCCAAAATGAACAATATCAATGATACCATAGCACAAAGCCCATGGCTCAACCACAATGTGCACAAGAATCTCAAAATAACAAAATGAATGAGAAATTCTCAACAAGGAAACATATCTTGATAATCAACAACCTCAAATTCTATGTGTCAATAGCTTCCCGCTGCGATGCGTGATAAAATCCAGACATCGGTCCACATGGAATACGTCGATCCATGAGGCTCACAATCAACGTATGTATGCATATCAACAACAAACACGCGAAGCGCATGACCATAACCACAGAGAAATGGATATCATTATATATCACAAACAGAAGACCATAATCAAGGCGCAGTCAACCAATGCAACACCTGAAGAGCCACCTCACTCGAATTCCGCCACAAGGCCAAAACAATACCGCATCAGGTGTGCAAATAGTCAACAGTCTCACAACTCAGTGTAGTATAGGAGAATAACACATGAAACACATCAGAACACGAATAAGATAAACTGTAATTGAAGATACCACGATTAACATTAGTTGTTCCAGGTAAACAAATCCGACCCGATGTAGAATACACATTCTCGTTAGGCCTACTAGTGGCCTCCAAATCAATCCTAATCTATCTGAAATAGGTAGATAGCCTCCGAAAAGCCCACAATAACATATCTATAGCACATACCATCAGTCACCAACCTCATAACATGCCTTCATCGTTCACAACCATAGAACAATCTGCCTCTGAGAAACTTCTTAGTCTTTTGATCCTTAGAATGCCAAAATATCCATATTCGATCCCAACTGCACTACTCAAATGACTGACGCCTTCCTAATACACGATGATCGCATGATAAATACTTCCATAATTCCTTCGTGCCATATAGCAAAATCTGAACATCAGCGGTCGATCAATCAGGCGATTACCGTAATACTAGTCAGGCATCCGCAAGTCGAAGCACAGTGCGCCTTCTAGAGTGCTCACTCTTCTCGGGTGGTAAAAATGATGCTAGAATTCTTCTAAACATATGAAATCATCCATGCTATTAAAAACTTGTGACCCCATCGAAGCAAAAATCGTAACACGCAACATGTTCCTTATGCCAGTAGCAGACATCTAGCTCAAGCAGTGGTTGGCACTATCAAGAATTCTTCGAAACCCATCCTCACATAACCAAGCCATTAGAACTAAATTTCCTCAACTCCATCAAGTCACGCAAGCAGTCCAACTTAAGAGTATTGCCACAAAACACCGATAATAAATTACCACACCAACGGAACTAATTACCTTTATTACTATCCTAACCCAACAGCACCAAGCTGACACATTTCTTCGAATCCTCTTTGACTTGCCTTCAAGTTAACACTTGTCCTTACGGGTACACTACGATCCTAAACCAAAGCTCATCGTAAGAGATCTTATCACAAACCACGTCATCCGAAAGCCCATAAACCACTGGGTTTCCTCTGAAGCACCCAATAATGCCGCAATCGGGATACCCACTCGGAAGAGACCTTCTGTGAATTTTAATATGTTTCTCCAACCTCTCTGATATTAAAATGTAGAATTAATAATGATAGAGAAATACCGCAAGTCTCAGCACTATCCCATGTAAGTCTTAGATTATTGCCATATAGAATTTCGGGGAACCTTTTAATACCCAATATATATACCTCCGGCCAAAACTGATATGACACATGACCATGCAATCAGATCGTCGATAGTAAACTCTCCCACTTGGCGCGAAGCCATATTACACGACATCCGATGATCTACAATACCAACCTTCATAAGCTTGTACAACACCAATCAGATACCAGAACCCACTGCATCCTACACTTGAACAACCTCGTAAATCACAAATCATAAACCACAATTTCCAAATCTTACACGTATGGCACCTCGTGCCCACAATAACACTTACCTTGACACGACAAGGCCCACGTGCTACCATGCACATTGCAGCTGTAACAATATCAATTAAAATGATCGAGAGTTATATTTAATCACCATAAAGCAGAATAACAATCTTGAATAAAGTAAGGCGTCAAATGAAATAATGAGTTTATTTTAGAAATCAATTAAAGTAAAATAAAATACAATTTATACAAAATAGAGTATCGTATGGGTTTAGTTTAGAAATCAATAAAATTGAGTAAAATGTCATATTTAAACAAAGCAAAATATCAGTTAAATTAACGAATTAAATATAAAATTTGTTAAAACAAAAACGTGATAACAATTTTAAGTAAGGTAACAAATCAACAATGTGTTGAGTATAATTTGAGAACTGAATTATAGTAAAAGGGCGATAACCATTTAAAATAATAAGGCACTAAGTGAGATAGCGAGTTCTATCTTAAGATACACATCCAATAAAGCATGTCAATAATTCTATTTTTTAAATGGTTATGTTACCAACAACTCAATAGAATATGAGATAAAGACTTCGCGCAAGTAATTCACACTGACAATAAATTTACCAAGTAAAAACGGAGGCACAAATTGGCATGTTAAAGCAACGCAAAAAATCACGTGCAATGCATGACTCACACAAGAAGCCACAATTGTTCCAACACTAAGATAACAACGAATAACCAAATACAATCAAAATACAAATGAATGAAGGAAGGAAGAACAATAACCGTTCAAGTCAACAAGTCTTT
This sequence comes from Nicotiana tabacum, assembly GCF_000715075.1. NCBI lineage: Eukaryota > Viridiplantae > Streptophyta > Magnoliopsida > Solanales > Solanaceae > Nicotiana > Nicotiana tabacum. The sequence goes on along the minus strand of NC_134093.1, from coordinate 41,499,689 downwards.
CAAACATAGAATGTACAATAAGAATCACATCGAGGTACCGCACCTCATATTCACATTTCTAACTTCACAATCATAATCTTTCCTTATATCGCCGCGTGAGCCTTATATTTAGATATTTTTGAAAATATTTTTCCGAAATAGCTACACGCGCTTTAGCCCCCTTATCACCGCGTGGCTTCAAGTAATTCCCTTACTAGCAAGACACACATAAATCCCAACTTATGTCACCGCATGCACATCAACCCATATCCTTATACTGCCGCATGCACATCAATATCACAACACAATAATATCTCGTACTACATGTGCCCATATACCAAAACATTCCAAAATCAACAATATCCGTGTTACCATAACACATAGCCCACGACTCAACCACAATGTATACAAGAATCTCAAAATGACAAAATGAATAAGTAACACTCAACAACGAAAGATATCTCAATAATCAACAACTTCAACTTCAATGCCTTAATAGCTTTCACGACTTCAACTTCAATAACTCAAAATGAAGGTTTTCCCACAAAATGACAATTTCTAATTCAAATGTATAACATTAACTTTACAATGAAAGAGATAGTATGAAATAGTAACTACGTCTAAATGCATGAGAATAACTCAACACAAAGAGAATTTATGTAATAACAACTCCAAATAAGAATAACTCAACAATAAAGGATGTAACATGGCAATAAGAGAGGTAACAACTTCAATTGAGGCGTAAAAGAGCAAATTGATAGACCATGTACTAACAACGTCAAAAAAGGCATGTAAAAGTAAAATAAACAATGGATGTTATATTACGATATGACAATTTCAATTAAAAGCATGAAAGAAGCCTAAGAGTCTAAACTGGTCAAAATACTACATATGAGCCTGTGTTCATACTCGTCACCTCGTGTACACATCTCCCACATAATTCAATTAATACGAACAACCCAAAGCCTAAGGAGCAGTTCCCCCACAAAAAGTTAGGCAAAATACTTACCCCAAAGAAGCTAAATCAATACTTTAAGAATCCCTTCCTGTGTGAAACAACCTCTGGACGGCTTAAATCTAGCCAAAATAACTTAATATCATAAGTAAAAGCCAGAGGAAATAATTTTGGATAATAAAGCTTCTATCTTTAATGAAAACCAAAAGGCCAACCCAAAAACGTCAACCTCGGGCTCGCACCTCGGAACCTGACAGAACTCACAAATTCCGAATACCCATTCCGATACGAGTCCAACTATACCAAAATCATTCAATTCCGACAACAAATCGGCCAGTCACAACCTGAAATCCACTATAGGCCGTGATGGCGCCCAACGTCGCCGTTAGGCGAGTCTACAGTGAACCCTCTAAATAATTATTCATTTTATTACTTTTGAAATTATAAGTTTTATTAAATAAAGAATTTAATGCATTTAAAATCAAGGATACATACAATATTAGTAAGGTATAAAATAAGAAGGTGACAATATAAATGCAAAACCATTAACATCTACTAGAATACCCCAAATCCCGGTGTCGCAAGTGCATGAGCTTCTATTAGAAGGTACAATAATAATACAACATATATCCGGAATGTAAAATATATATGAAAACATAAATGAACATGATGGAGACTACGTGTGCTGTGTATCGTATCATTGGATGCAACTTACCTTAAAGTCCCCTCAATAGTTGCGCCCTTGCGCCCAAATGACCATCGGAGATATACTTGGATAATAAGTACAGAAGTTTAGCATGAGTACATAAATCAATACGTACCCAGTAAGTATCTAGCCTAAACTTGGAGAAGTAGTGACGAGGGGTCGACATCGACATATACTAATGGTCCAATAAATCAATAAAATAAATTATAAATAGATATGAAACACGACAGCAATAATGAGTAAGAATTGTAACTAACATAATCCTCCAACCCGATGACCACATAAATTTCTCAAATCTCATGTACTATCTCAACAAATAAAAGAATTAAAGGCTACCTCAAACAGGTAAGGGATATCAAGCGCTATCTCAACAAACAAGACCTCTCATGTAACTACCAGATCCCAATCAAAGAGGAATCTCATGAATATTCGGACTCCTAGCGGTATTACACACGAGTTATGCCGAGGTCGTACGGCCCGATCCATAATAGTATGTACACTACCGAGGGTCGACCAGTGTGAACCATCGATGCATCTCAATAGACTACCGAGGCGTTTGGCCGATCCACATGAAAGGAAAAAACTTATCGAATTACGGGTCATGTGTTTGCAACACAAGAATAGGAACATAAAATAAGCATAATTGTTACCAGCAATCGGATATCCCGCCAAACAACTCAATATATCACGATTCGACCCAGTATGACCTCTAATCAAATTACATTCATAGGTTTGGGTAATTAAACTAACAAGTTGAGTTCATGTAATACAAATATTGCATGATATAGTTCTAAGTCTACCCGGACATAAGCATGATTTTAGCTATGTACGGACTCTCGTCACCTCGTGCGTATGTAGCCCCCACAATAAGTATCACATAACAAATACATCACATATGGGGTAATTTCCCCCTCACAAGGTCAGACAGAAGACTTACCTCGCTCTGAAATCCGATAACTGGCTCCAACGCCTCTCTAACTCCTCAAACCGATGCCAAACGATCCGAAACTAATCAAACAACATGCAAGCCAATTAAAATATACTCCAATAATCGTAATTTAACAATTTATAACAATTTCCATCTTCGCTCGAAACGTCAACATAGTCATCCCCCGGGCCCAGGTGCTCGGATTCCAAAAATTAAATAAATATTACCCTTAACTTATAAACTATATATCTAGAAAATCATCTAGTTTAATCCATGAATTGACCCTCAAATCAATGATTTACCATTTCTCAACTTTGGAGCTCAAAACCCCAATTTCTACAATCCAAATATGGATAAAAATAATAACCAACGGAAATAATCATGGAAAAGGATCAGAATAAATTTCATATATTTACCCCTTGTTGATACGAGAACAACCCCATAAAACTCACCTCAAACGGAGCTCTACAACTCAAGATATGCTCAAAATACTAAAATACACGGTTTAAAATACTGCCCAGGTGATTTTTGTTCATCGCCTTCGAGGGACACCTTCGCGTTCGCGAAAAGAAAATTTTTGCTCCTTCTTCGCATTCGCGGGACATCCCTCGTGTTCGCGAAGAACAAAAGTTCGCACTAGAAACCAACAATCTTTTCCGATATGGAAATGGGCATAATTCTTTCATACGACCTCGGAATTTGACGATTCTTATTGTTATGGCTCCGTAACTACGATACAATTCTAATGTTTCAATCCAATCACAAATCAAAGATCATTTGATCAATATGGTCCCCTTTATGCCAAAAGAAACGACGCCAAAACATCAATAAGAGCGCGACACAATCCAAACCCATCCGAAACTTACCGGAATTTAACCAAAACTCGTAGACAAGTCCAAAATCATCATACAAACCTGTTGAAACTTTTAAATCATGAATCCAAACTCGTTAAGTCCACTATTTGATGTGGTCAACTCATTTTCCTAAACATAACTTGTATGCAAATTAAGTGTCTGAATCACTCTTAATCAGTTCGTATCATGACCAAACTTCACACACAAGTTTCAATTAATAAAGTGAACCTATCCAAGGTCCTGAAACACCACCCGGAGTCCGATAACACCAAAGTACACTCTAAGTCAAACTTAGCAAATTTCAAACCTTCAAAATGCAAACTTCCAATAATAATCATTGAATCATTCCCGGACCATCCGATACTCAACCCGAAGGTCCCAAACATACGCCCAAGTCCGAAATCATCATATGAATCTATAGGAACCTTCAAATCCCGATTTTAAAATTGTTTACTCAAAAGTAACGAATTAAATATAGAATTTGTTAAAAGAAAAAGGTGATAAAAATTTTAAGTAAGGTAACCAATCAACATGGTGTTGAGTATAATTTGAGAACCGAATTATAGTAAAAGGGCGATAACCATTTAAAATAATAAGGCATTGAGTGAGATAGCGAGTTCTATCTTAAGATACAAGTGGAATAAAGAAGGTCAATAATTCTATTATTTAAACAGTTATGTTGCCAACAACTCAATAGAATATGAGATAATGACTCCGCGCAAGTAATTCACATTGATAATCAATTTACCAAGTAAGAACGGAGGTACAAATTGGCATGTTAAAGCAACACAACAAATCACGTGGAATTCATGACTCACACAAGAAGCCACAATCATTCCAACACCAAGATAACAACGAATAACCAAATACAATAAAAATACAAATGAAGGAAGGAAGGAAGAACAATAACTGTTCAAGTCAACAAGTCTTTCCAACATAGAATGTACAATAAGAATCACATCGAGGTACCATACCTCACATTCACATTTCTCACTTCACAATCACAATCTTCCCTTATATCGCTGCGTGAGCCTTATATTTAGATATTTTTGAAAATATTTCCGAAATAGCTACACACGCTTTAGCCCCCTTATATCACCGCGTGGCATCAAGTAATTCTCTTACTAGCAACACGCACATAAATCCCACCTTATGTCACCGTATGCACATCAACCCATATCCTTATATCACTGCATGCACATCAATATCAAAACACAATAATATCTCGCACCACATGTGCCCATATACCAAAACGTTCCAAAATCAACAATATTAGTGTTACCATAACACATAGCCCATGGTTCAACCACAATGTATACAAGAATCTCAAAATGACAAAATGAATAAGAAACACTCAACAACGAAAGATATCTCAATAATCAACAACTTCAACTTCAATAACTCAAAATGAAGATTTTCCCACAAAATGACAATTTCTAATTCAAATGTATAACATAAACTTTACAATGAAAGAGATAGTATGAAATAGTAACTACATCTAAATGCATGAGAATAACTCAACACAAAGAGAATTCATGTAATAACAACTCCAAATAAGAATAACTCAACAATAAAGGATGTAACATGGCAATAAGAGAGGTAACATCTTCAATTGAGGCGTAAAAGAGCAAATTTGATAATAAGAGATAGACCATGTACTAATAATGTCAAACAAGGCATGTAAAAGTAAACTAAACAATGGATGATATATTACGATTTGACAATTTCAATTAAAAGCATGAAAGAAGCCTAAGAGTCTAAACCGGTCCAAATACCACATATGAGCCTGTGTACATACTCGTCACCTCGTGTACACGTCTCCCACATAATTCAAATAATACAAACAACCAAATCCTAAGGGGTAGTTCCACCACAAAACGTTAGGCAAAATACTTACCTCGAAGAAGCTAAATCAATATATTAAGAAGCCCTTCCTGTGTGAAACAACCTACGGACGGATTGAATCTAGCCAAAATAACTTATTATCATAAATAAAAGGCATAGAAAATAATTTTGTATAATAAAGCTTCAATCTTTAATGAAAACAAAAAGGTTAACCCAAAAACGTCAACCTCGGGCCCGTACCTCGGAACCCGACAAAACTCACAAATTCCGAATACCCATTCCTATACGAGTCCAACCATACCAAAATCATTCAATTCCAACTTCAAATCGGCCTGTCATAACCCAAAATCCACTATAAGCCGTGATGGCGCCTTATTACTTTTGAAATTATAAGTTTTATTAAATAAAGAATTTTATCCCAATATTAGTAAGATACATACAATATTAGTAATATATAAAATAAAAAGTTGACAATATTAATTCAAAAGCATTAACATCTACTAGAATATCCCAAATTCTGGTGTCATAAGTGCATGCGCATCTATTAGAAGGTATAATAAAATACAACATATGTCTGAAATATAAAATAGATAGGATAACAAAAATGAACGTGATGGAGACTCCGTGTGTTGTGGATTGTATCATGGGATGCAGCTCACCTTAAAGTCCCCTCAATAGTTGTGCCCTTACGCCCAAATGACCAAAAAATATATACCTGCACAATAAGTGCAGAAGTGTAGCATGAGTATGTAAATCAACGCGTACCCAGTAAGTATCTAGCCTAACCCCGGAGAAGTAGTGACGAGGGGTCAACATCGATACTTGCTAGTGGTCCAATAAATCAATAAAATAAATTATAAATAGATATGAAACACGATAGCAATAATGAGTAAGAATTGTAACTAACATAATCCTCCAACCCGATGACCACATAAATTTCTCAAATCTCATGTACTATCTCAACAAATAGAAGAATCAAAGGCTACCTCAAACGGGTAAGGGATATCAAGCGCTTTCTCAACAAACAAGGCATCTCATGTAACTGCCAAATCCCAATCAAAGAGGAATCTCATGAATATTCGGACTCCTAGCGGTATTACGCACGAGTTATGCCGAGGTCGTACAACCCCATCTAGAATAGTGTGTACACGGTAGAGGGTCGGCCGGCGAATCATAGATGCATCTCAATATACTGTCGAGGCGTTCGGCCCGATCCACATGAAAAGAAGAAACTTATCGAATTACGGGTCACGTGTTTGCAATACAAGAATAGGAACATAAAATAAGCATAATTGTTACCATCAATCGGATATCCCACAAAACAACTCAAGATATAAGGATTCGACCCAGCGTGATCTCTAATCAAATTGCATTCACAGGTTTAGGTAATTAAACTAACAAGTTGAGTTCAGGTAACACAAATATTACATGATATAGTCCTAAGTCTACCCGGACATAGGCATGATTTTAGCTACGTACAGACTCTAGTCACCTCGTGCGTACGTAGCCCCCACAAAGTAGCACATAACAAATACATCACCTATGGGGTAATTTCCCCCTCACAAGCTCTGCAGGTTTGGAAGTCTGGTCTTCAGAGGGCTTCGCAGAAGCGATAATTGTCTGCAGAAGTGAAGGTCGCAAAAGCGGAGGTTGGAGATGCGATAGTGTGACCGCATATGCGGAAATACTGGGCAGAACCTATATATCGAGGTTTTGGTTCTTTTGTTCATATTTTGAGATGTGGTACTCGGATTGAGGCGATTTTGGAGGCAAATTTCATCACAAGGATTGGGGTAAGTGTTCTACACTCAGGTTTGATTATATTTCGTGATTTCATCTTTATTTTTGGTAATTGGGTTATGGGCTTTAAAGAGAAAATTGGGAATTTTAGCCTAAAGTTTCATAGAGTGAGTTTTTGAGTTTTGAATGCCGACTCGGAGACAGATTTGAGTGAAACTAGTATGGTTGGACTCGTAATTGAATGGGTTGTCAGATTTTTTGAGTTTCATTGGGTTTCAAGGTGGGGGCCCAGGTTGGGCGTTTGGGTCGATTTCGGGTTTTTGATTAAGATTCGACCTCTATCATTTGGAATTGTTTCCTTGGGCTTTATTTGATGTATTTGACGTGCTTTTGGCTAGTTTCGAGCCATTCAGAGGTCGGTACATGCGGGATGGCATTTTGGAGCATCACTGGGCTTGCTCGATATTGGAATTGGCTTGTTCGAGGTAAGTAACACTTCTAAACTTAGTGCTGAGGGTATGAAACCCTGAATTTCATGTTACATGTTTGCTGTTGAGGTGACGCACATGCTAGGTGATGGGCGTGTGGGCATGCACCGTGTGAATTGTAACTCCATTATTTCTGTGGTACTGTGTAGTTAATTGAACTTATCTGTAATCATAAAATATCTACGTACTAGAGTTATTGAGATGTGATCCATTTAGAAACTATGTTTAGGCTATATGTTTATTCTGTAGGGACCCACTGAGGTCATTACTATTGTTGAGTTATTTGCTTACATTGCAATTTCATACTCAGTCATGTTCATTTATTTCATATCATATCTCAGTCTCTGTTGCTATATATTGGCACATCATATCATCATCTTGGGCTAGTTTCATGGCATTGTGGGCCCGAGAGGCTGGACAGATTGATAGCTGAGTGAGGCCGAGGGCCTGATTGTGAGGTTATTGATACTATAGCACGTGAGTTGTCCGTGCAGCACATTAGTTGCCCGTGCGGATCCAGATATTGATACTACAGCACGTGAGTTGTCCGTGCAGCACGTGAGTTGTCCATGCGGATCCAGATATTGATATTATAGCATGTGAGTTGTCTGTGCAGCACGTGAGTTGTCCGTATGGATTATAGCGCTTGGGCTGAAGGAGCCCCTCCAGAGTCTGCACACACCTCAGTGAGCGCAGGTACCTATTGAGTGCGAGTGCGAGTGCCGAGTGATTGGAAGGACTTAGTGGATTGATACTCTAAGAGTATGCATATGGTTGTTCACTATGTTGCACTGCATAGACATGCACACTTGGCATACAGTCATAGAGATGCATTTTCCTCATGCTGTATGGTATCACATCATTCATGACTTCTCATACACATTGACATATAGGCATAGAGATGTAATTTTCCTCGTGCCATTTGATAATGAAACATTTACCTGTTGAAAAGTTTTGGAAAGAAAATCATGAATTTACAAACTTACTCATATTTTGGAGTTTAAGGTAAAAGATTTGGATTTATCACTAATATACTTGAAAAGCATGCCTATTTTCTGGAATTGTGAACGAACTGAACATTATATTTCTGAGTTATTTACTGTACCACTTTTTATTATATTGCTATGAGCTGTTGTTGGCTATTGGTGTTGGACTTTGACTTGTGTTTCAGCTCGTCACTACTTTCAACCTAAGGTTAGGTTTGTTACTTATTGAGTACATGGGGTCGGTTGTACTCATACTATACTTCTGCACCTTGCGTGCAGATATTGGATGTTGATGTTGCTGTGGTCGACGGGAGCAGGATTTGAAGACGTACATGCATTCCGTTTGTAGCTGCCTCTTGTTCATGGTAGCCTTAGATTTATAAAGATCTGTTTATGTATATTTCGAATAGATGATGTATTTATTTCACACCAGTTTTGTAAATTCTAATCTTAGAAGCTCATGATGTATACTACCAGTCCTTAGGAAGTTCTTGTATAAAAGCGGTTGTAATTGCATTTCTTTTCATAATAAATCTCATTTGAATTGGTTAGTTATTAATTGGCTTACCTGACAGGTTGAGTTAGGTGCCATCACGACTAGGTGGATTTTGGGTCGTGACACATCCATCCTCAATATTCACACAAATCTTGACCTCATCGTGACGTCTGATGACCCAGAGATCAAACGCAGGGACCTCTGGGTAAAGGCTTTGTCCAGAGGTCCAACAGCTAGTCTGTTCGTCACTACTGAGAGGGTAAATCTTTACCCCTTTCCCCCTATGATTTTTTATCTTATTCCCTTGATATCGTTATGAGTTCTTTTATCATTGTTCATAATTTTCTTTGTCTTCTATTGTTTTTCAATCTGAGAGTTCAAAATTCAAACCCTAAAGCCAAATTTTTGGCTATAAATACTGGACTTTTACCTAACAACGGAATCATTAGAGTGAATGCAACGACACTAAAAGCATTAAAATCTCTATCTATTGATCACAATCATTTCTTTTTCTCTCTCTCAATTCTATTCGATGTAATCTGTTCTTGAGCTCACTGTGGATACTAATTCCTAACGGCTAAAGTCATGACCCTAGTTTGCTGCCCTAAGGAAGGTCACCTTCAACTTTATTTCAATGATTGAATTCTGTGTATGGCTTCTCATGTGTAGTTATTCTATTTCATTAGTCTAATGTGTGTTGAATCTTATGTTACCATTCGTCTTTTCTTACCTTGTTAGTATAAACATGATATGAAGCATGTTTGTGAGATTGGTTTACGTAGCACGATTACATTTCATGGCTTTAATATTGATCTTGCTTTGTTTGGGTAGACCTCTGTTGGTTTGAAGTCACTTGTTTACTTATTAATATTAGCTGTAAGATGGTACTTCTTGTCACTATGAGAATGTGCTATTTGTCACGACCCCAATACCACAACCGGTCATGGTGGTGCCTAACTCACTTGCTAGGCAAGCCAACATAACAACAATGGAACGTAATAACAGAAATAACAACGAAATAGTATAAGTCTAATGCCATTAACATGAATAACTGCATCATAATACAATAACTCTCCAAAACTAATAATACAGTGTCATGAGATGTAATAAAAAGTACGAGTCTAGAATACAAAAAAATGATATTGTCTCAATAGATATAACAGTACAAAGGGGAAAGAAACAACAAGACTGTGGTCGAGATGCAAATCTACCTCGTCTCTCCAAAATGCTCACAACAACACCTCAGAGCTAGCCACAACTCGGTCTGACACCTGGATCTGCACAATTAAGTGCAGAGTGTTGTATGAGTACAACCGACCCCATGTACTCAGCAAGTATCATAGCTAATCTCGGCGAGGTAATATAAGCATGAATTATAAAATGATGCTTGCTAATCACCTGGATAGTTCATAAATGCAATAAGTACCGAATAATAATATGATCAAACTTTACACACAGGTCCCGAAGGATAACATAATATGATAATAGCATTCAGAACACATTTTGAACATATATCTTTTGACACAAAATTTATTCAGAATAGTCTAATTGATAATGAATAACTCGGAACATGAGAAATAAGAGTTTGGCCCATCATACTTGAGACTTTTGAAAACATCGTGGGATTCAATTCTTAGAGAGAAGTTTAGCCAACATACCTCACTTTGAGCTTTACTTAAATTATTACAACGTTCCGGAAATCCTAGAAACTTTAATCTATTTAGAAACATAACAAAATTGAACCATAATTAGGAGGATATTTGGGGGTCCAACTCATTTAAGCATTCCATCAAACATTGGGTGGGCATTATGATTTCAAGGTTCTCCTATGGTAGAGTCCTTCATCCCACAACCCAATGTTTACCCATTTTAGCTCAACACCCTTCCCACAAACCTTATTGGTACATGTATGCATAAATAACACTCTCCTACCCAAGAATCACACTCTTCATTACCCATCTTCTACCCCAAACTCGAAATGGAAAGCTAGGGCTAGAACCTTAACTCTTGGATGAAGACCTTGTGAGTTTTCCTTGTTGAATTTCAAAGCTTGGGCAAGGATTGATGAACAAAACACTTGGGGCTTCCTCCGCTCTCTTTAGAACACTCCCTTCTCCCTAAAATGGCAGTTTTGACCAACCAAAATACCCTAAAGTCATTTTTATAAAAAGGGGATCAGGTTATAAAATCAGAAAATGGACCCTCCGAAGTCAACTCTGCGGTCGCAGAGTGCACTGCAGATCAGGTCTGCGGCCCGCAAAGTGGACCGAGAAATGGTCCTCTAAAACTGGGCTGGCCTGGTCCAGTCTGCGACAGATCTGCAGATCAGTTATGCGGTCGCATAATGCGCCCCAGAATCTTCCTCCGATGTTTTCTCATGTTGGTTCTGTGATGGATGTGCGGCCCGCGAAATGGTTATGCAGCTGCATAATGGTCTTCAAAATTGGCTCAAGTTCTAATGCACTCTTCGGCCAATCTACGGTACGCATAGTGATTCTACAGCCGCATAGTAGACCGCAAAAATGCCACATTCTGCAAAATTCTTCGGTCAACTCCCTGACGCACTGTACAACCCAAAATTAGCCAACCTCGGCACCATGAAACCCAGGTTTTAGTAAACTTTTAAGGGTCCTTACATCGGTATGACACCCAAAATCTGCGCACAAGTCATAAATCACCTTACCAACATATTCCAAGGCTCGAAATCCCAAACGGACATCAATAACACGAAAGACTACTTCAAATCATACTTAGGAAACTCTAAAACCTTCAAGGCGCCAACTTTCAACAATAAGTGTCAAAATGCTCCCGGATCCCCAAAATCTCGATCCGATCACATGCCCAAGTCAAAAATCATCATACGAACCTATTGAAACCTTTAAATTCTGGTTCGGATGTAGTTTGCTTAAAATGTTGACTCAAGTCAAACTTTGCTACCTTATGCCACTATTAAGGAGCTAAGTGATCCGAATTCAATCTGGACGCATCCACAACCAAACAAATCATCCCTGCAAGTCATAAAATAGTAAAAGCACATAAGGGAAGTCTTAAATAGGGGAACGGGGATCTAGAAGGCAAAATGACCGGTCGGGCCGTTACATTCTCTGCCTCTTAAATAAACGTTTGTCCTCGAACGAGTCTAGAATAATACATAAAGTACCGAATAAGTGTGGATATGTGATACGCATATTCTCCTCGATCTCCCAATTCGCCTCCTCCACTGGTTGACCCCTCCATTGGACCTTTACAGCCGAAATTTTCTTAGATCTCAACTAGTGGACCTGCCTGTGAATAATAGCAACTGGCTCCTCTTCATAACCCAAGCTCACATCTAGCTGAACTTTGTTGTAATCTAACACATGGGACCTGTCAGTATGGTACTTCCGGAGCCTGGACACGTGAATGAACGGATGAACTCCCGATAGATTGGGAGGCAAGGCAAGCCTATATACAACCTCTCCAACTCTCTCCAATACCTCGAATGAACCGATGAACCTTGAACTCAATTTTCCCCTCTTTTCGAACCTCATGATACCCTTCATCGGTGAGACTTTCAAGAAAACCTTCTCGCCCACCATAAATGATAAATCACGCACTTTCTAATCACCGTAACTCTTCTGTCGAGACTAAGCTATGCGAAGTTGCTCCATGTATCAACTTTACCTAATCCAAGGCATCCTTTACCAAATCAGTACCATATAACCTAGCGTCACCGAGCTCAAACCAACCGATGGGGGAACGACATCGCCGACCATACAAGGCCTCAAATAGAGCCATCTCAATGTTGGACTGATAAATGTTGTTATAAGCAAACTCGGCCAAAGGTAAGAACTGATCCCACTGACCTCTGAAGCTAATCACACATGCCCTGAGAATATCCTCCAGAATTTGAACTATCCGCTCCGACTGTCCATCGGTCTGCAGATGAAAGGCTGTGCTGAGCTCTACCTGGGTACCCAACTCACTCTATACGGCTCTCCAAAAATGTGAAGTGACGTGAGGTCATCTCAAAATGATGGAAATAGGCACACCGTGCAATCGGACAATCTACTAAATATAAATCTGGGTCAACCTCTCTGAAGTGTATGCAGTCCCCACCAGGATAAAGTGTGAAGACTTTGTTAGTCTGTCGACAATGACCCAAACGGGATCAAATTTTCTCAACATTCGCGACAACCCAACAACGAAATCCACAGTGATCCACTCCCACTTCCACTACGGTATAATCATCTGCTGAAGTATGCCACCTTGCCTCTGGTGCTCATAGTTAACCTGGTGGCAATTTAGACATCTCGCCACATACTCGACTATGTCCTTCTGCATCCTCCGCCACCAGTAATGTTGACTCAGGTCACGATACATCTTCTTGGCACCCGAATGAATAGAGTACCATGAACTATGTGCCTCCTCCAGAATCGTCTCCCTCAGGCCATCAACATTAGATACACATAGGTGACCCTACAATGGCAGAGCACCATCATCACCGATAGTAACTGTTAATACCCAATTTTGCCCTAATATTTTCTCAAATAATATATATACTTTCAAATATCATTTTTTGTATCATTATTTAGTTTAAAAATCTATACGAGCATTTTCTATAATTTTCCGTAATTTTTAGAGTTTTTAAATTGATTTCCCTGTACTTAAATTACTTGAATAATTATTAATTACTCCTTCAAATTATTTTGTGACGACTTAGTTACCTAAAATTATTATTTGCACCTATAACACAGGTTTCAAATGTTTTACTTCATTTTTTTTATACAATTACATTAGTATTTTAAAGGCTATTTGCACAATTTTGCAGTAATACCCCATATTCATACATAAATGCTCTTTATTTATATTATTTGTGTCAAAATAGCATTTTATATTTTTTATAATACTAAGTTATTCTTTTAAATCATTTTAGTGCATAAATAATATTCTTATTTATTTATTAATCATTTTTAAAAGTTACTTTCGATAAATATTAACTATTTAAATAATAGCCCAGATTTAACCTAATATTTGGACCAAAATTGGCCTAGTATCCTTAGCCCAACCCCCTGGCCCAAGACCAAACGACCCCTTTAGTTATAACCCGGTCGGGACCCGCCCGCTTCTCCTCTAATCCTGGCTGTTGATCTCAAATGATCAACTGCCCATAGCTATTCCCCCGTTTTAATTAACCTAACCCGCCCCAAAACCTTATCATTTCCTTCGAGATGCCGCCTTTGAATCCTCTTTTCTCCTCTCCTCAGAAACCCTAGCCGACCTCTCAATTTTCTCCAAATCCGTCTCAATCATGGATTTTTTCCATGATTTCCTTACCTTTTATGTGTTATCTCGCTACTACTTGCAAGGCTATGGTATCACTTAGTACTTGCCTAAACTTGGCAAGTACTATCTCTCAGATTTGGGTCCGTTCAACTTCAATCGCTTGAATCTGGACAAAATCTCGTCAATGTGTATCATGGCAAGGCTATTTTGGGTCCGATTAACCAAGATCTCCGGCCAATCTCTGATTTCTATCAACTAGGGTTAACCTAATTTTTCCCTAATCTGACTTTTACTGATTCTACATGATATTATTTCCTTATTTATGTTGATTTTACAATATTTCCTTTTTTGTTTGCTAAATTTCTACTACTATATAATCCCCCCCCCTTATTCCCCTTTAATTCAGACCGAAATTACTAGATTTTCACTAAAAATTGGAGTTATTGTTCTGTCATTCTCTTGGTCTGTACTTTGATTCTCGGCCGGCTAAAAGCCAAGGCCACCGGGATTCGATTTTTCAACTTTTTCTTGGTGCGAGCACTGCCCGGGGTTCCTTTGAAGCCCTTGGGAATTTTGACGCATTGAGATTCTGGGTTTCTGTTCTTTGTTGACATTCAGAATACTGTGGGATTTTGTTCTTTCTTGTTGTCCGTTTAACTGGTAAGTCAATTGGCCTTTTCAACTTCGTTCTTATGTATTCATGAGCTGCATATGCTTACTTCTGAAATCTGTGCCTTAAAATGTTCTGGGCTGCTCTTGTATGCAACTTTGTTAGTTTTGCATCTGTTTTGAACCTCTTTATGCATTTAATTTTACCTAATACTGCCAATTCTAATATGTCATTTGAACATGCTTCACCTGAATGACTTAGACCCTCTTAACTTCATATTAGTCTACTGTGTTGAGGCCTGAAGGTCTACATTTGTTATTTGACATGAGCTTGCTTTACTACTCTGTTCTGAATCCCTATAATAAATACCTCACATATGTAATGTGTTCTAATCTATGTTAAGACCTTTCTATCATCTATGATTTTTCCCCTATTAATGTGTCTTACAGTATGTCTTTGTTTTTCTTAATCCTATATCCTTAGTAACTGTTTGAAACCTTTAGAATGGTTATCTTAGTTTGTGTTTCCATACCATGTTTGATACTATTTTACATAGTGATGAATTAGCATGTCTTTATTTTGATACTGGGATGGATACTTAGCATAATTCAGACCTTTAAGCTTGAAATCTTTGAAGTTAGTACCCCACTTAGACTTGTTCAAAAATATGCACCTGACTAGGATAATCAGTTTGATCTTGTAATCTCAAGGAACTAGTTTCTCCCTAACTCTTTCAATACATTTTTGCCAAGGTGCTACATTTTGCAAAATGTAGAACCTGCATCTAAGTTCTGTTGACCTTCTTGATTAACTGTTCTGTGTTCTCAACTCTGCTACGTCTGCCTTCTAAACTATAAGTGTATTTCCCTTAACTTTTATCCCTTAACCATTGTCCACTCCCTCTCATTTGTTACCTGTGCTATTCTGAACTTGGCCGGCTGAAAGCCAAGGACACCAAGACTCTTAGTACTGAGCTCCCTAGTGTGAGCACTGCTCGGGGTCCGTTTGAGAGCCATGTGAACTCTGACACACTAGGATTTGGGGTGTTTTGGCCACTCTCTTTGCTACTGAAAGTTGAATATCTCTGACACGCATTTCCTTTCTTCCTACTGTCTACTGAATATGTAAACGGGTTGGTTTAAGTGATTCAATGTCTGTGTAATACGGTCAATCTAGGGTTGTTTGGTTTGGCTTGAGTTCCTCTATGGCTTCTACACTGTGCTGATGAATATAGTTCCCTGATTGGAAATCTAGGTATACTATGAGAGTTGTTAAAGGCCCAAGCAATGCTGGGTATTTCCTTTTGGGCCTGCTGTGGGACTACTATTAGTTCTTGTATAATTTTGTAATTAGATTCATCATTGGTTCGGTAATAACTTTGTAATAAATAATTGGGGGTGTTAGAGAAATTAGGGAACGGGTATACTCTACTATTTGCATGCAATGGTAGAAAAATATGCCCATAGGAATCATGTGAGTTACTTGACTTGCTGTATATGCCATTTAACTTCCACTGGTAGAAACCATGCCTTTATGAAACTCACACACACACCACTCGTCTACCATCAAAGCAAGAGTTCAAATGCTTCATTTATTCTCATGACTACTGCTGTGTGTTACTAGACAGCATGCCTATAGGAAATAAAGATTCTTTCAATTTGCATAACTATTTCATGTTCATTAGATACCATGCCTATAGGATTCCACTAGCTTATGTTCTGTTGATTTTCACCTAAAAAGCATGTCTATAAGACCTTAATCAATCAATCGACTACTTCTGTTACTTTCACCACATTGCCCCACCTTAGATGACATGTCTCTAGGGATAAAGCATTATAAAATCAATTGCAATTGTCCATTGTTAGAAATTCTGCCTATAGGATACTGTCACCTACCTAAAAAACGTGTTTATAAAATCAGTGTCATAAACCCTGAGTTTTCGAACAGCCTTACTTCCTCATCGCATGAACAATGTAGATGTCATGCCTATAGGTTTGTAATACCTTTAATCTATAAATTCGTTAGTTTAAAACTGCAATGTTTCTTGTACTGCGCTGGAAATCAGAATCACATAGAAACCATACCTATAGGACTTAATGACTCCAATCCATCTGAAATTGTCTACTGCCTAACTGCCCGCATGCATTTGTTGTTTATGTGTGGAGGTTAACTTGAGCCTTTAATTGTACTTATGTGTAGTCCTACATGTATTTTTCAATGTGCGCTAGTTTTACAATTTTGAGCATCCTAAGTGAAGTCTAGAACCACCCAAATAGAGGTCCAAAGCCTCCTAGACCATAGGCATGGGAAGGGTAGTGCACACATAGGGCACGACTTAGAATTGAATTAGAGCGCTTTTAAGTAAACAATTTCAACATAGTAATTGGGTAGTAGGAAATGATAGTCTGTGCACGCTGGATAATATGAGCAATTCCTACTTAAAGGGAGTTGCAAAGTATTATTTATGTTGCACGAGGTGATCCTTTAGGCTAAAAAACTTAGGATCCCCCCCCCTTTTTCTCTTCTTTATTGCTAAAGGATTGAATCACTAAATATAGATCGACGTTTTTGTAATCTTCAGTGATCCTTAAATTAGTACCAATTATTCATATAGTTTATTTTTCCTTACGTTGGTTTATGCTATAATAGGACTTTTAACTTTCATATCTTTCCTTATGTGCTCGCTTAGTTTAATCACATACTCCACATAGTTTTAAGTTCGGTCGGGACTCACAGTTGTAGACCTCGAAGAGTTCCTAACACCTTCTCTCTGAGGTAATTTGATCCTTTACCCGATCTTTGGTGACAGACTAGTTAAAACAGAGTTATTCGCAAATAGGTGCCGTAATGCACCTTAAAAATTATTAGGTGGCGACTCTTCTCTTTTAATACTTCCTTTTAAAAGAGTTGTCACATGCCGAAGCCTGCTTTCTCGAGAAAACGGGGCGCGACAACATGACGACTCTGCTGGGGGAAATACTTAAGCTTTTACCATAATAAACTTGGCTTATGTGAATTATTTTCTTTGTTATAACATGCATATCCTTTCCCTTCTCCACCTTTATTTATTTAAATTTGTTTTAACATGCACATCCCTTCCCCATTATTTGCTATGACTGCTCTTCATTTGATTGCTATATCATGCCTTTCCCATCCCTACTCCTTTACTTGCTTTATTACATTCTCGCATATATTCCACGAACTAACTTCTTCCTTTGTCTTTCTTTCTTATGCTTTTCATGTTTTAACTTATTACCGTATTTGCTGCTTTTACATATTTATCATGCAAATACTTGGCAACGTGTATTATCTCTGCATAAAGCATGCTCCACATCATACTCCACTCATGCCAATTATCAACATAGCGGCACTTGATGAGTATCCGCGCTCTTCCAGAATTACCCTTTTTAAATTGGAAAGGCTTATTTATGGTAGACTAGTTGATCAGCAGTGCAGCCGACGGTCCCGTGCCTTTCCCTCTCAAGTTGTCCACTTGAGAGTACCAGTCTAGACCATTCTAGAAACCTTACTCCAACATCAAATATATATATGCATCATGTTAAACCTAGTACGGGTTATGACGTTGTTAACATAATAGCCCGCTAAGATAAGCCTTGTCCAAAGTCCATCGAGATTTCCACAATCCCAATGGACACTACCATGTTATGTGCATTACTTGGAGAAAATGTGCCAATATGTTTATCATTATTGTGTAAATGGTCGAATCTGGAGGGGAGAGGGCTAACTTAATTTGCTTGCAGAAAATGAAGTACGAAGTCCCCAGGTTCGGCATAGTCCAAAACATCCCACCTCTGCTACTTGATTGGAGGAAATATCTCGCGCCTTGCGACAAGAATCATGTGAGAAGGGTCCTTGGTAATTTGTCGTCCTTGCTAGACATCTGACCAAATAGGGCATTGATTGAGGCCGCTACCATGTTCTGGGATGTGAAAAGGGCCGTCTTCCGCTTTGGTGACATAGAAATGACTCCTCTCCTAGAAGAAATAGGAGGCTTCGCTAAGCTACCATGGGATAGTCCAGGGTTATTAGTGCCAGAGAATCGCACCCCTCGCGGTTTTCTAAAAATGCTAGGTTTCAAGAAAAATGATGAGTTGCTTTATTTGAAGAAGTCATACATCCCATTTGAATTCCCTTATGAGTGTTACGGGCACAGTAAGTCATATCGTCTTCATCATGAGGAACTTGCCATTACCTCGTTAGGTTGGACGCACCGCCGAGTTTATGTATTTATCATTTGCTTCTTGGGTTTGTTGATATTTCCAATGAAATGGGGAAGGATTCACACTCGTTTAGCTATGATTGCAAGAACTTTAATAGAAGGCATCGAGGGGCAGACCTACACCATCATCCCTATGATCCTAGCTAAATTGTACCGCGTTCTAGATCGGTGCAAGCAGGGGTTCGGACGTTTTGAAGGTTGTAATCTATTATTGCAAGTCTGGTTATTGGAACAGTTTCAGAGAGGAGAATACCTCCAAGAGCTTCTGCGATGATCATTGAACGACTACATAGCTTACCATCACCCAAAGAAAATGACATTCATCCCAGATAGGTTTGCACAGCCCAGAGGTGCTGTAAGTTAGGTACGTTTCTTCAGCAATCTGACAGACGAGAAGGTACATTGGATGTTTGAGTGGTTTCCCAGCAGCGAGTTCATCATCGGGTCGAGGGATACTACTCATTTGGTATTGATTGTCTTGCGATGCATTTACCCTTATGCTCCTATAAGGGTAATGAGACAAACAGAAAGAAAACAGTTCATACCTCGGGTTTCCAACATGGTCCAGTACAAGGCAGATTTCAAAGGGGACATCATTCCTTTCAAGTTTGAGGTGCAACATATGTGGAACCAGAAGGTCATTGTGGAAAGAGAGACTATCGAGCCAGACAGGTACTATGCCTGTCATGTGTATTTCTATCCATCATGGTTGGTAGATGATATAACGGGAGATGTCGAGCCAAGGGTCAATTTGGAAAGTAGGATCATTGATGATGCTGCTGAGGCACATGTCAAGTATAAGTGGCTTCGCAAAAGGGTTTTTGAGTCTGAAGCTAGACATCTAGAACAACATAAAGTGGACATGGAGCCAATTAATGAATGGAAGAAAATCGCCACTAAGTCCACCGAGAGATTGGAATATTTGGAGCAAGGGTTGATGGAGTTTGAGGGAAAGATGAGGAAGAGGCTTTTAGATTATCAGAATACGGATGCCAATGAAGGAGGGCATTTAGCAAAGGCTTACCTATTATTGGATATGCGCGACCTGGGGAACCTAATTGACGGAGTCAAGAGAGCCAAGCATGGAGAAAGTCCCCCAGGGACCAAATAGATTTAGCAAATGATGTTCTTTACTATTTTCTAGCTTAGTTTAGATTTCGATTGTAATAAGGCTAAACGCCATTAGTAACTTCATTATTATTGCCGATTTAGTAAGGATTTGATTCATTTTCGCATTAATGAAATGACGCAATTATTGGCCTACCTCGGGCGCAATGAGATCCCCAAATTAGGACGCGAATTATTGTATGACTTTGTGAAACATGTTTTAATATCGCAAACACTCTTTTAATATTCCTTACTAACTTGATTACCTTTTGCTTTTTCTTTTTTTTGATTATTCCCATTCCCAAAGGTTGGTTCGTGCATACTGGCATCTTCTAAATAACTGGACCGTTGCACCATCCCAGGCCCGTCGAGTTCCTGGGTTGCCTGGCAAATTAACATGAATTACTTTTAAAAATAGTTTTGAGCATTTGAGACATTTTTCAGTATTCTGTTTTGAAATAATTGCTCGAGCCATCGAGCCGCACTTGTTGATGTTTTTAAGATTTTTTTAATGCATTACTGATTTTCGTATTTATTATTATTTTTACATTTTTCTTTTCAGCATTATTATTACCTAACCCGATGAACCTACGACAGTGACATGTAATGAGACAACGCAACATGAGGATAGTGATTCAGTCAATCATTACTGACAAAGCCGCCAATTTAAACAACGATTTAATGAAAGCCATGTGTTAAATGTTTAAGATAAGAATTCCACCGTCTACAGACCTCGAATGAACGGAGCTGTAGAAGCCGCCAACAAAAACATTAAGAAGATACTAAGGAAAATGGTAGACAATTACAAACAATGGCACGAGAAGCTGCCATTTGCTCTGCTCGGGTATCGTACCACGGTTCGCACATCAACTGGGGCAACTCCTTACCTGCTGGTCTACGGTACGGAAGCGGTTATCCCTGCCAAAGTAGAAATCCCTTCTCTAAGAATCATACAAGAAGCTGAGCTCAGCGACGCATAATGGGTACAGAGCCGATATGAACAACCGGCTCTCATCGATGGAAAAAGAATGAATGTTGTATGTCACAGTCAACTCTACCAGAATAGAATGGCAAGAGCTTTCAACAAAAAGGTCAGACCAAGACAATTCACACTAGGGCAGTTAGTGCTAAAACGGATCTTCCCACATTGGGACGAAGACAAGGGGAAGTTCTCACCCAACTGGAAAGGTCCCTACATGGTTCATCAAGTACTAACTGGAGGAGAACTCATACTTGCAGAAATGGATGGAGAGATTTGGCCAAAACCTATCAACTCAGACGCAGTCAAGAGATACTATGTTTAGGATTGTTTACATATCTTCACTTGATGTAACTGAACTACGCTTGACCTGGTTCCCGTTTAAGAGGGGATACGTAGGCAGCCCTGTAGGTTCAGTCACATATTAATAAAATTTTCATTTCCCAATGATCAAAAACTGGGGCAAGATTGCAATTTCAGCCAACTTCATCATATGCAGAACAACCAAAAGTATTATCAGAAGTATGCATTTAAACTGGGGCAGAATTTTGAGGGGACCCTCAAAATTCTAAGGCAAGGAGGTCGAAATGTCTCTAAAATGTGTCATAGTCACGGGTTCATCTAAACTATTTAATATAACATACCACTACATTTCAAACAACTGTATTTTTGCAAATGCATGTATATTTTTCGAAAATGTTTTTCTATAACAGCCAGATGTTGCCCAAGGTAACTCAAACAGGATCTCAATACAGGAGCAAAGACAGAGTAAGAAGACAGAAGCACGAACCGACCTTTCCCCCACAGAACTCCCAATTTTTCTTTGGACGCATGCACGGTAAGACAACGATATCTGCAGATACATCAAGTCACCGCCTCCAAGACAACAAATTATCTAGCACGAATATCTCCAGCTAAGAAATAATTTACTCTCTCACTATTACTCATCGTTTCCTTGCATGAAGCTAAGCATTGCCTCCTTAATTGCATAAGGCTAAGCACTGCCTTTCCCTGCATGAGACTAAGCATTGTCTCCTTCTCCTGCATGAGTCTAAGCATTACCTATCTAATTGCATAAGGCTAAGCATTGCCTCCCTAAATTGCATAAAGCTTTCCTTGCATCGATACTAAGCACTGTCTTCTCTTCCTGCATGAGACTAAGCATTGCCTTCCTAATTGCATGAGACTAACCATTGTCTCCTCCTTTGTATGAGGCTAAGCACTGCCTCCATAATTGCATAAGGCTAAGCATTGCCTTCCCTTGCATGAGACTAAGCATTGTCTCCTCTTCTTGCATGAGGCTAAGCACTGCCTCCCTGATTGCATGAGACTAAGCATTGTCTCCTCTCCCTGCATGAGACTAAGCACTACCTCCCTAATTGCATAAGGCTAAGCATTGCCTCCCTAACTGCATGGGACTAAGCATTGTCCCCTCTTATTGCGTGAGGCTAAGCACGGCCTCCTTAATTGCCTAAGGCTAAGCATTGCCTTGTCCTTGCATAAGATCAAAAACTATCTCCCCTCGCTGCAGGCCAGCTTGTTTCCTTTCCCAGGATTCCCAAGCACGATCCTGTGCCTGTTGGTGGGGCTCGCCCGTAGGCCCGCCCCAACTTGTGCCGCCCGTAAGATGTCTAAGCCCTTGGCCCTAGACATGTCATGGCACTTCATCTTAGGATCACAATCCATGCGCACCCTGGGGATTGGCTTAGGACATGTCTTGTCCCTCGCCCAAGACTGAGCATCGCTCTCGCGTGCACAGCCCAATCCTCAAGCTTGACACTCGCCTAGTGCATCCGCGACTAGCTCGTGCCTCGCCCGAGTAAGGCAACCTTTAGCCCTTGGCCATTGTCATGCGTGTCTTTCGTGCCATGCCCATACATTGCCCTTGCGACATGCTTCCATCCCGAATAGTGCAGTGTCGCCCCACAACTACACCTTTAGGCCAACGGACCCTTGCTTGCATGGTTGAACCCAAGCCATGCTCACAAGTCGACACATGATTCCCCTATGACAGGTGCATTAAGTATCCAATCGGCACGGAGGTCTCGTTCTAACATTCGGCAGCCGCGGGGCTGGCCGTCCCACACATCGAGCCTCCAGCACTACTTTGATGCCCAACGCTAGTCCGAAGGCGTTGCGCCTCCCATAGAGTTTCCCTAACTCGTATGGGTACCTTTGACACTCCTTTGAGTCATCTAGGCAGGCCCTTGAGGTTGCCCCCAAGGTAGCTCGTTCTATATGGCTCGGTGGCAGCTCGTATGGGGAGGCACGTCGGAGCTTTCATCACCTATACCCCCCTCATATGTGCTTAAAATTAAAAAGCCCAAGTTGCCCGAGTAGACAGTTCTACGTCAGACCATCAGAAGGACCTTTTCTCACCAGTTCTTGGCCGAAATCACAACTCCAAATTGCGAGTTGTGACACTAAGCCTTGTCTTGTCTCATCTTCGCATATGCCCAAGCATCATATCTTTGCATTTCATGGGATGAAACATCGTCATTTTGTCCAAAGGCGTCATAGTCCGAAGGCATCATCCTCATAGCCGGGAGACACCATTACATGGCCTGAGGATCTCTCAAAATTGCACATCATTATTCAAAGGCGTCATAGTCCAGAGGCACCATCCTCATTGCCCGAGGACATCATTTCATGGCCTGCGAATCCCTTGTCATACACTTCATGGCCCAGGACATCATGGTCTGAGGACGTCATCCTCACCGTCCAAACACAACCTTCATGGTCCAAAGGGAATTTGCACCATGTTTAAATTCTCGCAATAACCCATATATATTTGCATGCATCGTGTTTTAAGTTTTGCAGGTAATCCAGGAAGTAACCGTTCTTCAAACGGGAGCAATCTTCGCTCCAGTTTACGTTCACAACGTTTACATCCTGCAATTGTTTCAAACATAACCGACCACCATCAATTACCCGACTTTTACTCTATGACCGTTCAGATATTTGCTCTGTGATACATCGATAACGTTTCAAATTCACATTCATGACTCCACATAAACTTATCCAATACTATCCTACCCAAAAGGACCATTTCCGAAATATACGACCACTCTTATAGCAACTCCATCGGTTTCGTTCACCTTTGATCTAGAACTACACACGACCTGATTCCCATAACATTAGGGATATGTAGGCAAATCACGAATTAGGGTTCGACCCCAATTTTTAAAATCACATCATTTCTCACTCAATTCGACCAAAATTGGTCATCATTTTCTTTACCCCGACAACTCTTTCATCATTTCCGGGTAAAAAAGGGCAGCTGTTGATGCCCAAATTTGCCCTCATATTTTCTCAAATAATATATATACTTTCAAATATCATTTTTTCATCATTATTTACTTTACAAATCTATACGAGCATTTTCTATAATTTTTCATAATTTTTAGAGTTTTAAAATTGATTTCCCTTTACTTAAATTACTTGAATAATTATTAATTACTCCTTCAAATTATTGTGTGATGGCTTAGTTACCTAAATTTATTATTTGCACCTATAACACAGGTTTCAAATATTTTACTTTATTTTTTTGTATATAATTACATTAGTATTATAATGGCTATTTGCACAATTTTGCAGTAATAGCCCATATTCATACATAAATGCTCTTTATTTATATTTATTGTGACAAAATAGCATTTTATATTTTTTTATAATACTAAGTTATTATTTTTAATCATTTTAGTGCATAAAT
Organism: Nicotiana tabacum; assembly: GCF_000715075.1. NCBI lineage: Eukaryota > Viridiplantae > Streptophyta > Magnoliopsida > Solanales > Solanaceae > Nicotiana > Nicotiana tabacum. The sequence continues at coordinate 41,474,799 of NC_134093.1, read as the reverse complement.
GATATTCTTATTTATTTATTAATTTGTTTTAAAATTTACTTTCGATATATATTGCCTATTTAAATAATAGCCCAGATTTAAACTAAATTTTGGACCACAATTGGCCCAGTATCCTTAGCCCAACCCCCTGGCCCAAGACCAAACGATCCCTTTAGTTATAACCCGATCGGGACCTGTTCCGTGAGCCGCCCGCTTCTCCTCTAATCCTGGCCGTTGATCTTAAATGATCAATGGCCCATAGTTATTTCCCCGTTTTAATTAACCTAACCTGCCCCAAAACCCTTTCATTTCCTCCAAGACACCGCCTTTGAATCCTCTCTTCTCCTCTCCTCAGAAACCCTAGCCGACCTCTCAATTTTCTCCAAATCCGTCTCAATCGTGGATTCTTTCCATGATTTCCTTACCTTTTATGTCTTATCTCGGTACTACTTGCAAGACTATGGTATCACTTAGTACTTGCCTAAACTTGGCAAGTACTATCTCTCAGATTTGGGCCCGTTCAACTTTAATCGCTTGAATCTGGACAAAATCTCGTCCATGTGCATCATGGCACGGCTATATTGGGTCCGATTATCCAAGATCTTCGGCCAATCTCTGATTTCTGTCAACTAGGGTTTACCTAATTTTTCCCTAATCTAACTTTTATTGATTCTGCATGATATTATTTCCTTATTTATGTTGAATTTACAATATTTCCTTGTTTGTTTGCCGAATTTCTACTACTATATACCCCCCCCCCCCCTTTCCCCTTTAATTCAGACCGCAATCGCTAGATTTTCACTAAAAATTGGAGCTATTGTTCTGTCATTCTCTTGGTCTGTACTTTGATTCTCGGCCGGCTAAAAGTCTAGGCCACCGGGATTCGATTTTTCAGCCTTTTCTTGGTGCGAGCACTGCCCGGGGGTTCCTTTGAAGCCCTTGGGGACTTTGACGCATTGAGCTTCTAGGTTTCTGTTCTTTGTTGATATTCAGAATACTGTGGGATTTTGTTCTTTCTTGTTGTCTGTTTAACTGGTAAGTCATTTGGCCTTTTCAACTTTGTTCTTATGTATTCATGAACTGCATATGCTTACTTCTGAAATCTGTGGCTTAAAATGTTCTGGGCTACTCTTGTATGCAACTTTGTTAGTTTTGCATCTATTTTGAACCTCTTTATGCATTTAATTTTACCTAATACTGCCAATTCTTATATGTCATTTGAACATGCTTCACCTGAATGACTTAGACCATCTTAAGTTCATATTAGTCTATTGTGTTGAGGCCTGAAGGTCTACATTTGTTATTTGACATGAGCTTGCTTTACTACTCTATTCTGAATCCATATAATGAATACCTCACATATGTAATGTGTTCTAATCTATGTTAAGACCTTTCTATCAACTATGATTTGTTCCCCTATTAATGTGTCTTATAGTATGTCTTTATTTTGCTTAATCCTATATCCTTAGTAACTGTTTGAAACCTTTAGAATGATTATCTTAGTTTGTGTTTACATACCATGTTTGATACTGTTTTACTTAGTGATGAATTAGCATGTCTTTCTTTTGATACTGGGATGGATACTTAGCATAATTCTGACCTTTAAGCCTGAAATCTTTCAAGTTTGTACCCCACTTAGACTTGTTCGATAATATGCACCTGACTAGGATAATCGGTTTGATCTTGTAATCTCAAGGAACTAGTTTCTCCCTAACTCTTTCAATACATTTTTGCCAAGGTGCTATATTTTGCTAAATGTAGAACCTGCATCTAAGTTCTGTTGACCTTCTTGATTAACTGTTTTGTGTTCTCAACTCTACTACATCTGCCTGCTAAACTATAAGTGTATTTCCCTCAACTTCTGTCCCTTAACCATTGTCCACTCCCTCTCATTTGTTACCTGTGCTATTCTGAACTTGGCCGGCTGAAAGCCAAGGCCACCAAGATGCTTACTACTGACCGCCCTAGTGTGAGCACTACTCGGGGTCCATTTGAAACACTTGTGAACTTTGACACACTAGGATTTGGGGTCTTTTGGCCACTCTCTTTACTACTGAAACCTGAATATCTCTGACACTAAGTTCCTTCTTTCCTACTGTATACTGAATATGTAAACTGGTTGGTTTAAGTGACTCAATGTCTGTGTAATACGGTCAATCGAGGGTTGTTTGGTTTGGCTTGAGTTCCTCTATGGCTTCTGGGCTGTGTTGATGAATATAGTTCCCTTATTGGAAATCTGGGTATGCTATGAGAGTTGTTAATGGCCCAAGCAATGGTGGGTATTTACTTTTTGGTCTGTTGTGGGCCTACTATTAGTGCTTGTATAATATTATAATTACATTTATCATTGAGTCGGTAATAACTTTGTAATAAACAATTGGGGGTGTTAGTGAAATTGGGGAACGGGTATACTCTACTATTTGCATGCAAGGGTAGAAAAACATGCCTATAGGATTCATGTGATTTACTTAACTTGCTGTATATGCCATTTAACTTCCACTGGTAACCATGCCTTTAGGAAACTCACACGCACACCACTCGTCTACCATCAAAGCATGAGTTCAAATGACTCATTTATTCTCATGACTACTGATGTGTGTTACTAGACAGGAGGCCTATAGGAAATAAACATTCTTTCAATTTGCATAACTGCTTCATGTCCATTAGATACCATGCCTATAGGATTCTACTAGCTTATGTTCTGTTGATTTTCACCTAGAAAGCATGTCTATAAGAACTAAATCAATCAATCGACAACTTCCATTACTTTTACCACACTGCCTTACCTTAGATGACATATCTCTAGGGATAAAGCATTATAAAATCAATTGCAATTGTCCATTGTTAGAAATCCTACCTATAGGATACTGTCACCTGCCTAAAAAACATGTTTATAAAATCAGTGTCGTAAACCCTGAGTTTTCGAACAGCCTTACTTCCTCATCGCATGAACTATATAGATGTCATGCCTATATGTTTGTAATACCTTTAGTCTGTAAATTCATTAGTTTAAAGCTGCAATGTTGCCAGTACAGCGCTGGAAATCAGAATCACATAGAAACTATGCCTATAGTACTTAATGACTTTAATGCGTCTAATATTATCTACTACCTAACTGCCCGCGTGCATTTGTTGTTTATGTGTGGAGGTAAACTTGAGCCTTTAATTGTACCTATGTGTGGTCCTACATGTTTTTTTGAATGTGCGCTAGTTTTATCATTTTGAGTATCCTAAGTGAAGTCTAGAACCACCCAAATAGAGGTCCAAATCCTCCTGGACCATAGGTATGGGACGAGTAGTGCACACATAGGGCACGACTTAAAATTGAATTAGAGCGCTTTTAAGTAAACAATTTCAACATAGTAATTGGGTAGCAGGAAATGATAGTCTGTGCCCGCTGAATAATATGAGCAACTCTTACTTAAACGGAGTTGCGAAGTATTATTTATGTTGCATGGGGTGATCATTTAGGCTAAAAAACTTTGGATCCCCCCCCTTTTCCCTTACATGCTTGCTAAATGATTGAGTCACTAAATATAGATCGACGCTTTTGTAATCTCCAGTAATCCTTAAATCTATACAAATTATTCATATAGTTTATTTTTACTTACGCTGGTTTATGCTATAATAGGACTTTCAACTTTCATATCTTTCCTTATGTGCTCGCTTAGTTTAATCACATAATCCACATAGTTTTAAGTTTGGTCGGGACCCACAGTTATGGACCTCGAAGAGTGCCTAACACCTTCTCTCCGAGGTAATTTGATCCCTTACCCAATGACAGACTAGTTAAATTAGAGTTATTCGCAAATAGGTACCCTAACACACCTTAAAAATCGTTAGGTGGCGACACTTCTCTTTTAGTACCTCCTTTTAAAAGAGTTGTCACATGTCGAAGCCTGCTTTCGCGAGAAAACGGGGTGCGACAGTAACCCCCTTGGCATCACCCCATAGCACCGTCTCTCTAAGAACCAGCAAATGCGAATCATTGAACTGAGGAGCCTTGATCCCCTCGAATAATGAATATTGAGCCCCAATACATGTAAGGACTCGACTGGGCTCTAAAATATCTAATCTTACAAGTTTGTTAGCTAAGGACTGAATCTCCAAAGCCAATGGCCTCTGACCTGCTGAAATGAATTTCAAACTACCCATACTCTCGGCCTTTCTGCTCACGGCATCTGCAACCACATTCGCCTAGCCCGGATGATAGAGGATAGTAATATCATAATCCTTTAGTAACTCGAGCCACCTGCGTTGCCTCATATTAAGGTCCCTCTACTTGAACTAATGCTGCAAACTGCGATGATAGGTGTAAACCTCCACATGACATCCCATATAGATAATGCCTCCAGATCTTGAGAGCATTAACTATCACAACCAACTCTAAGTCTTGCACATGATAATTCTTCTCATGGGGATTGAGCTGACGTGAATCATATGCAATAACTCGCCCCTCCTGCATCAATACACATCCCAAGCCAACACGTGAAACATCGCAATACACAATATACATCCCTGGACCGGAGGGCAAAACTAAAACTAGTGTTGTATTCAATGTGGTCTTGAGCTTTTGAAAGCTCGCCTCGCAATCATCGGCCCATCTTAATGGAGCATACTTCTTGGTCAATCTAGTCAAAGGATCTCCAATAAACGAGAAACCATCCACAAACCGACGATAATAACCTGTTATCCCCAAGAAACTCCTAATCTCGGTTGTTGTGGTAGGACGAGGCCAACCCTGAAATGCCTCGATCTTTCTAGGATCCACCTTAATACCCTCACCTGATACACCTTTCCCCAAGAAATCCACATAATCTAACGAGAACTCGCACTTGAAGAACTTAGCATATAGTATTTGTTCCCGCAAGGTCTGAAGCGCTAATCTCAAATGCTGCTCGTGCTCTTCCATACTACGCGAGTAGATCAAAATGTCATCAATGAAGACAATGACAAATGAATCAGGATATGGCCTGAACACTCGATTCAACTAATCCATAAACGCTGTTGGGGCATTCATCTAATCCACAACAACAGAATCACCCACTGGCGTGGAGACATATACAAGTACACCCAAGGACTTACGTAAGACATCCAAATAAGAAGAAAACAGAGAAGATACATATGAAGGACTCCGAGGTCTGCGGGCACTGGCTCTTGAAGTCTCCACATACGGTCCAGCTCACTGGTATATGGCCTAGTAGGAAGAACCTGGATCTTCACAAAAGATGTGCAGAAGTATAGTATGAGTACACCACAATGGTACCCCGTAAGTGCCAAACCTAACCTCAGTAGAGTAGTGATGAGTCTAGGTCAAGACGCCTACTAGGACATATTAAACAGTATAAAAGCATAATAACGATAAATAATGGAAGGCGTAGAAATAACTGGTACGAAACAAGTTAATAACATAAATTAGTACCAGAATTTTAAGCATAGAGATAACATAAAGGTAGCAATTAAAGAGAACCACCAAAGTCAAATACGAATCAAAACTGATAAGACAAGGAAGAAATAAAGCAACAAGAAGTATTTCACCAATAACTCTTTAGAACATGAGATAAACAACAAGAATCACGGACGGGGTACCGCCTCGTTCACAACAAGAATCACAATCGAGGTACCGCCTCGTATACAACAAGAATCAAAATCAAAGTACCGCCTCGTATTCATATTTCTCAATTTCAATCATATTTTTTTCTTATACCGCTGCGTGAGCCTTACATTTAAATAGTTTTGAAAATATTTTTCCCGAAATGGTTACACACACTTTAGTCCACCTTATGACATTGTGTGGCTTCAAGTAATTCCCTTACAAGCAACACGCACATGTCACACCTTATGCCGCTGCATGCACATTAACCCATATCCTTATACCGCCACATGTGCATCAATATCACATCATAATAACAACTCACACCTCAAGTGCCCAAATGTCACAACTTGCCAATAAGCAACAATATCAATGTTTCCACAACAATAGCACATGGCTCAACCACAATGTGTACAAGAATATCAACATTAACAATAAATGTAAATTTATTAACAAGAAGGGTATCTCAATAATAAACAACTTCGCCTCAATGTGATGACAGCTTTGACAACTTCAACACCAATAACTCAACAATGAGAAAGATAATGTGTAACCATGATACTAAATAAGAATAACTCACAATGGAAGAGATAACATGTAACAATGACCTCAAATAAGAATATTCAACAATGAAAGGGATAACATGTAACAATGACTTCAAATAATGATAATCAACAATGAAAGAGATAACATGCAACAATAACATTAAACATTGATAAATCAACAATAGAAGAGACAACATGTAACAATGAAAGAGGAAACTAAAGCATAAGAGCAAAATATCAAGTAAGGTATAGAACAAGCGTTAACAAGGTCATTTAAGGCATGTAAGGATAGACTATGATAAGTAAGAGTAGATTGACCATGAAAATTTAGAACATGATATGACAATCCAATTAAAGCATAGAAAGAGTCTGAGTAGCCTAAACCGGTCAAATACCACCTGTAACCTGTGTACCTACTCGTCACCTTGCGTACACGGCTTCCACATAGCACAAATAACACAATCAATCCCAAATCCTAAGGGGTAGTTCCCCCACACAAAGTTAGGCAAAATACTTACCTCAACTAGGCCAACTCAACCCTCGAAAATAGCTTTTCCCCTAAAATTCACCTCCACACAGCTCAAATCTAACCAAAATTAACTTAATATCATCAAACAATGCGGGGGAAAATAATTAGAATAGATAAAGCTATTAGCTTTACACTTTTTCCAAAAAGTCAACAAAAATCAACTCGAGGTACGCCGGGTCAAAACCCGGATCCAAAGGTAGATTCCGACTACCCATAATCCCACTAATTCATATATGTTATTAGTTTCAAAATCTGAGTCAAAATCAACTCTTAAAACTCAAATTCTTATTTTTCAAAAACTTAACAAAGTTTCACAAATTTTCACTTTGATTCACATGATTTTGATGTTAAAATATAAGATATATTGATGAAATATAGTTGGAAATAGATTAGAATCACTTACCCAAAGTTTGTAGATGAAAATCCCCTCTCTAAGTCGCCTCCTACCGAGTCTAGGGTTCTAAACTGAGAGAATATTTTGAAAAATCCCATCTCCCAGCCCTTTTGATCAGCTGCAGATTCGCATTTGCGACACAGGGTTCGCATTTTGCGAACCCTCGCAATTGTGAACCAGGGGTCGCATTTGCGAACCCTGACAACCTTAAGATAAGTGACAATTGCGACAAAGGCATCGCAATTGCGAAGCTGGTCAATATCTCAAATGCGACCAAATGATCGCAATTGCGAACTAGCCCTTAGGCCTACTGGCTTCGCAAATGTAAAAGGGAAGTCGCATTTGCGACATCAGAGCCCCCACATCCACCTTCGCAATTGCGAGGCTGGTGCTCGCAATTGCGATAACAGAGCACCAGCAACACCAGCAATTCATATTCAGTTCAATCCATTATAAAACATGTCTCACTCTGGAACATGTCCGAAACTCATCCGAGCCCTCCGGGCTCCAAACCAAACATCCACACAAGTCTAAAAATATCATACAAACTCGTTGGTGCGATCAAAACACAAAAATAATATCTAGAACCACGAATTGAACTCTAAAACACATGAATTTCAAAGTAAAGTTCAAGAACTACTAGAAGTGCAACAAAGCGTCTGAATCCTATCAATTCAACTCCAAATGATACCAATTTTTGCAGACAAGTTCTAAATAGCATAACGGACCTACTCCAAGTCCCAAAATTAAATTTCCAACTTGATAGCTAAAAGTCAACTTACGTCAAACCTTTCAATATCAAATTGCCAAATTTTGGCAAAACAACACAAATCAATCTACGGACTTCCGAATTCAATTCCGAGCATACGACCAAGTCCAAAATCATGATACGAAGCTATTGGACCCATCAAAACACCCATTCCGGGAGCTTTTTCACAAAAGTCAAAGTTTGGTCAACATTTCTAACTTAAGCTTCTAAGTCAAGAATCAAAGGTTCTAAATCAACCCAAAATCTTCCTGGAACGAACCTAATCAACCCCCTAAGTCAAAAAATCATAAACATACATATGTGTAGCATCAAAAGGATAAATGGTATGAAATTAAACAAAATGACCAAGCTGGGTCGTCACAGTATCAAAACTAAGCTCAGTAAAGTAGTGACGAGGTTCAAGTCAAGACACTCACTAGACATAAAACCTGTGCAGAATATCAATATTAAGTTAATAATAGAAGCATAAGCTATAAATGGTAAAAAGGAGTAAGCATGTGATAACACGGCAAATTATATAAAGCAAGTAATACACAAAGTGGTATCGGTTAAGGAAATAATGAAAGTTCAAGTCATCAAGTCGTTTCATCACAAGAATAACAATAAGAATCACCCCAAGGTACCATAACTCATAATCAGAAATCAAAAATCTCAAATTTACAATTCACCCTTATGACGCCGCGTGAGCTTTACAATTTAAAACATTTTCCCAAAATAGTTTCACGTGCTTTAGCCCCCTTATCTCGCTGTGTGTGCTTCACAATGTAGTACTTCCCCTTACTAGCAACACGCGCATAACCCCCTTATCTCGCCGCATGCACATTAATATACATACCACCCTTATGCTGCCACATGCGTATGTCAATCACAACACAAAAGTCAACCGCATAACACGTGCCCGTGTGCCACAACATTCCTCAAGCAACAATACCAATGCCACAATAATACATAACTCAAGGCTCAACAATAACGTATACAAGAATTACAAAAACAATATAAAGTGCGGTAAGTAAATCAACAAGGAGATGTGCATCATATAACAACAACTTCAATTCAAGGCATATTAATAGCCTAAGAGTCTAATCCAGTCAATTACCACACATAAGCCCGTATACACACTATTCATCTCATGTACACGTCTTTCCACACAGTATAAATAGTGCAATTAAATCAAATCCTAGGGGATAATTTTCCCACTCAAAGTTAGGCAAGATATTTATCTCAATTAGGACAGTTTAACACTCAAAAATAGCTTTTCCCTGAAAATTCACCTCCACTTGGCTCAAATCATTCCAAAAACGGCTTAATAGTATCAAACAATGCAAGAGAAACGAATTTCGATTAATAAAGTTAAGATTTTTACATAATTTACCAAAAGTCAACCTCGGGCCAACCACGTCAAATCCCGGGTCAAAGGGTAGATCTCGACTACTCATAACTCCAAGAGTGCATATATGTATTTTGTTTTTAAATTCGAGTCAAATTCGACTCTCAAATCTCATAAATTTAAATGTTTTCAAAATATACTCAAAATTCCACAAATATTCTCTTCAAATTCCATGAATTAGATGTTAAAACTCAAGAATAATCAAGTTATGTAATCAAACATGGATCAAAATTACTTACCCAATAGTTGTGTATGAAAATCTCTCCTCAAAATCTCCACCCACCGAGTCTAGGGCTCAAAAATGTGATGAATGAAACTAAGTCTCAAAATCCCACTATTTTGTTCAACTGCGGATCTCGTAAAAGCAACCTGGGTTCAAAAATGCGAACCCGAAAAATGCGACAAACGCATTGAAAATGCGATGCCTGATAGACCAAGGGAATGTTGCAAATGCGACCCTGAATGCGAAGTCAGTCCCCCTCGCAAAAGCGGCCATCTGGTCGCAAAAGCGAACAGCTCCTAACCCAATCCTTCTTCGCATTTGCGAGGCTTGCTTCACAAATGTGAAGCCTGCCACCCACTACCCCCTCCGCAAATGCGATGTGCATTTCGCAAATGTGATGATTGCAAATGAGAACTGGTGCTCACATTTGTGGTAACTACAGCACCAACACACCAACTGCTGAGAAACCAGCCCAAACCAATCGGAAACACGTCTAAAACTCACCCCAAGCCCCAGGGGGCCTACACCAAACATTCACACAAGTTTAAAAACATCATATGAACTCGCTTGCATATTCAAAATACTAAAATAACATCCAGAACCATGAATCATACATCAAGACACATGAAAATTCACAATGAACTCAAGAATTGCTACAATCCCAACCAAGTGTCTGATTCCTACCTAACCAACTCGAAATGACATCAAACTTTGTAGACAAGTTTTAAATAACAAAACGGGCCTATTCTAAGTCCCGAAACAAAAATTTGAACCCGATAGCCATAAAGTTAGCCTACAATCAAACTTAAGGAATTTCTAAACCTTCAAATTGCCAACCTTCAGCTAAACTAGCAAATCAACCTAGGAACCTCTGAATCCCATACGCTGAAGTCCAAAATCACCATACAAACCTATTGGAACCATCAAAACACCATTCTTGTGTCGTTTTCACAAAAGTCAAACCTCTGTTAGTATTCCCAACTTAAACCTCTAAACTAAGAACCAATTAATCCAATTCAAACCAAAACCTCCCCGAAACGAAACCATCCATCCCCGCAAGTCATAAAACTGCAATTACACATATGGGAAGCTTCAAAAGGGTAAACGAGGCTCATATACACAAAATGACCGGCCGGGTCATTAAGGCCGGGTCATTACAGATGGATCCTTATCCACACACTGCATAGATAATTTGCGTGTCATAAATATCAACCGCACAGCGTATTCACGTACTAATAATCACAATCGACGGCATATTAACATGCTAAAAATCACAATCCGCACGACATATTCACGTGCCAATAATCACAATCCGCATGGCGTAATCACATGCCAATAACTACAATCCGCACGGCGTGTTCACGTGCCATAAATATCAACCGCACAACGTGTTCATGTGCCATAAATATCAACTACACTCCGTGTTCACGTGCCATAAATATCAATCGTACGACGTGTTCACGTGCTATAAATATCAACCTCACGGCATGTTCACATTCTACCAGTCCAATCCATATCACACAGAATGCAGATACACAAGAATACATGTAAAATAACAACGGATATCAAATTTCATACTCATGGACTGGTGTAAGTGACATGCCAAGGTGTATGCATGCGTGAAGTGTGCTACCATAGCTCAAACCAGGCAATTACATGACGAAAGTAGCATTTATCAGGTTCAATCATGAGATTAACCTCTCTGTAACCTCAAACATGGTTCAAATAGCTCACAAAAGGGGTACAAAAATAAGAATTATCACAGCATGAAGCTTAGAAATAAATTCGAGGCATATCATAGCCTAAGCACTACCCCGAGCATGAATAATACCTCGGTGCACGCACATGGGCTCAACCCCTCACATGTGAGCCACCCATAGTACATAGATATCATAAATAACTTAGACAATTAGTGCCTCAACCAAGTTTAGGTAAGATACTTACCTCAAACAAGCCAAATTCAACTGTAAAAATGCCTTAACGCACGAACTGACCTCCGAACGGCTCGAATCTAGCAAAAAGCAACTCAAAAACATCAAATAATGCCATAGGAATCAAAGCAAATCGAATCCTTAATCAAATACGCAAAGTCAACCAAAAACGTCAACCCGGACTCGCACTTCGGAGACCGACAACCACAAATTTGGACAACCCATTTGAATACGAGTCCAATCATACTAGTTTCACCCAACTCCGACTCCAAATCGATGTTCAAATCTCAATTATTCACTTTAGAAAGGTTTTGCCAAAACCCCCTAATTTAACTTTTAGATTTATCAATCAAATGCAAATATCAAAGCTGGAATCATGTATAATAATCAAATCCGAGTAAACAATACTTACCTCAATCCATGTGGTGAAAATCCCCTCCAAAATCACCCAAATCCTAGCTCCGAATCTCAAAATACAGTAAAATGAGTTCCTTTCCCGAAAATAATATCTTATATGCACTTCCTAGCAGTACCTTGCACGTTCTCGGTAGTACCCTCGCGATCGTGAAGCAAAATCTGACTTGCCTCCAAGAATCTCTATGCACACATGACCAACATTCCATGAACGTGAAGGCCATATGGTCCCACACCATCGAGAATGCGAGCTCGAGTCACGAACGAGCTAGCCTACTGCCCGACCTCTTCCATCACTCTGCAAATGAGGTCCCCAAATCACGAACGCGATTCACAAAATCACGCATGCAACATTTCTTCTCTGCAAACACGGAAGCTTGACCGTAAACCCGATGCTCATCAGACAAAGTAGAAAAACCGGCAATGCAACACAACCAAGAATGGTCTGAAACTATCCTTAAACACACCCGAGCTCCTCAGAACCCCGTTTGAACATACCAACAAGTTCCAAAACATAATACGGACCCAATTGAGGCCTCAAATCACACAAAATAATATCAAAATCACGAATCGCACCTCAATTCAAGCTTAATGAACTATTTCAAATTTCCATATTTCAAACTTACGCCGAACACGTCTAAAAACCTTGGAATCACCTCAAATTTTGTACAAAATTTCCAAATGACATAACAAACTTATTCAAAAGTCCGGAACAACAATCCGAACTCGATAACATCGAAGTCAACTCCCGGTCAAACCTATGAACTTCCCAGCCTTCCAATTGCCAATTTTCGCCAATAAGAGCCAAAACCTTCTAGAGACATCCAAATGCAAATTCAAGAATATACCCAAGTCCAAAATCACAATCCAGACCTAACGGATTCATCAAAACTCTGTTCCTATGCCAAATACACAAAAATAAAACTTGGGCAACACATCTAACTTAAAGCTTCCAAATTGAAAATCAATCCCGAACCACTCAAAACCAAATCCGACCATACACGCATGTTATAATACATCATGTGAAGCTACTCAAGACCATTTGGGTCGTTACATTCTCCCTCACTTAAAGATATGCTCGTCCTCAAATGTGCCAAGAGTCATAACAAAAGCCATCAAATAATTGTATAAACTCACCATACACATACCTATGGGTGATTTCACGTCACCCCAATCCATCTAAGACCGACAACACAACCTAACTGAAGATTCCTTCTTCAACATTGGTCAATAAACCTTAGAAACCAGATCTCCGACATCTGAAATTCATTATAAGACTTGATTCTCGTATCTATATACTGTATAAGTCTAAACAAGTTGTATTAACCCATAACTATATTCCAGAATTATAATCACATGATATACCACACAACTCAAATACTCGTAGCAATAACTTTCGACCACAATAGTTGCTCAATAACATATATGGTACCGGCGACATACCTCATATTAAATAAAATGTTGTTCTAACCTTCGTACACTACCAATGAAGAAAGAAACACGTAGGAACTCATAACCACTCATCAGATCAACAAGTCGTGGGGCTCATTCGCCCAATAAAAATCATTAACAAATTCTAAGTTGAGTTCTGACATCATTCTTCCAAATCATAACTTAATCAAATCCGATAGCACTCATTTCAGGTCTAATAACCTCATCTTATCTAGTACAAGCTACTCAACCGACATGCTATACCAATACAACCTAGAGACACATACCATGGAATCCATGCACCAAACGAGCAACAATTCGAATGTAACAAAGGATGGAAGGAGAACCAAATAAGGGAACCGTCCCACAAGCTCAACAAATACCACCATAAAGTGCAATTCTATGAACCCATCTCACAGAGGAGGAATAAAATACAAGAAATAAGCACAAAAGATCATAACCCAATATAACGTCGTTGTGGCTTGTAATCCGACCAAACATTCCGGTCCACATGGATTACCCATTTCCCAAATTCTCATACTCACCAAACACGTGTATATCGGCAGTAAGCACACAAAGCGTATGACCATAACCATGGAGAAACGAATAGCACAATATACTAGAGGCACTAAAACCATAACCAAGGCGCAATCCACCATCCAACCCTAAGAGCCATCTCACTCAAATTCCACCACAAGGCCCAAACAGAATTGCATCATGTGTGTAATTAGTCAACAGTCTCACAATCCATCATAGTATAGGAGAGTAATGCATGTAGCATATTAGAACACAAATAAGATCAACTCTAGCCGATGGCACACCCCTCAACACTAGTTATGCGGAGTAAACAAACCTTATCTGATGTAGTACACATATTCCCATTAGGCCTACCAATGGGCCTCAAATCAGTTCCGATTAGCCAAACATAGGCAAATAACCTTCCAAACGTCCACAGTAACATTACCCATAACACATACCATCTGTTGTCTAAGTCACAACACACAACCAAGGAATAGTCCGCCTCTGAGAACTCCCAGTCTCCAAATACCAAGTATACCACAATCTCTATATCTGATCCCAACTCCACCACTCAATGACTGACACATCTCCCATACACAATCATCTCACGAGAGACTCCCATGATTCTCCTGCGCCACATAGCAAAATCTAAACATTAGCAGTCAACAACCAGGTGAATCCCTTAATACCAATCAAGTATCTACAAGTCAAGACACACTGCACCTTCTGGAATGTGCACCCTTATTAGATGATACCAGATAGCGCAAGAATTCTTCTAAACATCTGAAACTATCCCTGATGTTTATAACTCATGACCTTCCCTCTGAAATTGAACCGCAAACTTGTACATGCAAATCTAATCACACATGTCGCACCACGCTTGTTATCCCATCATATGGAAACACGATAACCCCATTATCAACTCAGAGGATACACACTCCATCAGTCAGAAACCTTCCACTTGACCCCACCCAAGAGAAAAATCACAACACGCAGAATACTCCTCATACTTGTATAAAACATTCATCCCAAGTCGTGGTAACACCATCGAGAACACTCTCCAAAGCCCATTTGTGCATAACCAAGCCATCGGAACTGAATCTCTCTAACTCACAAATAACACAAATCGCCAAACCCAAGAGTATTGCCACAAAACACATATAGAGTCTCACCACATCAACAGAACTGATCACTTATATTACCTTGCTAATCCAAACCACTAACAAGCTAACCTATTTCTTCGAGTCCCTTTCGACTTGCCTTCGAGTTACAACTTCTCCTTGTTAGTACACTACGATCCTTAACCCAAAGCTCACCCCGAGAGATCCTAGCAAGAAACCACGTCGTCCTAAGGCCCATAAGCCGTTGTATTCGCTCTTAAGCACCCAATAGTACCGCAACCAAGATACCCACTTTGAAGATACCTTCTGTGAATTTGAAGTTGTTTCTTTAATCTCTCTAACACTGAAATGTAGAATCACTTATGATATAGAACTACTGTAAGTCTCGACACCAACCAATGCAAATCTCAAATCATAGCCATATACAAATTCGGAAAATTTTCAAATACCGCATATGAATCTTGAACTCATTAGAACTTCCTGGAGGGTCATCCACTTTCCTCTAATCTCTAATACACCGCTAATACGAGTCGGATGACTTGTGCTCCAGTAGCACACAAATACCTTAAGAAGCAACCCCATCTTAAGCAACCGAGTGAATCCCTTCTCCCTGCACATTACATCCAAAATGAATATCAACCCTGAATCATTTCCAGATTTCCATTTGCCCATAAAGTATAGTACATCATGCATCCCAAAATTTCCCTGCTCAAGTCATCCTCGAAACCAACCTCTTCAAGTTATAACTGATCCACAAGTATGCCTCAGACCAAAACTAATATAACACATGACCATGCAATCTGATTGTTAATAGCATACTCCCCCACTTTGCTCGAAGCCATAGAACATAACATCTGATAACCCACAATACCCTTACTCCATAACCGCCTTGATCTCGCATTATAATTCAACTAAATCATTCATTAGCTCATGTAGCACCAGTCACAAAATAGCTCAAATAATCTATTAAGCGCATGTTCACCCTCGTGACAGTCGTGTAAACTTCCTCAAATGATCCAAACTCAAATTGTAGCACATACACATCCCACTAGTAGAAAGAAAACTCTTCAAATAAACATCATAGGGATCACACAACCTCAAAACATCTCGCAGGAGATAATCCACCTGCTTAGCCTCAAATTGGAATCTCTCTACGCCTTTTTATAGTCATAACCACTATGCAATCACTTAATCTTTGAGTCTAAACTCGTCGACAAGACATAAGAATATACCTAAATACACTCAGAACTCGAGACTGAACAACACATCAAGACAAAAATTCAACATCCATAGTCCTTTCACATCATAAGAACAATTCTTCTCGTCGCATCCAAAACATCTAAGCACATTTCGCCATCACGCAATAATCAACACATTGCTATCCAACCACTCACTGAGCCATCAGTCCCATTCCTAGAGACAATATCGGACATATAAGTCCAAAAGCATATACTACACAACTGAAACCACCAAGCCCAAGGTACGGTCTGAACCTGGCCTCAAGTCCTCTAGACTAGCCTATCTCCACAACACCGAGAACACATCTCGCTCCTCATCCATGACGTCACAAGATACCGATGCATAACTAATACCGAATGCTCAACACATCATACGAGTGTGTCACGATCCAAAACATAGCCTGTCGTGATGGCGCCTAACGTGGTACTAGGCAAGCCGACACTTCAAAATACTTCCGACACCTTTAAATGAAAAATAAGAATAACACATGTTTAAATCATCAAAACTCTCAAAAACTGAATAGAAAGTCAAAACCCAATACGGAAATTCCCAACATCGGGGTGTCACTGAGTACATGAGCATCTATACAACATAAGTCTAGAAATAATGTCTATGAAAGACTAAAACTAAATACATAAAGCGAAAAATAGGGAAGGAGAGACAAGGTGTGCGAACGTCGGGCAGCTACCTTGGAATCTCAAACGATCAAGCTGTGCAAAGAACTAAACACCCACTGTGTCTGGAAACACCTGGATCTGCAAGTAACAAGACTAAATAATGGACTAAAAGTAGTGACGAGCTTCACGGATATTGCTCAATTATGGAAATTACAACATAGAAAGATAGGCATGCTTTCAAATTCGACAATTAAGGCCAAAACGGTTAATTCATGTCAAGTACAATTGAAATAGGATATAATATCTCTCAAAAGTTACATGACAATGACATATGCTAGCTAAAGTACAACAGTAATGAAATCAAGTGCAAAATCTCAGAGCAGCAGTCACTCAGTCCTCCCATGCGCTCCAACCTCACAGTCACTCATTCCTCACAGTCTCTCTTTCCTCTCAATCACTCGGCACTCGCACTCAGTAGGTACCTACACTCACTGGGGGTATGTACAGACTCTGGAGGGGCTCCTTCAGCCCAAGCGCTATAACAAGCCAATCATGGAATAAATAAATAAAATATGTTGCGGTGTGCAGCCCGATCCCATAATTATCCTCACATTCAGGCCCTCGACCTCACTTAGTCATCAACCTCTCTAGTTTCTCGGGCTCTCAATAACCATGAGAATCAGCCCAAACAACAATGATATAATGTATCAATAATGAACAATAGAGACTAAGATGTAATATGCAAGTAAAATTGTGACTGAGTACAAAACATCAATTTAGCAGATAATTCAACACGTACACGACCTCTGTGGGTCCCTACAGTGCTAACACATAGTCTAAACATGATTTCTAACATGGTTTGCAATTCAATTTCTATAACACTTGGAGAATATACGGATAGCAACGGATTATTCAAATACACATTTCCTAGGAATTAACCAAGTCACCATTCCTACGGTGCACGCCCACACGCCTGTCACCTAGCATGTGCGCCACCTAAAAAAACCAATCACATGACACATAATACGGGGTGTCATACCCTTAGGACCATATTTAGAACTGTTACTTACCTCAAGCCGTGAAAATCCCTACTCCAACACACACTTGCCTCGCGAACCGGCCTCCAAATGCCTCGAATCTAGCCACAAACAATTCGATACAATCAACACGGTCTAAAAAAATCAATTCCATAAGAAAATACTAAGTTATTAATCAAAAGTCAAAAGTCGACTCAAAAGCTGGCCCCCGGGCCCACATCTCGAAATGTAATAAAATTCATAAAATACAAAAGCCCATCCAACCACGAGTACAGCTATACCAAATTTACCAAAATCCGATACCAAATCGCCATAAAAAACCCCAAATCAAACTTTTCAAATTCCTAGCCTCAAATTCCCAAATTCCACCTTAAATACACACAAACTAGGTGGGAAATTCAATGGGGAAACAAGATTATTGATTAAAAATGAACACAAGGGACTTACCTCAAGAAACCCCTCAACAATTGCCTAATCCCGAGCTTGAAATGTTCAAAATGAAGAAAAATCGCGAACCCTTGAATTTAAATGTTCTGTCCATCCTTTTCACTTCTGCGGTTAATTTATCCGCTTCTGCGGCACCACTTTTTGCGGTCAACCATCCGCATCTGTGGAAGTCACTAATGCCGACCAACCGCTTCTGCGGTCGCAAATCCTGCTTCTGCGGACCAGCCTCCCCAAGCTCTCTTCCACTTCTGCGATCCTCCATGCGCAGGTGCGAGTCAGCACCTGCGAAATTCTTTTTGCACCTGCGATTCACCCAAGGCCATACCAAATCTCGCTTCTGCGCCACTCCAGCTGCACCTGCGGCCAACCCCTCGCAAGTGCGATAACACCAGAGAACTCCTAGCTTCAACAATGCACTAAGTCTCATTTTCGATCCGTTAACCATCCGAAATTAACCCGAGGCCCTTGGGACCTCAATCAAACATACCAACAAGTCCTAAAACAAGATATAAACTTACTCGAGCCCTCAAATCACCTCAAACAACATCAAAAACATGAATCGCACCCAAATGCATGCCTATTTAAACTAAGGAAATTCCAACTTCTACAAATGATGCTGAAACCTATCAAATCACGTGCGATTGACCCCAAATTTTGCACACAGGTCACAAATGACACCACGGACATACTCCAACTCTCGAAACTCTAATCCAAGCCCGATAACCACAAAGTCCACTCTCGATCAAACTTCCAAATTTCTAATTTTCGCCATTTCAAGCCTAATTCAACTACGGACCTCCGAATCACTATTCGGACACGCTCCTAAGTCAAAAATCGCCCAATGGAGCCAACGGAACCGCCAAAACTCTATTCTGGAGTCCTTTACTCATAAGTCAACATTCGGTCAACCTTTCTACTTAAGCTTCTGACCTTGAGACAAAGTGTCTCAATTCATTTCAAAATCTCTCCGGACCCGAACCTACTACCCCGGCAAGTCATGTAGCAACAGTAAAGCATAAAATGATCATTAAATGGGGAATCGGGGCTACAACTCTCAAAATGACCTATCGGATCGTTACATCCTCCCCCTCTTAAATAAACGTTTGTCCTCGAACGGGTTTACAAAAATACTTGGAGTCTCAAATAGGCATGGATATCTACTCCACATCTCCCGCTGGGTCTCCCAAGTAGCCTCCTCAACTAGCTGACCTCTCCACTGCACCTTCATTGAAGCTATGTTGTTTGACCTCAACCTTCGAACCTGCCGATCCAAAATGGCCATCGGCTCCACATCATAAGTCAAATCACCATCCAACTAAACCGTGATGAAATACAAAATATGAGACGACTCGCCGACATACTTCCGGAGCATGAAAACATGAAACACTAGATGTACACTCGACAAACTAGGTGGTAAGGCAAGCTTGTAAGCCACCTCTCCACTCCTCTGAAGTACCTCAAACGGCCTAATATACCAAGGGCTCAAGTTGCCCTTCTTCTCGAACCTCATAACATCCGTCATGGGTGAAACCTTGAGCAGTAACTTCTCCTCAACCATGAAAGCAACATCACGAACCTTCCTATCGGCATAACTCTTCTGTCTGGACTGCGTCGTGCGAAGCTTATCCTAAATTAATTTAACCTTGTCCAAAGCATCCTGAACCAAGTCAGTACCCAATAGCCTAGCCTTCTCAGGCTCAAACCAACCCACCGGAGATCGACATTGTCTCCCATACAAAGCCTCATACAGAGCTATCTGAATACTTGACCGGTAGTTATTGTTGTAGGCAAACTCCGCGAGTGGCAGAAACTGATCCCATGAACCCCCGAAATCAATAACATAAGCACGTAGCATGTCCTCCAATATCTAAATAGTGCGCTCGGACTGTTCATCCATCTGAGGGTGAAATGTTGTACTAAACTCAACCTGGGTGCCCAACTCTCGCTGCACGGCTTTCCAAAATTACGATGTAAACTGTGTTCTAGAGATTTGAAGGCTAGAAAGGTTCTTAGAGGCAGATATTTCCTTGATTGCGGACGATAAAAGTATGTTAAGAGGTTAATAGCCGATTGTATGTGTTATGGGTAGGACATTATGGACTTTTCGGGGGTTATCTACCTATTTTGGGAGAATCATAATTGATTTGGTGGCCCATTGGTAGGCCTGATGGGTATGAGTGTTCTACATTGGATCAGGTTTTTTACTCCACACATCGAGTGTCGAGGGGTTTGCCATCGGTTAGAGTTGATCTTATTCATGTTTTGACATGTTCCATGTGTTACTCTTCCATGCTACGATGATTTGTGGGATGGTTGACTATATGCATGCATGACTCGATTTTGTTGGGTTTTGTGGAGAAATTCAAGTGTGATGTTTCTTGGGGTGTTGAAAAATAGATTTCACTTTAGTTATGGCCTTCCTGTTTGTGGTATATGGTGCTATCTATTTCTCAATAGTTATGATCATGCACTTCGCGCGTTTGTTGTTGTTGATATGCATATTGTTATTGATTGTGAGCATCATGGCTCGAGGTATTCTATATGTACCGGTGTATGGATTGGGTCACGCACCGCAATGGAGTTATGACTTGCGTGCATTATCGGTTTTGACTTTCGAGTGATTCGGGATTGATTTGGAAGAATGATGCTCAACTTGGAAGCTTGAAGTTGGCAGAGTTGATCAAGTTTGACTTTTGTGTATTTCACCTTGAATTAGGTTTTTGATGGTTCTGTAAGGTCCAGATGGTTATTTTGGACTCGGGCGTATACCCGGATCTGCATTTGGATATTTCTAGAAGGTTTTGTATCCAATTGGTGAAAGTTGGCAATTTGAAGGTTTAAAAAGTTTATATGTTTGACCAGGAGTTGACTTCGATGTTATCGGGTTTGAATTGTTGTTTCAGAAGTTATAATATGTTCGTTTTGTTATTTGGGACTTGTGTGCAAAGTTTGGTTGGATTCGGGATTGGTTAGGCTTGAATTGGATGCTTTGTTTGAAGTTTGAAGTTTATGAACTTAAGAGATTGATCTTAATCGACAATTCATGGTTTTGATATTATTATATGTGATTTAAGGCCTTAAGTAGCTCTGTGTTATAGTTTGGGACTTGTTGGCATGTTTGGATGGGGTCCCGAGAGGATCAGGTGTGTTTCGGATTGGTTTCGGACCATTTTTGGTTGTTTTAACATTTCTGGTTTTTCTGGTGTGTTAGACGAGCATCGTGTTTGCGGTCAAGCATTCGCGTTCGCAGAGAAGAAATATGGCAGGTGTGAAATTGTGAATCGCGATCATGTCATAGAGCTCGCCTGCGCGTTGAGGAGAGGTATGATGGTCGTCGCGTTAGCAGAAAGGGATCGCGATTGAGTTGAATAGTGGGAACTGATGGACTTGTCTATGCGATCGCATGGTTCATGTCATGTTCGCGGATTTTAGGTCACATGTGGTCATCACGTTCGCGTAGTCAGTGTGGCAAACACGGAGCACATTTTTGTGGTAGTGCATCTTTTGTTCATCGCGATCGCGTGGATACAACCGCGATCGCATGAGGTACAAATGGGCAGTGCTTATAAGTATTCTATTTTGAAGGTTTCGGTTATGAGTTATAGAGATTAATTTGGGCGATTTTGGAGGGAAGTTTTACCACATGGATTGGGGTAGGTATTTTTGACTCGGATCTGATTATTTTACATGATTCCATCTTCGATTTTGGTATTTTGATTATGAATCTAAAAGAGAAATTGGGGGTTTTGTCTAAACTTTTCTATAGTGAATAATTAGGTTTTGAACATCGATTCTGAGTCGGATTTTAATAATATTAGTATGGTTGGACTCGTATTCGAATGGGTTGTCAGAATTTGTGAGTTTTGATGTGTTTCGAGGTGCTGGCCCTGGTTAATGTTATGGTTGACTTTGAGTATTTGATTAAAGATTCGACCTTTATCGTTTGGGTTTGATTCCTATGACATTATTTGATGTTTTTGATTGCTTTCGGCTAGTTTCAAGCCGTTCGGAGGTTCGAGATGGTGCTTCTAGAGTATTATTTTGGCTTGCTTGAGGTAAGTATATTACCTAAACTTGATTAAGAAACTAGTTGCCTGAGTTATCTGTAATAGCTACGTGTTGTGGGTGGCGCACATGTGTGGGGCTAAGCCCATATACGAGTTGCGGGGTATTATCCATGCTCGGGTAGTGCTCAAACTATGATAAGCCTTGAGTTGATTGCTAAGCTTCTTGCTGTGATGTTTCTCTTACTTGTACCCATGTTGTGAGCTATTTGAGCCATGTCTGAGGTTACATAGAGGTTAATCTCCTGAATACACCTGATAGTTGCTATTTTGTGATGTATTTTCCTTATTTGAGCTATGATATCACACTTACATATGCATACACATTAGCATGTCACTTATACCAGTCAAGGAGTATGAAATTTTATATTCATTGATCATATACATATTTTCTTGTATATTTGCTTTCTGTGTGATATGATTTGGACTGGTAGAATGTGACCACGCCAGGCGGATTATGATATTGTTCATGTGACCACGCTGGGCAGATTATGATATTGTGCATGTGATCACGCTGGGCGAAATATGATATTGTGCAAGTGACCACGATGAGCGGATTGTTATATTATGCATGTGACCACGACGGACGTATTGAGATACTTAGCTTGTGACCACGCCAGGCGGATCTGTGATATTGAGCTTGTGACCACTTTGGACGGATTATGATATTGAGCATGTGACCATATCGGCCTATTTGCACCTGACTACGCCGTGCAATATGTGGATATGGATCCATCTCCCCAGGGTCACCCTCTCATGTGCCTTCTTGATGGTGTACACACGGATTATGAGAAACCGATGAGTTTCTGCTTGATATGAGCTCTGGGAAAGCTGGTTATTTGTTTGGTTCGGTTACTGAGATTCTGATGTGGGCCTGAGAGTCGTGATGTGATTTTTTTTTGGATCGGGCGCGCCGAAATAGAGTGATATTTGGTTGTTCCATTTCATACTTACTTGCAATTTCCTTGCCTATTTACCCTGTTTATTTGCATATCTTCTTTATATGCTGGGTTATTAACTAAGCAGAATATGTTAAAAATATATGTGAGCACCAAGGCGATTTTATCCATGATTTCATAATTTTTGATCATATTTATGTTCTATACTTTTTAGAATTTATGAACATGTACAGGTGATTGACGAGTATCATTTATAATTTTGCTTCTATTACCTCGTCGAGGTTAGTTATAATACTTGTTGAGTACATGGGGTCTAGGTTATAACCATAGTTCTAGGTTAGATTTTTTTACCCTAATTATGTAGTTGAAATCTCTAAAAAAATCCCCAAATTTTGTACTATGTAGCTCCCAATATGATAAAATAAAGTGTTTATACGAAATGGGGCTATATATGGAAAAAAAGAAATTTCAGCAAAATTTGACTAGGCATTGGCGCCAGTTGGGACATGATGTGTCCTAGCTCTGTCCCTCCCCAGGTGCTGCAACAGAGGGCGGATGCCGTCAATGTCTGCTACCATTTTCTATAGTTTTCTCATTACAAAATCATCATCTGATTACTCTAAAATTCACCTGAGCCCCACGGAATCCCGTCCAATCATCCTTACTACTTTGTATACCCTATACGAACTTGTCCAAGGGCTTAAAACACATCCGAAAATACTACAACTAAAAATCAAGATCGAAACTAAAATATGAATTTTCTTAAGTTCTTCAAGTTCCATCTTGCACAAGATATGATCGAATCGCATTTGATTCCCTCGGGCGCCAAATCGAACATACGTATAAGTCCAAATTTAACGTACAAACCTATCAGAACATCCAAATAACGAATCTGAGATTGTTTAGCTAAAAATATTGACTTTGGTAAACTCTCTTTACTTAAGGCCTTTAGTTAGGGACTAAGAATTTTTTTATATAACTCCTAAACTTCTTGGGTCCCGTTCCATACATATCCGCAAGTAATAAACATCAAATGAACCTATGAAAAATCTCAGAGAGGGAAATGTGATTCTACAATCAAAATGGTCGATTGGTTCGTTATATTTGTCAAGAAAACGAAATTCATTTAATTCTAATCAGGCATAGCGGGGACTTCTGAATTCAATTGACGAGGCTTCCTATATATACTTAATATGAAATGTTGAAATTAATTCTACCATAATAAACTGAGAATTATTCCACTAAAAGTTTATTATTGCACTTCTCAGTTCAATTTTAAAATTTTCTTATTAAACCTTATTTAATTTCATATGTTAAGTTTCAGTTACTAATCAAATAAATTAAATTACTGATTATTTAATTCGTTAATTATTTTTTTTTTTCTCTTAACTTATTTCATGTGACAGATATAAAATTAACCTGCAAGATTTACACATGAAAATTTATAAGCTTTCGTAAAGGTGTATCATCAATCTCTAGACCAAGATATGATTTCATAAACTAACTATTACTTCGCCAATATATATATTTCTATCATCCAACTTATGAGGCATATTACAAGAACAGAATCTCACCTTTTAATAAATCAAAATATTAAATAATACACATAGCTAATACTAATTATATCAAGATTAATAGTATAAGTACACTTGATGGACAAGAGAATTTATTTTATTAAGTTAGTGCAAAATACCTATCTCTACTTGATATGTACAAAACATATAAAATGTACTATCACAAGAAGTCAAAATTATAGCATTTTCATGATCAATATAAATTATATTTAATCTTTAATTACAATCATTCTGATGGCTTGTCCCATTCCATAATTATATTGTGAACATAATCTTTATAATTTATAAGAACCGATGATTTAATCTTCTATGAATAAGTTAAACTCTATACATTAAATCATCTACTATAATTAAAACTTATACACAAATACATGATCTCTTTAAATCTTTATTATAATTAAATACATAATTATTTTATAATAAATACTATATGTAAACACATGATTAATAGTATATATCCCAACAATCTCCTGCTTAGACTTTTAACTATGGCAAGTGTTAGAATATAATATATTTAAATGCATAGTTAATAATATGTACCCCAACAATGCTTTCTCTTAAGACAAATTTCTATTTTCTTCTAGCCAGTTGTGTGTTGTCTCTAACTATTTTTTCACTCTAAGATTCACCATGACTTAACCTTTCTCCTATCAATTAAACAATTGCACTAACTCAAGCCTCATTATTCTATTTGTGGAATTGATTTGGACAAAATCAAATTTCTGTGGAAGAAAAATGCAGAGAAGTTTTTCAATCCACAATTCCACATATAAATCCTAGAACTGGATGGCACATGCGTGCAAGGAGGTTTTGAAAGCATATAACATCTTCCACACTAGTGCTTGAACAACTCATTGTTTTGATGCTCTGAATTAGATGCACATATGGTTCATCCTTTTGAAAAACTGCGTTAACCATGATGAAGCTTGATCATAGACTAAACGGCCCATTTACTGCAAACAACAAACAATAGCAAATCAATTTTTTTGAGATCTACTAAGATTGGTGTACAATGTCGGATGATAGAAGAGGAAGAATATATAAGAGAGTATAATAAATGGTCTAAATTATATTATGGGAAAACGACTAAATTTTTGACTGTACTATTCGACGTTGCTCAAGTTTAGCCTTTAAACTTTTTGGTTTATTCATACACTTGCTATTAGGAAATGTAACGACCCGAATGGTCGTTTTGAGCAATTGCATCCGGTTCGGTAGCTTGAGGTCACGAGTAGCTTCACAAAGTGTATTATGACTTGCGTGCATCATCGGCTTGGGTTTTTGAGAATTTGGAAAGGATTTTAAGGAGTGACTCTCATTTGAGAAGCTCGAAGTTGAAAGAATTAACCAAGGTTTGACTTTTGAGTACTTGACCTCGAATTGGAGTTTTGATGGTTCAGATAGGCCCGAATGGTGATTTTTGTCTTAGGCATGCATCCGGATTTGGATTTGGAGGTTCGTAGGGTAATTTGAAGCATTTCGGCGAAATTGGAAAGTTGAAGTTTTGGAAGGTAGAGAGGTTTGACCGAGAGTGGATTTTGATGATATCGGGGTCGGAATACGATTCCGATAGTTGGATTAGCTCCGTTATGTCATTTGGAAATTGCATGCAAAATTTGACATCATTCCGGGTTGATTTGATATATTTCGGCGCGAGTTTTGGAAGTTAGAAGATTTGAAAATTCATAAGTTCAATTCGTAGTATGATTCATAGTTTCGATATTGTTTGATATGATTTGAGACCACGGGCGAGTCCGGGTTATGTTATGGAACTTGTTGATATATTTCGACGGGGTCCCGGGGGCCTCGGGTGTGTTTCAGATGGGCTACATGCCATTTTTTTCATGTTTTGAATTGCTGGTTTCTGGTGTGCCCGTTTGTTCTTCGCGATCGCGAAGTGGTTCTGGGGGATCAGTGATTTGTTTATCGCGGACGCGATGGTGCTCATGCGTTCGCAAAGCTCTAGCTGTTTGTTGTTCGCATTTGCGTGCTTGTTTACGCGTCCGCGTAAGGCAACTGGGGCTGGTGGAGTATTTCCTCAACGCGTTCGCGAAAAAATGGATGCGTTCGCATAGCCTTGCATTATTGTTCATCGCGTTCGCAAGGTATATGCCGCGAACGCGAAGCTTGTATTCCCTGGGCAGCAGTTTTGTACTTCGCGATCGCGATGCTTGTTCCGCGATCACGTATGAGGAATGTCTAGGCAGAAATATAAGAACTATATTTCGAGGGTTAGCCATTTTTATCATTTTGGGAGTTGTAGACCTCGGTTTTGGGAGATGTTTTGTGAGTTTTTCAAGTAATTCATTAGGGTAAGTTATCTCTACCCGAATCTTATTATATTTCATGAATCCATGGTTATTTTCATCCTTTAATTAGTGAATTAAGTTAAAAATTTTGGGGAAAATTTGTAAAATCATTCAAAATGCAAAATAATGATTTGAAAGGCGAATTGATGTCGGAATTTGATAATTTTGGTATGGTTGAACTCGTATCGGAATGAATGTTTGGGTTTTATAAATTTTATCGGGTTTTGAGATGCGGTATCGGGGGTGACTTTTGGGTTGACTTTTTAGTTTTTGTTAAAGATTGAAACTTTATTATCCAGAATTATTTTCTATGAGTTTTATTTATAATTTGAAGTTATTTTGGCTAGATTTGAGTCGTCCGGAGCTTATTTCACTCGAGTAGGTCATTTTAGAGTATCGGTCTAGCTTCTTTAAGGTAAGTGTCTTGTCTAACTTTATGTGGGGGGAAACTACCCCTTAGGAATTGAGTTAATTGTGCTATCTTGTTATGTGAAAGTCGTATACGCAAGGTGACGAGTGAGTACACAGTCTATATGTGGTAATGGACCGGTTCAGAGTATCTAGTCTCTTCCCATGCCTTTAATTGAATGGTCATAACATGTGATATCTCGTTGTTAGTCTACTCTTACATGTTCTATTTGACGCTGTTAGCACTTATTGTACCTCTTACTCGATATTTGACCCTTATAGCCTTAGTTGAAGTTATTACCTTCCTTATTATCTTGTTAACTCTTAATAGTTGAATTTCTTTAATGACTCTGTCCTTATCTGCTACATGTCATAATTGTTGTGATCGCATACCTAGTTATCGCGTGCCTTACCTGTCCTGTCATTTTTGTAGAGTTTGTTTTATTCCTTTGATTTTTACGTGGTTCCTTTTTTGTCGTGTACTCATACCCTTGATTGTAGAAATTCTTATAAATTGAGTTATTGAATTGTTGTTGTTGATTTAATTTATTGTACGGGGGATCAGGTTGCATGCCGCAACATGTGAAATAAGCATAAGGGTGAATTATGATATTGATATTGTATGGTGGGATCGGGTTGCACGTCGCAACAGGTGAAATAAGAGTGAATTGATATGGTGAAATAAGAGTGAATTATGATATTGACTCTGATTATAAGGCGGGATCGGGTTCCGCGCCGCAACATATATTTATTTATAACTATTGATTTTCACACGTTGGAATAAGGATGAATAGTATTATACGGTAGGATCGGGTTGCGCACCGCAACAGTTTATGTGTTTTGTATTCCCTGTTGTATTGTACAGGCTTCGGTTCGTTCGTACGAGACTCAGAGAATTTGTATTTTCGGTTTTCTTTGGTTTCCCAAGATTGAGTTGTTGTCATTAATTTATTGTATTGCCGTCATTTCCTGAATGCTTTTCCTAATACTATTAATTTGGTGAATTGATTTCAAGATGTATTTACTACGCTGAGTCATTACCTCATATCCTGCTGAGTTGTTAGTAATATAGCGATTTTAAATAAAAGAAGTAATAACATGCTTACCTTATGTGACTTTTAAGTTAAAACTCGTCGTTTTATTCGGTACTTTACCATTTCTAATAGTTGTCATATTTTACTTTAATTGATTTCTCAACTTAATCTCCTTACCATGTCTGATGTGTTTACTTTACTTAAAAATGAATTGTTATTATGTTTTAATTTAATAAATTCTATATTAAATTTAGTAGCTTATCCGATGTTGTATTTTATTTGAAAATGTAATTTTCTTCACCCAAATAATTTCTATAATAAACTCATTTTTCTCATTGATTTCCTCCTTAATTCAGAAACTGTAATTTTACTATACGATATATAAATAAAATCTCTTTAACATCCTAATTAGCATTGGTCACAAATATTATATACCGAGTAGCACGTGGATTTTGCCGTGCGAAGTGAGATGGAAAATGTGGGCACAAGGTGCCATGTGTGTTAAAGTATTGGAAGTTGTGATTTCTGATATGAGATTACGAGAAGTGGGATTGTTGAAATTGTGTACTAGAAATAATTTGATTGGTTGAGTTGACATCGTTTTCCCTACTTGAGCACATTTATACTACATCCGTACCCCGACTATGTTGCTGCTTAATTACTTGGTTATTTATCATTGCCATTCGTGTCCCCCTTATCTTTACTACTGTTTGTAATCTGAATTCTTTCTGCTATTGGCATTACATTGATATTCATTCCTTGTTAGCTTTATGTCATATCCTGCACAGGTTAACATGTTCGGTAGGTGTCTTGATCTGGCCTCGTCACTACTCTACCGAGGTTAGGCTTGAAACTTACTGGGTACCACTGTGGTGTACTCATGCTATGCTTCTGCAGATTTTTGTGCAGAACCAGGTACTTCGGATCGAGTTGGTTTTTAGATTCATGCTTGTGCTGATGGAGACTTCAAGGTATACCTGCTGGACATTCGTAGGTTTCGAAGTCACCTTCTATTGTAATTATTTCCATTATTTCCTATTAATCCGGAACAATGATGTATTCGTTATGTATAACTACTCCTAGAAAGGCTTATGACTTGTACTATCGATTTTGGGATATTGTATCATGTTGAGACTATTGGTTTATTTAGAAATTTCGGGTTCATGTTCAACATCTGTTTAGTAGAATTTGTTATCATTTCGATATGTGTGATAAGTTGGTATTAGAGCTCTAGGTTCATAGGTGCTACGAGTCATAAGCAGGTTTAGTAGAGTCTTGCGGATCGGTACAGAGACGTCTGTACTTATCTTTGAGAGGCTACAGAAACTATTAGGAAATTCCACTTCTTTCAATCCTTATCGTGTGACATTGATTCAGATCGAAGCATATGTCTTATGTTCCTTTGCATCCACTCGTGTATGGTGTTGCGCACTCGGTACCAGCTATGCACCAGCAGTTCGTGATGTTGCGGATGGGCTACGAGGGAGTCAGGGATGCTCAAATATTGTCTCAACGTATCGTCCAGACCGAGGATGCGAAGGTATTGAGACCCTATTTAGTTTTTCACGTGGGGGTGGAGCGGGTTCTGGCATTTGGATGATAAGTACAAGCTTGGGAAGGTTTAATTGGTTGACTAGTGGTCGCGATCGTGGTAGGGTCACGAGGTGGATGTTGATTGAGGATAGTTGGTGGTATTAGAGACTATGTGGTTCGTATGGGATTTCTATTTAGTGAAAGGTACATATTATCATTCGAGGCACTAGAGGAAGCGAGTTTGACTGTCAAGAGTTTGTGAATCATCGGATGTTGTGTCCTATGGCTTCGCGCCAAGTGGGGGAGTCCTCTATCAACGAGCAGCTTCCAGGGTAAGGTGTTGTATCAGGTTTGGCCTGGGGTGTATGTATACGGTATTGAAAGGTTTCCTGAAATTTGCATTTATGCATCATTTATAAATCTACATTTCAGTATCAAGCGGGTCCGAGAAATAACTTCAGATTCAAAGAAGGTCTATTCAGGGTGGGCATCTCGGTTGGGGAATTATGGGGTGCTTCTAAGGAAATACAGTGGTTTATGAGCTTCTGGGCTACGTAGTTTGTACTAGGATTTTCTGCATTGAGTTTTGTTTGGGGTCGTTGTGTATCGACAGGAAGAAGTGTTACCCCAGAGGAAAGACGAGGAGTATCTGAAGAAATAGGTCAGCTCTGTGGTGTTGGGTCAGCATAGCAATGGAAATAATTGGTCCTTTTTGGATGGAAATCCTCTGCCAGCGTTTGTGGCAGTACTCTTGGGTTGGACGATTTGTGTGACTCGGTTAAGTTGGGGAGATGCGGTCATGATGGCTTAGTTACATGCGGGCGGGTCTCGGAGAGTTCTTGATAGTGTCGGCCACAGCTTGAGTCGGTTGTCTGCTACGAGCATAAGGAATATGTTGTACATTACGGTCTTCTCTTGGACGGATATCAGAAGTTAATAGAATGTTGGCATTATTGGATATCATATGTGAAGATCGTGCATTTTAGAAAGGCACCTTGTGTTTTGGTTTGCAGATGCTTGGCTAGTGGTATGGTGATTACTGGGTTTTGAGGCTTCTGAGGTTCAAGTTTTGTTATGCGGCCCGAAAAATCTATATGGGTGTTTTCGCAAGATGATGGGGTGTGACTGATATGTCAGCCATTGGAGTAGCATAGTTAAGGCCGGGTATGGAAATTACGGTATTCATGAGGTTTTGGGCTGGATGTCCTCATATGCAGACTATTTCTTATTTGTGGATTGTGAAGAAATGTTGAGAATGGAATAACTGATGGCATAAATTATCGATAGGTTGCTATAGACATTTGGAAGGATATTTACCTGTTTGGGAATGATTAGGATTTGGTTTGGGGGCTATTTGAAAGCCCAATGGGAATGTGTATTTTATCACAGTTATGTTACCGGGCAGAATGGATATTATTTGTGCCCCTGGCCTATGTTATGTGCCTCTCTCTTATGCTATGATGGGATGTGAGGTTGTATGATTATTCTCCACGCATGTTGTAATTCCGTTCGGGCCTTATGGCAATGTGGGCAAGATGCCCTCATGATGTTGATTTGCTCATTGCACCTTACTTGTGCTTGCGTTCCTCCATGTTGTATTATTTCTATCCATTTTCCACAGTTATACTTGTGCACTCTATTGTGCTTGATATCAGCATTCATGTGATCAGTGAACCCGAGCACTTTGACTCGATGGGTATCCCTATGTGGATTAATATATTTGGGACCAGGCTACACGCCGCAACGGATGTTATGTGGGATACCCTTTCCTTGTGTTTATTTGGTGTTATTGTTTTCCCTTTGTGGGATGAGTTAATGAAACTGTACTTTTGTTGTTATATCTATGGTACTTGTTAGATAGTCCTCGTACCTTGTTGTCCTTCTATTTTTGCTGCATAACTGAGTTATTGCTGGTCTAGTGTATGAACCGTGTTGTGTGATGATCTATGTGGTTCCATGATGAGTTGTCAGTTGGGCTGCTTGCTTGGTGTACGGACGAGAGAGCTTCTTGACTTGTTTATTTCATGGGTGGTTATGAGTTTCCGCATGTTTCTTTATCATGGGCGGAGTTGCGGAGGTCCGGAACAAAGTCTTATTCGATGTGAAATGTATTACCAGTGCCAAGATTGATATAGGATAGCTATGGTGGTCGGAAGTTATTACTACAAGCATTTGAGTTGTGTGGAACATCATGTGATTGTACCTTGGGTTGGAATTGTGGCTCGATTCAGCCTGTTCAGGTTTATATAGTGTACTGATGCGAGATTCGTGTACTATGATGAGTTTCAGATGTTGAGGGTTGGGTTCTGTCCTAAATTTATGGACTAAAGATGAAGTGAGATCTTCAGTTAAGTTGCGTTTTCAGGCCTACATGGATTAGGGTGATGTGGAATCACCCCGGGTGTATGTATGGTAAGATCATGCAGTGATTTGATAGCTTTGGAACGACTCCTGGCACGTTCGAGGACGAACATAGTTTAAGTGGGGGACGATGTAATGAACCGACTGGTCGTTTTGAGCAATTGCGTCCAGTTCGGCAGTTTGAGGTCATGAGTAGCTTTACATAGTGTATTATGACTTACGTGCATCATCGGTTCGACTTTTTGAGAGGTTCGAAAAGGATTTTAGGGAGTGACTCTCATTTGAGAAGCTCGAAGTTGAAAGAATTGACCAAGGTTTGACTTTTGAGTATTTGACCTCGGATTGGAGTTTCAATGGTTCCGATAGGCCCGGATGGTGATTTTTGACTTAGGCGTGCTTTTGGGTTTGGATTTGGAGGTTTGTAGGGTAATTTGAAGCATTTCGGCGAAATTGGAAAGTTGAAGTTTTGGAAGGTTGAGAGATTTGACCGAGAGTGAAATTTGGTGATATCGGAGTCAGAAAGTGATTCCGAGAGTTGGATTAGCTCCGTTATGTCATTTGGAGTTTGCATGCAAAATTTGATGTCATTCCGGGTTGATTTGATATGTTTCGGCGCGAGTTTTGGAAGTTAGAAGATTTGAAAATTCATAAGTTAGATTCGTGGTGCAATGCGTAGTTTCGACGTTGTTTGATATGATTTGAGACCTCGGGCAGGTCCGGGTTATGTTATGGAACTTGTTGATTTGTTTCGACGGGGTCCCGGGGGCCTCGGGTGTGTTTCGGATGGGCTACAGGCCATTTTTTTCATGCTTTGAGTTGCTGGTTTCTGGTGTGCCCGTTTGTTCTTCGCAATCGTGAAGTGGTTCTGGGGGATCTGTGATTTGTTCATCGCGGACGCGATGGTGCTCATGCGTTCGCAAAGCTCTAGTTGTTTGTTGTTCGCATTTGCGTGCTTGTTTACGCGTCCGCGTAAGGCAACTGGGGCTGGTGGAGTATTTTCTCGACGCGTTTGCAAAACAATGGATGCGTTTGCATAGCCTTGCATTATTGTTCATCGCGTTCGCAAGGTATGTGCCGTGAACGCGAAGCTTGTATTCGCTGGGCAGCAGTTTTGTACTTCGCGATCGGGATTCTTGTTCCACGATCGCGTATGAGGAATGCCTGGGCAGAATTATAAGAACTCTATTTCGAGGGTTAGCCATTTTTATCATTTTGGAAGTTGTAGACCTCGGCTTTGGGTGATATTTTGTGGGTTTTTCAAGCAATTCATTGGGGTTAATTATCTCTACTAGAATCTTATTATATTTCATGAATCCATGGCTATTTTGCGTCATTTAATTACTGAATTAAGTTGGAAATTTGGGGAAATTTTGTAAAATCTTTCAAAATGTAAAATGATGATTTGAAGGATGAATTGATATCGGAAATTGGAAATTTTGGTATGGTTGAACTCGTATCGGAATGGATATTTGGGTTTTTTAAATTTAATCGGGTTTTGAGGTATGGGCTCGGGGGTTGACTTTTTAGTTTTTGTTAAAGATTGAAACTTTATTATCCGAAATTATTTTATATGAGTTTTTTTTTATGATTTGATGTTATTTTGGCTAGATTTGAGCCGTCCGGAGGTTGTTTCACTCGAGCAGGTCATTTTAGAGTATCGGTCTAGTTTTTTTGAGATAAGTGTTTTGTCTAACTTTGTATGGGAGAAACTATCCCTTAGGAATTGAGTTAATTGTACTATCTTGTTATGTGAAAGTCGTGTACGCAGAGAGACGAGTGGGTACACATATGTGGTAATGGACCGTTTCAGAGTGTCTAGTCTCTTCCCATGCCTTTAATTGAATGGTCATAACGTGTGATATCGCGTTGTTAGTCTACTCTTACATGCTTTATTTGACGTTGTTTGTACTTATTGTACCTTTTACTCGCTATTTGGCCCTTATATGCCTTAGTTGAAGTTATTACCTTCCTTAATGTCTTGTTACTTCTTAATTGTTGAATTTCTTCTATTACTCTGTGCTTATCTACTACCTGTCATAATTGTTGTGATTGCATACCTAGTTATCGTGTGCCTTACCTATCCTGTCATTTTTGTAGAGTTTGTTGTATTCCTTTGATTTTTACGTGGTTCTTTTATTGCCGTGTACTCATACCCTTGATTGTAGAGATTCTTGTAAATTGAGTTATTTAATTATTGCTGTTGATTTAAATTATTGTACGGGGGATCGGGTTGCACGGCGCAACAGGTGAAATAAGGGTGAATTGTATGGTGAAATAAGTGTGAATTATGATATTAAGATTGTATGGTGGGATCGGGTTGCGTGCCGCAACATATTTTGTTTAATATTATGATATTGATACGGTGGGATCGGGTTGCACGACGCAACAGGTGAAATACGGGTGAATTGATATGATAAAATAAGAGTGAATTCTGATATTGACTCTGATTATATGGTGGGATCGGGTTGTGCGCCGCAACATATATTTATTTATTACTATTGATATTCACACGGTGGAATAAGGGTGAATAGTATTGTACGGTGGGATCGGGTTGCGCGCCGCAATAATTTATGTATTTTGTATTCCCTGTTGTATTGTATTGGCTTCGATTCGTTCGTACGAGACTCGGAGAATTTGTATTTCCGATTTTTCACTGCTTTCCAAAGATTGAGTTGTTGTCATTCATTTATTGCTTTACCGTCATTTTCTTAATTCTTTTCCTAATACTATTATTTTGGTGAATTGATTTCAAGATGAATTTACTACGCTGAGTCATTACCTCATATCCTGCTGAGTTGTTAGTAATATAGCGATTTTAAATAAAAGAATTAATAATATGCTTACCTTATGTGACTTTTACGTTAAAACTCGTCGTTTTATTCGATACTTTACCATTACTAATAGTTGTCATATTTTACTTTAATTGATTTCTCAACTTAATCTCCTTACCCTCTCTAATGTTTTTACTTTATTTAATAAGGAATTGTTATTATGTTTTAATTTAATAAATTCTATATTAAATTCAATAGCTTATCCGATGTTGTATTTTATTTGAAAATATTATTTTTTTCACCCAAATAATTTCTAAAATAAACTCATTTTTCTCATTGATTTCCTACTTGGTTCAGAAATTGTAATTTTACTTTACGATATATAAATAAAATCTCTTAAACATCCTAATTATCATTGGTCACGGATATTATGTACCGAGTAGCACATGAATTTTGCCGTGCGAAGTGAGATGGAAAATATGGGTACAAGGTGCCATGTGTATCAAAGGATTAGAAGTTGTGATTTATGATATGAGATTACGAGAAGTGAGATTGTTGAAATTGTGTATTAGAAATGATTTTATCGGTTGAGTTGACATCGTTTTCCCTACTTGAGCACATTTATACTATATCAGTACCCCGACTATGTTGCTGCTTAATTACTTGGTTATTTCTCGTTGCTATTCGTGTCCCCTTTATCTTTACTACTGTTTGTAATCTCGATTCTTTCTGCTATTGGCATTACATTGATATTCCTTCCTTATTAGCTTTATGTCATATCCTACACAGGTTTACATGTTCAGTAGGTGTCTTGACCTAGCCTCGTCACTACTTTATCGAGGTTAGGCTTGATACTTACTGGGTACCACTGTGGTGTATTCATGCTACGCTTCTGCACATTTTGTGCTGAACCAGGTACTTCGGATCGAGTTGGTTTTGAGATTCATGCTTGTGCGGATGGAGACTTCAAGGTACACTTGCTAGATGTTCGCAGGTTCCGAAGTCACCTTCTATTGTAATTATTTTCATTATTTCCTATTAATCCGGAACAATGATGTATTCGTTATGTATAATTACTCCTAGAAAGGCTTATGACTTGTACTGTCAATTTTGGGATATTGTATCATGTTGAGACTATTGGTTTATTTAGAAATTTCGGGTTCATGTTCAACAGTTGTTTAGTAGAATTTGTTATCATTTCGGTATGTGTTAGGCTTACCTAGTTTTGGAGACTAGGTGCCATCACGACTCCTTCGGAGGAATTTTGAATCGTGACAGGAAATCATCTTGTATTTATCGTTTCCATTAATAGATCTCAAATAACAAAAGAATGGTTCTTGTACAAATTCTTTAACAAAAAGTCCAAATTTACCCCCTCAACTTTTGATTATGATTAAAAAAGTTTTTCCAAGATTAGGAATGGCAATGGGGCAGAGCAAGTGCAGAGTGGGGCAGGGAAAACTCTAAACGGGGCAGGGCAGGGGAATTTTAAAATGGGGCGAGGCGGGGCAGGAGAGGGTAAAACTTAAATTTTGAAGAACTTTAAAGGGCATGGCATGTGTGGGTTTGGTTTGCCGGCTAAAAACTGGGCCGTTTAACGAGATGCCTGTGTATAGCATACATGGGCTATTACCATTTGATTTAGTTGCTTAAATTTTTCTACCGTTATGTATGGTTATGACTTGGTTAATGTTTCATTACTTTAAAATTAATTCAAACACTTTTAATATATCTTCATATTTTTAGACCAATAATTTTAGAAATTAAACCAAAATCAAATCAAAATGCTAGAGTTTCAATCATCACAACTTAATTGTATATATCTAGAACAAGATGCTAGTGTAGCTAAAAAGTTGTGAGGGATTAAGTTTTTATTTCTAGTTTATCATGCTATTCATAAGTAAGATGAAGAAATAAAAATGGCAGAGAAGATTTAACTACAAATTTGTTCCAGTTTCTTACATCTATAAATAACGATGACACTCTTCTAAAAAAGACCCTATTCACTGTAAGAAAGAAAATTCAGAGAAGCTGTTATTTTTAAAGATTAAGGGGTTGTTACTGTGGATAGTGGGACAAAAAAAGAAAGAGGGATAGGATAAAAAAAAAAACTTAAATAGGGCAAGGCGGGGCAGGGCATGACAAAATTTTGAAAAAAAGCTAAATGGGGCAGGACAACGCAGGTCAAAATCTTAGCGGGTCAAAGCTTGCCCTGTCCCGGCCCGCCCTGCACTATCCCATTTGCCATCCAAGATTGGAGCTCCCTTGGGGGGCAAGGGCAAAACTTTTTGCTAAATGGAAAAATATTATACCAAGTGTTTGTAATAGTTACTCAATTTGAATTAACAAAGGGGCAAATTTGACTATTTTGCCCTTATATCTTTTGGTCACAAAAACATAAAATATCCCATCCGAAATTCCAAATGGTCCATTATCGGCAAGTAGCTTTCTTTAATTATAGTTAGTTGACAAAACACTATCAAGATATCATTATTATAATAATAACTTCAAAGTCCATCATCTTAGCTGCCTCCTCAGTAGAGCCGCCAGTAAAATAAGACCGATCAAATAAAAGCCGCCATTAAAATAATGAATTTTAGGACTCTCGATTGGCACGTAAGTGCCAAAACTCTTCCAATACTTTGCTGCAACTTGGGGCTGCTAGGTTCTGAGCTTCCAGATATGGGATATTTCTAAGTTTATCTCCTAATTTACATCTCAACTAATATTAAGAAATTAAACAGGTACAGCAAATCATAAAATTTTCCTCTAAAGAAGACAATGAATCCGGTTACTGATTCATTGGCCTTTTCAGAGTCTGCATGCCATATTCACTAAGGGGTCGTTTGGTACAAGAAATAATAATAATAATTTCGGGATAGAATTTGAGATTGCATTTATCTTGTGTTTAATTATAAGTATTAGCTAATTTCAGAATAAATTTTACACTAAAATAGTAAAATCAACTATCACATGTAGAAGGTGGAATGGAATAGCTAATCCCATAGCCACTCACATAGAATATCCTTATTTATCTCACTATTTTACCAAATGATCGGTTAGTCTTCATGAGAATCCAGTATCCTCAATAAATGCAGTAAGAAGTTAGAAAATTTTCATTAAATCAATTCATATAATTTAAAAATATTAGATATGGAGCACTTAAGATACAATAAAAGATGTACCGTTAATAATAAAAGATAAGATAGAGTTTTAAATAGGAAAAAAAAAAACGGTTCGAGACACTCTTATGGAAGGCGTTGTCTTCAAAGTAGATTCTCATTCATTGCTCTGGTGCAATAGCAAAATGACATCTTACTCTTAAGATACAGCGAGCCACTCTACAATCTTCTATTGTATACTCAAATGAAAGTTTTAGAGAACTTTCAAATCTCTCAACTACTTTTAAGGGAATTCAAAATACGACCAATATTTATTACTTACTTACTTATAGTTAAATGATATGAATTTTATTTTAAATTTGAATTGAAAATATTAAATTACTTGATTTAATATAAACAATAGATATCGCTAAGTATTTACCACAAACATGGAGATACTACAGAAGATTTTATTATTTGTAACGATGATTAAGCAGCTATTCATCTGGTTGTGCAGGATGAAAGAAAGTAACTAGCTATAATTTCTTTTGTAAAGTCAAGATAGTACGGCACCTTTGGAGAAAATATAAAACTTGTACATCATCAAACTCATTTTCTTTTTTCCACAAAATGATCAAGTTGACATGTTAATAGCCAGGTCAGCCGGGGCGGCTCTTAACTTCATTAGCCTACGAATAACAAATACTCCAATAATATTCCACTCGAATATTTACATTTACACAAGGCTATCTCAATATAAATAGCTCATTGTTCATCTTAATTCTTCCAACAAGTCTTCTCATCATGTCTACCTCAGATAAACATAATACTCCTCAAATGGCTGCTATCACACTGCTAGGATTACTACTTGTTGCCAGCACCATTGAGATAGCAGGTTTCTGGTCAAATATTTGAACTTCCGAGCCAAAAATATTGTCTTATAATTTTGTTGGTGCAAAATCTTAATTTAGTTGATAGTTATTTGCTTATTTTTCTTATCAAATTGCTTGTGTTTTTTTCTCAAATTTACTTGCACTATATTCATTTAGCGATAGTTATTTGCTCTTTTTTCGGGTAACACTCACTCACAAGCTTTTCAAATTTGAGGGGAGGGCGGTGAATCTAAAATTTGAAATTTATGAGTTTAGACTAGTGTCCATTTGATTTATTGGCTAGACGTCTATTAGTTGTATAGTAAATCTTTTAACACATACACCGACCTGAGTCAAAGCTATTAGGTTCGTATTAACACATAACACATATTCCCT
This sequence comes from Nicotiana tabacum, assembly GCF_000715075.1. Classification (NCBI taxonomy): domain Eukaryota; kingdom Viridiplantae; phylum Streptophyta; class Magnoliopsida; order Solanales; family Solanaceae; genus Nicotiana; species Nicotiana tabacum. The sequence goes on along the minus strand of NC_134093.1, from coordinate 41,435,302 downwards.
CTGTTCTAATTTATGTGACACACTTTCTGTTAGTTTCTTCCAAAGAGAATGACATATTTGATATTTAAAAATATTTTAACTTTAAACTTTTTATTCTCAACCTTTTATAACATCACAAATATTATGGAACATATTAGACTACAAGTTCCAAATATCTTATAGTCTGTACAAATATTATAGCATGTTTAATAACACAATTTTCACATTCTTCTTTTTCTTAAACTTTGTGCCGAATTAAATTATGTCACATAAATTAAAATGGTTACATCATCCCCTAGTGGAGGGACCTACCATGTCTACTGTAAGTTTTTAACTTTTCAAGAATTACATAATTGATTTAGTTTCTAACACTAATTCTAATTCTTATTGAGCAGGGGCTCAATCAATAGGTGTTTGCTATGGAATGCTAGGCAACAACTTGCCAAATCATTGGGAAGTTATACAGCTCTACAAGTCAAGAAACATAGGAAGACTGAGGCTTTATGATCCAAATCATGGAGCTTTACAAGCATTAAAAGGCTCAAACATTGAAGTTATGTTAGGACTTCCCAATTCAGATGTCAAGCACATTGCTTCCGGAATGGAACATGCAAGATGGTGGGTACAAAAGAATGTTAAAGATTTCTGGCCAGATGTTAAGATTAAGTATATTGCTGTTGGGAATGAAATCAGCCCTGTCACAGGCACATCTTACCTTACCTCATTTCTTACTCCTGCCATGGTAAATATTTACAAAGCAATTGGTGAAGCTGGTTTAGGAAACAACATCAAGGTCTCAACTTCTGTAGACATGACCTTGATTGGAAACTCTTATCCACCATCACAGGGTTCGTTTAGGAACGATGCTAGGTGGTTTACTGATCCAATTGTTGGGTTCTTAAGGGACACACGTGCACCTTTACTCGTTAACATTTACCCCTATTTCAGCTATTCTGGTAATCCAGGGCAGATTTCTCTCCCCTATTCTCTTTTTACAGCACCAAATGTGGTAGTACAAGATGGTTCACGCCAATATAGGAACTTATTTGATGCAATGCTGGATTCTGTGTATGCTGCCCTCGAGCGATCAGGAGGGGCATCTGTAGGGATTGTTGTGTCCGAGAGTGGCTGGCCATCTGCTGGTGCATTTGGAGCTACATATGACAATGCAGCAACTTACTTGAGGAACTTAATTCAACACGCTAAAGAGGGTAGCCCAAGAAAGCCTGGACCTATTGAGACCTATATATTTGCCATGTTTGATGAGAACAACAAGAACCCTGAACTGGAGAAACATTTTGGATTGTTTTCCCCCAACAAGCAGCCCAAATATAATCTCAACTTTGGGGTCTCTGGTGGTGTTTGGGACAGTTCAGTTGAAACTAATGCTACTGCTTCTCTCATAAGTGAGATGTGAGATGAGACACTTGAAATCTCTTTACATAAGTATTGCTTAGATGGAAAGCTTAGTAAAAACAAGAGAAATTTATTCTTCATGCAAGACACTAAATAACATTGCACGTCTCTGTAAGTCCTCATGGATTGTTATCCAGAGACGATGCAACTCTGAGTGGTTTTAAATCCCTTTTCTTTGTGATGTTGGTAATTTGGCAAGAAACTTTCTGTAAGTTTGTGAATTTCATGACTTTCTGTAAGTTTGTGAATTTCATGCACCATCAATTATACATCTTTTCCATGTTTGATCACATTAGGATTTGGTAATTGCAAAGTTTAGTTATTATTAATTAGTGTCTTTATCATTTGACTCGATCAATTAATCTTTAATTGGTAAGGCTTGATATATCGGAGCGACTCTTAGGTAGTGGCATTCAACTGATCTTTCTGTTATCCCATGTCTCCGTTAACCCTCATTAGAAATATATTATAATGTCACCTAAATCAGAGGTTTTAGAGCTTCAAAATCGATTGACAACAGTTTTGGAGTTACACTGTGGTTTAGGACATTCTGTTACATTATAAGGTATTTCACGTCGTATCAAGGTCGAATAAAATAATGGTACGCTCTTTCTTATCACAAATTTCTCTCAACTTCTAGACCAATTGAATCTTGTCTCCAATAAGTATTGCTTTTACTCTATGTTTCTCTCTATCAATTCAAGGCTCAAGCCATCAAATCGCTTGGTATTTCTCGCTCTCAATTAACCAATCGAGCTGTTAACTCTGCTAAAGTCTCATTCTTCAGCTTCTCAAACCACTCAAAGCTTCTCCAACAAAAAAAGTAGAAAAAAACTTTGATCCACATGTAAAACCCCATAACCATGTCATTCGAGTGAAGGAAGGTGCTTGAAATGCAACGAACAAACACGGCTTTGCCACTGCTTGTGATAGGTAAAAGAAAACTTGATTAGATAGTTCGTGCGGGGCATTTCCTACCTCGCCTTTGATCTTAGCTTTAGGCTTGCGAAACTAAGTAGAACCTAAGGCCCCAGCGAATCCGTAAATCTGAGGAGCATGCCACAGCAAAAAGGTTAGCTTTCAGATAAGAGATCTATTTGATCTTACCCACTAACTAGCTCTGTGTGAATTGTCCATTTCATCAACTCCAAAGGCAGGAAAGAAGACTATTGAGAGAGCAGCAAAAGAGCTCTACTTGCCTAACGAGGGCCTAAAGCCATATTGTTGGCCCGAGTTATTTTGGTTTTGATGATTGTCAAAGGAACACATGAATGAAATAGGTCCGTGAACGGTGTACACAGGGCACGGTCAGATTTAAGCAAAATGCATGCACGTGCAAGGGATACGTATAAGTGGCTATATCTGATAATCCCTAAACAAAAATCTTGCATAATCGAAAAGGAGCATGACTCCTTACTTGAAGAGAACTCTATCCTACATAAGGAAAGAATTAGATATTGAAGTTAACTAGAACTCTTCCACCAAGGAAAAGTGAAGCATCAAGTTTCTAGTTAATCCTAATCTTACCAACTCTATATATATCAGTGATGTTCTCTTTTACTTGTGCCGCATATACGCTGAAGTTAAGCAAGAATTGAGAGCAAAATAACAAGATATTTTGCAAGTAATTCCTATGTGATTCAAAAATGTGAACCTGAAGCTACATGAACCAGATAAAAGAACCAGTTCCATGTGTCTATCATTTATTCTAGTTCAATTATAGTAGGGCTTTTGAGTTGTACCTTTCGGCTTTCTTAGAAGCAAATTGTAATAGGTACTTGAGTTGTATTGTTCAAGTTAGATTTAAAATGAAACTGTCGCAACAGCCTGTGGCTGGTTGCTACAAGGATTAGAGGTAATCCTTAGGTTTACAAGAATTTTGTAAATATTGTTGTTTTGCTCAGAGCTATAGTGAAGTTTTGGGAAAAAATCGTACTAGGAAGTAGGTTGTGGTTTTTTCAACTTTTGAGCCGGGTGTTCTCCACGTAAAAATACTCGTGTTCTCTACTTTATGTATTATTTATTCCGCAACAGTAGATTAGGAACCAGGTTCTTCTATAAATTAGTGTAGGCAAAAATTGGACACCACACAAAGCACATCACCTCTTGTGTGGTATTGAAGTATAAAATATCAATTAGTATCGGAAGGGGTTATCCTTGAAGAGGCTAACACATTAGGAAAAGATCAAGTGAGTGCACCACCTGGAAATTGGGAAGGGCAATCCACTGCTAGGTCACCACTCTTCAATGGACGGTACTACTCTTGGTGGAAAACAAGTATGAGAGATCACATGCAGGCAGAAGACTACAAGCTATGGGACAAAATTACTGATGGTCACCTGCCTACTTTGAAGAAAAGTGTTGAAGGAGAGGATATGCCAAAGACAAGAGCTGATTGCAATGGTGAGTACTTGAAGAAGTGGGAGAAGAATGTCAAAGCCAAGAAACGGCTTGTGTGTGGACTTGGTCTAGATGAGTATAGACGAATCCAAGGCTACTCCACTTCCAAGCAAATATGGGGCACATTGCAGGTGGCCCATGAAGGAATAATTCAGGTGAAAAGAGCAAGAGGAACCTTGTTGTTTTCTCAATATTAAAACTTTACCATGAGAGATGGAGAAACCATTCAGGATATGTACACAAGGTTCACTACATTGACAAATAAACTAAAGTCTCTTGTAAGGATTATTCCTGAAGATGAGAGGGTTGAGAAGATATTAACCAGGGTTTTACCAATCACATTAAAAGCAAGATCACTACCATTCAGGAATCAAAGAATATTGCTATACTTCCTTGGGACGAGTTGATAGGAAATCTCAAGGCTTATGAACTTAGAAGGAAAACCATGAAAATAGATGTGCCTAATAAGGAAAGGATTCTGAAACTCAGAATTACTGAAGGTTAGTATTTGAGTCCTAACCATCTTAGCCAGGTTGTCTTACATCACCCCTCAAGCTGGTGGTAGGGTGGCCAACAACACCTAGCTTGGTTCGTGCATCGGAAACTGAAATTTTGGCAAAGGTTTGATGAAGATGTCTGCTATTTGCCGTAATGAAGGGACAAATTTGGTCACCATGGCACCTTGCACAACCTTTTCCTGAACGAAATGATAATCAAGTTCAACATGCTTGGTATGAGTATGTAGCACTGGATTAGCTATCAAATGTAAAGGACTGATGTTATCTGTGAAGAGCAATGGAGGTTGAGATAATGAGATACCAACGTCTTTCAACAAGTAGGTGATCCATGTCAAGTCTGCTGCTAGAGATGCTAAAGAGCAATTTTCAGCTTCCACACTAGACTTGGCGACTGTATGTTGTTTCTTTGAGGACCAGCTAATGCAATTTGTTCCAAGGAAAGCACAAATTCATGATGTGGATCGTCTGGTAATGGGGCATCCAGCCCAATCAGCATCAGAATACCCAACTAGATTGAGAGATGATTGGGTGGATAGGCGCAGACCTAAGTCTAGAGTCCCATCAATATAGCGAAGCACCCTTTTGATTCTAGTCCAATGGACATCAGTAGGATGCCGCATGAATTGGCAGAGCAAGTTAACAACATGAGAAATCTCAGGTTGAGTTAGCGTCAGATACTGCAAGGCTCCAACCAAGCTGCGATATTCAAAAGCCTTGACAGGAGGACCAGTGGAGTCATTAAGATGATGTTTCAGGGAGAGAGGAGTGGGACGAGCTCGAGCAGTGATTATATCTGTGCGTTGAAGAATGTCAGTAGCATGCTTTTGCTGACTGTGGAAGAGGCCATTTTTATCGCGATGGACCTCAATGACAAGAAAATAATTAAGAGTGCCCAAGTCGTTCATGGCAAAATGGGATTGCAGTCGATGTATAAGCTTAGATAAGAGGAAAGAATTTCTTCAAGTTAAGATAATATCATCAACATACAGGAGGAGCAATAGAGTAACTTCTGAGGAATGTAGAATAAATAAAGAGGAATCTGCCTTGCTATAGAGAAATCCAAGGTGAAGAAGATACGAGCTAAACTTGTGAAGCCATGCCTTTGGTGCTTGCCTGAGGCAGTAGAAGGCCTTCTTGAGAAGGCAAACATGATTGGGAAAGATAGGATCTCGAATGCCAGGTGGTTGTTTCGTAAACACTGTCTCTTTGAGATCGCCATGTAAAAATGCATTCTTGACATCTAGTTGTTTGATTTCCCAATTCAAAGTGATGGCAATAGATAAAACAATCCGGATTGTGGAAGCCTTCACAATTGGACTGAAGGTATCCTCAAAATCTATTCCTTCAATTTGATTATATCCTTTAGAAACCAAGCGAGCTTTAAATCTTTCCACAGAGCCATCGGCATGAAATTTCATTTTGTACACCCAGCGCAAGCCAACCACATTCATGTCAGGTTTTCTTGGTAGTAATATCCGGGTTTCATTAGAACGAAGAGCTTGGAGCTTGTCATGCATTGCAGAAAACCTATGAGGCTTAGATAGAGCTGATTTAATGGTCTTAGGTTCAGTAGTGTCAAGATAAGAATTGGTAGCAAGAAATAGTGATTGAAAGGTGGGGTTTTGGATACCACTGGTCTTTTTCCGTGTGAGAATGTGATGTGTGTTATCTGATGGTTGAGTTGTAGTGGTGTATGGATTATTAGGAAAAGGTGGTAGTTCTACAAAAGGATCATTACCTGGAAAGACGGATATATTGGGGCTAGAGGTGTTTGCTGCTGAACTAGAGCTAGATAAGGTACTGTTGGGGTTATGTCAACCTGGTGTGGCTGTTGGTGTTTGCTCAGAAGGCATATTAAAAGCATCACTAGGTGCTGGAGGATCAAGCACTTTAGGTTGAGTTGTTGTAGTAGGTTGGTTGGAGGCTATTGTGTCTTCCTATAAAAGGGTACTACTAGGTGATCCTGTTGTGTTATGTTCTTGAAGCTCTTCATCAACAAATTGTTCTTGTGGGTGCGTTAGAAATTCCTAGAAAGTAGTAAAATAAATGCTACTTTAATTTGCAGATAGATCATCATCAGAGGATACATAAGGCAATTTGAGTTTATCAAAGATAACATGACGTGAGATGAAAACCTTCCTTGATTGGGGATGATAACATCTAAACGCTTTGTGAAGTAAGCTTTATCCTATGAATACACATGGAAATATTTTTGGTTGAAACTTGCTCTTATTTTGTCCCTTGAGGTAAGGAAAGCATCGGCACCCGAAGACCTTTAAGGTATTGTAGTCAGGATGTTTTCCATGTAATGTAGAGAATGGAGACTGCATACTCAAAGTAGAAGTAGGCATTTTATTAATGAGAAAAATTGGAGTCATGAAGGCTTAAACGCAAAGAAATAATGGTAAGTTTTCATTGAATATCAAAGTCATGCTAGTTTCAACGATGTGCCTATGTTTTCTTTCTGCTACTCTGTTCTGTTTGGGAGTATGTGGGCATAAAATTTATCTCTGAACACCATTTTGAGCCAAGTAATTGATGAAAGCTAGACTACTGAATTCTTCTCCACCATCACACCAAAACACCTTAAGCTTTCTTGATAATCGATTTTCTACTAATTTTTGAAAGGCTATAAATATAGATAGAAAATCAGATTTTCTCTTCAACGAATAAAACTAAGTAAATCGTGTGCAATCATCAATAAATATGACATAATATTTTATTTCTTGAGATGATGCCATAGGAGCAGATCCCCGTAAATTACAATGCACTTTAGCTAATGGCTCAATTTATCTTTTATTTGACATTTGAAAGGGTAGCTTACAACTTTTTTCCATTTGACAAATAATACAAATAGAAAAATCTTTATTTCATCTTTTGACATCAATAATTTTATTGCTATGTAAAAAACTAATAACTCTTGAATGCGGGTGCCCTAATATTTGATGCCATATTGTATCCGAGTTCTTCACTTCTTTCGTAGTTGTCAATGCCTCATGTAAATATCCTTTCAAAGTGTACAAGTCAAGCCTTCTATTCCCTTTTGCCAGAATTATTCACATTCTCTTGTCCTTAACAATAAAACCTCTGTCAATAAAATCGAGAGAGCAAGGATTATCGGTAACAAGTTTACTAACAGAAATAAGATTTTTTCTAAGTTCAGGCACCACAAAAATATCCTTTAAATGTAGATTCTTTTCAATATTTTTGTCTCCTATGTGTGTGATAGGTAATTTATCACCATTACCTCTCAATGGAGAAGAATTCGTAAGTATACCTGGAGAGTTCACCATGTGATTGTCATGCTGATCGCTAAGAGTCGTAGCTTCTAAGGCTTGTGGTACTTCTTGTTGTGCTTGGTAAAAATAATCCCATCTATAGAAGCAAGAAAGTGCAGATTGGTTGTTTCTCCTACATATTTGACAAGGATTATTTTTTTGACTCTCTTTTGGCTGACGGTAGCCAGATTGCATACCAAATTGCTGCATACTTAACTGTCCAGGTTGTGCACTATACTATCTTTGGTTAAAACCTCCCCTATTTTCTCTTCCTCTTTGATTTCCTCTTCCTCTAAAGGAGTTACCACGACCATATCCTCGTATTTTTGTTGTCAAGGGTGGTTTGTGCAGATTATTCCTCTCCATCCTCTCGCATATAAAACCCTCTAAGTGCATTCACAAATTGGCTAAAGGTAGGATAGGGTGGTTTTCCCAACATCACAGTGCGAAGGGTCTTTTATTTGCTTCCAAGATATCTAGAAAAATTAATTACTTTGCTATCTTCATCGAGTGGTTTGTGGATAGCCATAAGATTATCACATATTCCATTAATCTCCTTAATGTATTCATCAATAGATTTGGTCCCTAGTTTCATAGTTTGAAGTTGTTGCTTCAACTGAAACTCCTTATCCTTGTTTGCTTGTAGGTAGGTATTCTCAAGACAATCTCATATTTGTTTTGCATTCGAACATTGTCACGACCCAAAATCTACTGTAGGTCGTGATGGTGCCTAACACCGCCGTCAAGCAAGCCAATAGTGATTGATCAACTTAATTACTCATTTTAGTATTTTGAAATCATAATTTTTCATTAATAAAATAGTATAAAATAGAATTTATAGGGTAAATGATAATATTTACACAACTACAATTATGAACAACCAGTAGGAATCACTAAAACCTGGTGTCACAAGTACATGGGTATTTTCTAAGGAGTACAATAATAATACAATGTTTGTCCAGAATGTAAATAAGTAAGGATAAAATAAATAGTACGATGGAGACTCGTTGGAGTGCGATGCGTAGCCTGAGCTGCAGCTCACATAAAATCTCCTCAACAGATGCACCTACACGCCAAGATGATCACTGAATGAACTTGTTAGATCCTTCACATTTAGTGCAAAAGTACAACATGAATACGTAAATCAACGCATACCCAGTAAATATCTAGCCTAACCCCGAAAAAGTGGTGACGAGGGATCGACATTGATACTTACTAGAGGTCTAATAAAATAATATGCTAACTCATAACAGATATGAAGTGCACATCAATAGTGGACTAAATCTGTAAATTTCATAATTCTCCAATTATTCCTTTTGAAGTATAAATTTCTCGATCTTATATTCTATCTTAATAGTTCAGAAAATGCTAAGTGTCAATATTAAATAAATAAGGAGTACCACAAAATACTGGGCATCAATGGAAGGTCTATCTCGTGAATATTCGGACTAATAGCGATATAACGTACAATTCTGCAGAGGTCGTTCGGCCCGATCTAGAATAGTGTGTACACTGCCGAGGGTCGTGCGACACGAACCATAGATGCATCTATATACGGTCGAGGCGTTCGGCCCGCTCCATAAGAAAGAAAGGAAGATACCGAATTACGAGACCATGTTTACAATACAGTACGTGAGAACATAACGAATATAATATTTACGCTTCTCAAATAACTCACCCACAACTCAAAGTATTAAGGCTCGGCCTATTATACATATATTTATTTCTAAATCAAATTTAGATATAACTTTAATTAATTAAGCCAGCAGGACGAGTTCAAATAATTCAATTATTACATGATAAAGTCCTATGTCTACCCGGACATAAACATGCTTTAGTTACGTACAGACTCTCGTCACCTCGTACATATGTAGCGCCCACAACTAGTTGCACATAACAATAAATATCACCTAGGGGTAGTTTCCCCTTTACAAGGTTAGACAGGAGACTTACTTCGCACCGAAGTTCCATAACCGGCTCCAACGCCACTCAAACATCTCAACCCGATGCTCGTCTCTTCAAAACTAGTCAAACAACGTGCAAACCAATCAAAATATACCCCAATACGTATAATCTAACAATTTATAATGATTCCCAGCTTCGCTCAAAGGCCAACAAAGCCAACCCTCGGGTCCACGCGCCCGGATTTCGAAAATATTTGAAGATAAACTTTACCCATAACACTACGAACTCAAATATATAATTTATTCCTAATTTCATGTCCAATTTCATGGTCAAAAATCCAAAAATATCAAATTCTAGGTTTTCTACCAAAATTTCAATTTTTTACTAATTTTCATGTTTAAATCCATATATAAACCATGTATTTAACCAGTAATAGGTGGGAATCACTAACCTTGTGTGGCTTGCTGAAAATCCCCTCAAAATGGCTCTCCATATTCGGCCAACCCAAGTGAAAAATGAATAAAGATGGGCCAAATCCCGTTCTTAAAATAACTCTGCCCAACGACATTTTCACATCTGCGGTACACTTGGCCGCTTCTGCGGCACAAAGTCTACTTCTGCGGCACAAAGTCCACTTCTACGGCTCCCTTCAGGCCCCTCAACCTCAGTATCTGTGGCCCCTCCAGCACTTCTATACCTTCGCTTCTGCGATGTTTCATCAGCAGGTGCGGTTCCTCTTATGCCGAATTCGGCCACATTTGCGATCCCAGCCTCCCCCAGCAAGGTCTGCATCTGCGCTCCAATGGTCGCATCTGCGATCACGCAGGTGCGGAAATTTTTTTGCACCTACGACCTCAACCAGTTCACTCTCAGCCATTTTTGCGGCGCGAACCTCACTTCTGCGATGTCGCTTATGCGACCCATCTTCCGCAGAAGCGATCGAACCAGCAACCAGAAAATTCCAGCATTCCCTTAGTCCAAAAATCGATCTGTTAACCATCCGGAATCCACCCAGGACCCTCGAAACCTTAACCAATTATGCCAACGCGTCCCAAAACACATTACGTACTTAGTCGAGGCCTCAAATCATGCCAAACAACCTCGAAACTATGAATCGACGATCGAAATCCTTCTTAAACTTTTGAACTTTCAAACTTCGACGAACACATCCGATTCATATCAAAACGTTACGAAATGACTCCAAACTTTGCACACCAGTCATAAATCACAATACAAACCTATTACAAGGCTTGGAATCCCAAACGGACATCGATAACACCAAAGCCCACTACAAACCAAACTTAGGAAATTATTAAGCTTTCAAAATTTAAACTTTCCATAATAAGCGCCGAAATGCTCCTGGCTGATCCGATACTCAGCCCGAATATACGCCCTATTGGAACCTTCAAATCCCGATTCTGAGGTCGGTTACTCAAAAGTGAAACCTTAGTCAATTCTCCCAACTTAAAGCTTCCGAAATTAGAATTTTCCTTCCAAATCAACTTCGAACTTCCCGAAATTAAATTTCGACCACGCGTACAAGTCATAATACATTAAGTGAAGCTACTCAAGGCCTCAAACCGCCGAACAACGTGTTAGAGATCAAAACGACCGGTCGAGTCGTTACATTCTCCTCCACTTAAATATACGTTCATCCTCGAACGTGCTAAGAGCTGTTGCAGAGTGATCCAAAGTCACTGTTTAACACCTCAAGCACCTGCCCGTGCCACCACAACCTAGTGGAGCATATTAGCTCAAGCTAGACTGAAGATCCTCCCTATAACCTTAGCTAACAAGCTTTAGAACCAAATTCCAACTTCCAAATTTCTTTACAAGACCTGATTCTAACACACGAACACCGTATCAATCAACAAACACTGTACCAAAACACGATCATGCACCTATGTTGAAATCACACCCTGCACCACGTAAGTTGGTTGCCCATAATAACATCCTCCGACCACACTAGCTAGAATTTCACGAATCTGATGCCCGCAATACATCTCATGACGCATATAAGTCATGTTCCAACTTTCGAATACTGCCACGACAACAGAGATGTGTAGAAACTAATAACCCCCTGCCGAATTAACAAATTATAGAGTCTCTCCTCTTGACAAGGACCATTACCTCATTCTGACTTAATAATGATATTTGCTCTTAAATATACCTTATGTAAATCTGATTGCACTAATCCATGGTCCAATAACCTCATCTTACCCAGTACAAGCTGCTCGGGCAATAAGCCACCTCAAACACCGTCCAAAATCTCATATGACGCCATCAAAGCGCCAACAAGCTACAAACTCGAAGGCGATATACAAGGAAAAATGAACTCTAGAAAAATAACTACCCGACCCGCGTAATGAATAAAACGGCCGAAGAGATGCTATGAACCTACCTCAGGGATGAAAAACAAGGCGCACAAAAATAAGTGTAAGGAATTATGCTTAAATCTCACTGTTGTGGCGTGCAACCCGGTCCAAACATGACAATGTTACGGCGTGCAACCCGATCCAAACAATATACCCGTGGTGGCATGCCACCTGATCCGCACATAACAATCACGAAGAAAACACACATCAAGCCGTAACGCTTATACTTACGAAATGCCCGAATATCGACCACAAGCACGCCAAGTGCATAATATAAATCCAAGGGAGACGGATAGCGCCATACGCTACGAAACCCAAGCACAACTAGGGTGCAATAAATGACCTGCATCTCGAGAGCCTTCCTACTCACATAACACCACAAACTACACGGGACCTCAACACATGTACGAATAATCAAACCGTCTCACAACTCACGTGGCACAATAGAGATTTGCATGGAATAGCTGACAACGGGAATAACATCCAATGCCCGATGACTCCTCCGTAGCAATGCTATGATGCATGAACACATCCGACCTAACGTAGAGCGCACATTCATATTAGGCCCACCAACGGACCTCAAACTGATTCTGATCCTACCATAGTGGGCCAATAACCTTCCAAGGATCCACAATGGCCCCATTCATGACACACACGAGAAGCCGTCTACTCCGGACCAAACTCCCACAGTTTTACAACCAAAGGAATAGAGCGCCTTCCAAGCATAAACTCTCACATTAACGATAGTACAAAAATCTTTATACTGGGTTTCAATCTTTAACAATCACGTGACTAACATGTCACACTCATACAAATCTCCATGTGGTGTATGCTCCCACGACCTTCCGCACTAGGTAGCAAAGTTTGTACCTCCATACCACCAACCGTACTAATTCTGTTAAGCAAATCAAGAACACGCAAATCAATACACAATGCTCCTTCCACAGAACACCATTCCCAGGCAACACTAGGGTAATGTCATCTTACTCTGAACATCTAAATTCTTCCCGGCTCATCCAAGCTCGTGACATTCTTGTCAACACCAAACCGCCACCTTGATCCTCAACTATGAAATTCCCATGCCGCTCACTGCATCTATCATGCCACTACGCGAGAATATAAGAATTCATCATAACCCGTGAACTACTAGTAGAATAAACACTTCATAGGCTAGAAACCTTTCACTTAGCTCATTTTAGAAGAACCAATGCAACATGCAACTGAATTCCCAAACTGCAGAAAATACAAACCTCAAATCGTGATCTAAACCGTCATGACTCTTCTGGAATCCATTTACACAACAAGGTCATTTGAATCAAATACCTCCTAGATCAATCAAGTTGTGGTGGCTGTCAAGCTCGTACGTACAACCATAAACCACATGTATAACTTCATATGCTGAAGGAACTGGTCATTGCCACAATCATGCTGATTTAACCATTACTAATTGACCCAACTTCCTCCAATTTACTCCCGACTTGACTTAGAAATGATAATAGCTCCATTCAAAAATGTAACAAACCAAATCTGCACTCATCCCGAGTGACCTGCATCACGAGACCACATTGTCTTAATACTCATGAACCATCTCATACCCTCTTTATGTGCACAATAGCATCTCCAACTGCATTCTGCAAGACCTTTCGCGAATCCGAAGCTATTTCTTCCTCTCCTCCACTACTACACCGCATACCCGATGATAACATAGAACATTCCAAGTCATGTTTGTAATACACTATGAAAACTCGATCCTTAACCACAAAACAGACCCGAAGTTCTCAGACATTGTACTTTAATTCTTGAACCCACTAGGACTATTGTTGAGAGTCATCCACTCTGACCTGATTCCGAATATAACTGCTAGCACATGAACACACTCTCAAAAAAGCAACCAGCTGAATTCTTTTCCTTGTACATTACATCCACCAGAAGCATAAACTCGGAGTCTCCCCAAAACCTTCACCTCAATCGATAAGGCGAAGTATAGCACACATTCATCAAGCTCCTTTCTCGAATTACTCCTAATATTTTCTTTTCTTAGTCATAACTAATCCACCAACGCATCGATAACCAGAAACCGCACAAGCAGACAACTACGTGATCCAATCGTAAATGGTGGGGCTCCCCCACTTAACTTTAAGCTACCATCACATAATGTAGAGCCCGCAACGATTCCTCCTTCTCAATTACCATGATCTCGTACCACTAACCCGCCAAATTTCTCAAAGTCTTTTGTTAAGCCTTTCATGAACATTTTGAATCATCGGTCACAATCACATATTCGACCTCTCACCAGGTAGCAAGTAGTATTCTTTGTAGAAACTTTAAGCTACCATCACATAATATAGAGCCCACAACGATTCCTCCTTCTCAATTACCATGATCTCGTACCGTTAACCCGCTAAATTTCTCGAAGTCTTTTGTTAAGCCTTTCATGAACATTCTGAATCATCCGTCACAATCATATATTCGACCTCTCACCAGGTAGCAAGTAGTATTCTTTGTAGAAGCTTCATCAACATCACGCACCTGCTAACTTGCTCACGGGAGATAACCCACCGGTGGAATTCCATGCCGACATCTTCCAACGGCGTTGCACTGGTTACAACTACTACAAAATCAGTTAACCCTCCCAAGCCTACGCTCGTCCACCAGCTGTACAAGTCTGTTCATTCCCCATTGACATCGACTAAAAGTCCAACAATATGATCCAAACTCGAAGCCATGTTGCATCCCAAAACTATACTCAAGTTTTCACATCCCTCTTCATTTTAAGCAAACTCCTTCCTGCCATATCTAATCTTCCTCCATACAGTAGCCACCATCCCAAATAAAATCCGTAGACCAAATCACCTTCCATCATGATTCCCAAATCGATCTACACTTGCTCAAGGCACGCGACTATCCTACCGCCGAATCCATATGCTAATCTGCCACTCTTACTTCGGTTAAACCATCTCTTTTAAGCAACTTCTAGACATCTTCTTTCCATACTTGACCTGCTAGCAATTCAACCACCACAAGACACCTCCCACCATGTCCTTCCTCATCCTTCGCTACCCAAATGCCGCCTCAAATCAAAACCCATCTCCGTAGCACCTGACCAACTCTAAACCTCCTGGAAGATCATATTTCTCGAGCCATCAACATTAGAATTACCAATTCGATTCGGAACCGCTATACACCGCTATCTCTGACAACCGCTTCTTAGGCTCTATTCCACCACGCTCTGCGAATGCAAAAATCAAAGAAGACTATAACACGGGCGAACCTTAACATGTTCCAACAAGGACAATGATACCAAATCACAAATGAGAATTCCAACACGCTCGAAAATACCAAGTCTCATCACTTCATCAACCAAGGCCTGAACATTCATAGTCCGATTGCCATTCCTTTGCTGGAATTAAATGTTGAACCTCTAAATCATGCACTGAAAAATCATCCTTTCAAGTCATTCACTGTCTCGACACATAGGCAAGCACCCTACCATTACCTCGACACTGTGCAATAACAAGGCATGAACATCATAGCAATCTATGCATAGCTTCAAAACCATAGGAAGTACAGATCCTGAACTGAAATGACAGAACACCCTTCCGCAAGGTGACTATAATATCCTGCCCGAACACACAGGAAAAAATATCCTGCACTATGTCTGCAGCACCAATATAGCTACTCGACGCCCAATTGATAACAAGCCTATCACGTCGCATAAGGTTGAGTAGGAAGAAAACAAAGGCACAAGCCTCAATGGAATCAAACCGCACGATGAGGAAATCAAGAAGGGAAGTGCTCCTAATAGCCCCATTCCTCTCGAAGATAAGTACAGGTGTCTCCGTACCGATCTTCAAGACTCTACTAGACTTGCTCATGACTCGTGAGACCTAAGTGAACCTAACGCTCTGATACCAAGTTGTCACGACCCAAAACCCATTATAGGTCGTGATGGCGCCTAACACCACCGTCAGGCAAGCCAATGGTGATTGATCAACTTAATTACTCATTTTAGTAATTTGAAATCATAATTTTTCATTAATAAAATAGTATGAAATGGAATTTACAGAGTAAATGATAATATTTACACAACTACAATTATGAACCACCGTAGGAACCCCCAAAACCTAGTGTCATAAGTACATGAGTATTTTCTAAGGAGTATAATAATAATACAACGTCTCTTCAGAATGTAAATAAGACAGGATAAAATAAATAGTACGATGGAGACTCGTTGGACTACGATGCGTAGCCTGAGCTACAACTCACATAAAATCTCCTCAACAGATATGCCTACATGCCAAGATGATCACTGAATGAACTTGTCAGATCCTGCACATTTATTGCAAAAGTGCAACATGAGTACGTAAATTAACGCATACCTAGTAAGTATCTAGCCTAACCCCGAAGAAGTAGTGACGAGGGGTCGACATCGACACTTACTAGAGGTCCAATAAAATAATATGCTAACTCATAACAGATATGAAGTGCACATCAATAATGGATTAAATCTATAAATTTCATAATTCTCCAATTATTCCTTTCAAAGTATAAATTTCTCGATCTTGTATTCTATCTTAATAGTTCAGAAAATGCTAAGTGTCAATATTAAATAAATAAGGAATACCATAAAATACCAGGCATCAGTGAAAGGTCTATCTTGTGATTATTCGGACTAATAGCGATATAACGCACGATTCTGCCGAGGTCATTCGGCCCAATCCAGAATAATGTGTACACTGCCGAGGGTCTTGCGGCACGAACCATAGATGCATCTATATACCGACGAGACATTCGGCCCTCTCCACAAGAAAGGAAGGAAGTTACAAAATTACGAGACACGTATTTACAATACAGTACATGAGCACATAACGAATATAATCTTTACGCTTCTCAAATAACTCGCCCATAACTCAAAGTGTTAAGGCTCGACCTATTATACATATATTTATTTCTAAATCAAATTCAGATATAACTTTAATTAATTAAGCCAGCAGGACGAGTTCAAATAATTCAATTATTACATGATAAAGTCCTAAGTCTACCTGGACATAAATATGTTTTAGCTACATACGGACTCTCGTTAGCTCGTGCGTATGCAGCGCCCACAAATAGTTGCATATAATAATAAATATCACCTAGGGATAATTTCCTCCTCACAAGGTTAGACAAGACACTTACCTCGCTCCGAAGTTCCATAACCGGCTCCAACGCCACTCAAACACCTCAACCCGATGCCCGTCTCTTTAAAATTAGTCAAACAAAGTGCAAACAAATCAAAATATACCCCAAATACGTATAATTTAACAATTTATAATGATTCCCAACTTCGCTCAAAGGCCAACAAAGTCAACTCTCGGGCCCACACACCCGGATTTCAGAAATTTTCGAAGATAAACTTTACCCATAATACCACAAACTCAAATATATAATTTATTCCTAATTCCGTGTCTAATTTAGTGGTCAAAATCCTAAAATACAAAATTCTAGATTTTCTACCAAAATTTTAAATTTCTACTAATTTTTATATTTAAATCCATATATAAACCATGTATTTAACTTGTAATAGGTGAGAATCTCTAACCTTGTGTTGCTTGCTGAAATCCCCTCAAAATGGCTCTCCAAATTCGGCCAACCCATGTGAAAAATGAAAGAAGAAGGGCCAAATCCCGTTCTTAAAACAACTCTGCCCAGCGATATTTTCGCATCTGTGGTACACTTGGCTGCTTCTACGGAACAAAGTCCGCTTCGGCGGCTCCCTTCAGGCCCGTCAACCTCTGCATATGTGGCCCCTCTATTGCTTCTGTGCCTTCGCTTCTGCGATGTTTCATCCGCAGGTGTGGTTCTGCTTCTGCGGAATTCGACCGCATCTGTGGTCCCAGCCCCCCCCCCAGCAAGGTCCGCATATGCGCTCCAATGGTCACATCTGTGATCACGCATGTGAGGGAATTCCTTCGCACCTGCGACCTCAGCTAGTTCACTCACACCCGCTTCTGTGGCGCAAACCTCGCTTCTGGGATGTCGCTTCTGCGACCCATCTTCCGCAAAAGCAATCGCACCTGCAACCAGAAAATCCCAACATTCCCTTAGTCCAAAAATTGATCCATTAACCATTCGGAATTCACCCGGGGCCCTCGGGACCTTAACCAATTATACCAACACATCACAAAACATATTACGAACTTAGTCGAGACCTCAAATCACGCCAAACAATATCGAAACTATGAATCGATGATCGAAATCCTTCTTTAACTTTCGAACTTTGAAACTTCGACGAACACATCCGATTCATATCAAAACATTCCAGAATGATGCCAAACTTTGCGCACAGGTCATAAATCATAATATGAACCTATTCCAAGGCTCAAAATCTCAAACAGACATCGATAATACCAAAGCCCACTTCAAACCAAACTTAGGAAATTCTTCAACTTTTTAAAATGTTAACTTTCCATAATAAGCACCGAAATATTTCCGGGTGATCCGATACTCAACCCGAATATATGCCCAAGTCCGAAATCATCATACGAACCTATTGGAACATTCAAATCTCGATTCCAAGGTCGTTTACTCAAAAGTCAAACCTTAGTCAATTCTTCCAACTTAAAGGATCCGAAATTAGAATTTTCCTTCCAAATCAACTCCGAACTTCCCGAAATTAAATTCCGACCATGCGTACAAGTCATAATACCTGAAGTGAAGCTACACAAGACCTCAAACCGCCGAATGACGCGCTAGAGCTCAAAAAGATCGATTGGGTCATTGCAAACATCCTATTATAAGGAACATAGACTCTTCTGTCATTGTTCCGGAAAGCCAACTCCTAACAAGGACATCATGTTCTTCAAATTCAATGTATTTTGGGTTTAGATTGGCTTCTCCTTTCTCATTCTCTATAGTCTCGGATGGAGGGTCCTCCTTTATAACCTTGTCAACCTTCAAGGTTTGCATTAGTTGAATGATTTGAGTCCTCCAAACAAGGTAGTTTGATGGTTTCTGTTTGATGGGACAAATTAAAACGAGTTGATAAAGTGAAGCAGATGAGCGAGCTAGGGTGATGTTAGAGGATGAGGCCATGGCTGTTATGTGAGGAAGAAGAGGACTTCATGATCATTTTGTGTTGTTGTTTCTTTCAATTGAGCCTACGCTCTGATACTATAAAGAAAATAATAAATAAAACACATTGCTTTGTGATATTTTTGTATATTCAAAAAACTGTTACAAGTTGCGATAATTGGGAATATATACACGAAAGACAGAGTAGGTTGAAGAGTCTGCTATGAGTCCTATAGGTTGCTATCTCTATTTCAATAGAGTTGTATGTTATCTCTATCACCTACGACTAAGGATAGATACAAGTACACTATGATTAGGTTTAGGTGATGGCTAAGGTTAAGGTTAGTATTGGAGTCCTAACCATCCTATCTAGGTTGTCTTACAAAAAGTACCAATAGTAGCATAATATAGTTCAAGAAATAATTAGCAATCACAAACATCATTTAAGGATTCTTTTCTACCGCATCTCCTCCATTACTTGGAGAATTTTATTTTTCGCATGAGCACAACAATCGCGTGCAATATGATCACCTGGATGATGAGTCTTAGATGATGAATCACGAGACCGGAGCAATAAAATAGCTCTAGTAGCAAGGAGGGGTCTCAGTTGAGCCTGAAGCCCTTAAAGTTATTCATCCCTATGCGTCTCTCTGTTCTTTGTCGCTTGATGTGTGCTAGTGTAGCTATGCGACCTTCTTCTCCATAGACGAAATTGACTCTTTATCAAGTTCATTGGCATGTGCAGAAGTTCCTATTCCTTGAAATCTAGACTTGTAATGGTGAAATTATCGCTCTAGAAGACCGTACACTATCCTCTTTCTTGAACCATCAATATAACATCCAACCAAATTCTTGTAGCATCCACGCCCGAAAGTTGTGTTGTCTTTCCCTAATCACTTGTTGGCTGACTCCATGGAACTCCTCAAAGGTACTTTTATAGCGATCCTATATTTAAAATATAAAATTAGTATATATATATATATATATATATATAAATATAAATTATAAACTTTTTGAAAATTTTGAAGGTTACATAGGTAGTCTCAGACCGGTCATCGACCTACGATTTAAATTTGAATCTTTCTTCTTCTTTTTAATGTGTATCTCATTGAATAGCTCATCAGTTAGTTTCCTCCCAAGTCTATTTTCCTGCAAACAATAAAGTGAGTTTGGATAAATTATAAAATAATATTGTAAGGCTTAAGGAATTATTAGTCTCCTCTAGGGCTGTTATTTGGCCCAAGCCCAAATGACCTGCCCAACCCACCTAAGGTTGGGCTGGTTATTGACTACCCCATTTATTGTACTCAGCCGATCCTGAACCAACCCATCTCAACTCATTTAAAGTTTGACTAATTTTTAGCCCAAATTGATCCCTAAGTAACTTTGCCAAAATATCTTTAAAATAATTTTTTTTGTTTGATATGTTATATATGACCATAACAAAGAAAAAAAATTCGTATTTAGTAATAATACAATTCGTAAGAAAACAACACATATTAATTAAAGCTTGGTAAGAGTTGGACAGTTTGGGCTATGAACCACATTTTAGTCCATCTTGACCCAGCCCAAGTAACTCTTGGGAGGGTCAATGACCTGCCCATTTATTAATTCAACCCATTTTGACCCGCCCAAAATCGGCAGATCCCGCCCATTTGACACCCCTAGTCTCCTCCTAACCGTCCCTATGATGACAACGGCCTCACAATGTAAAGAGCCACCCTTCTCGGATGCTCGGGCTTTCTTTCCCTGTTCACTCTTCTTTTAAAATTCCTCAGTTGCCCACGACCTACATAGATCCTTCTATAAATGTTGGAGATATCTTCAAGACCTCTTGTTTAGCTTGTGAGTAACCGAGAATAGGTCGGACAATCTCTAACAAGATTTCTTCTCAAATTTATTGATACCACCTTATTATCACATGACTCTCATGCACGCTTTTTATGCAAATCAAATGTTAACATTAGATAGTAACATGATAAATATAACACTTGAATTAAAATCAATACTCTTAGATGAGAATCCTAGACTTTCAATCTCTTTGGCTTATAGAAATCATAAGTAAGTTGATATTTGGGTTAACTAATTTACACATAAGCCAATGAAAAAGTCCATAGTTGTTTGAGGCACATTCCTATAAATCTAATTTCATATGGTATTGATAAGTTGGGGTTCTATCAACTTATCACTTATGTACATCTTCAGTTAAGTTTTTGTCAGCTTTGAGTGATGCAAAGTTGCATGATTTCTTGTTTCAATTGATTTTGAGTATAAGAAGATGGAAATAATGAAGAAAGGATCAAAGGAGCCACAATTGTGCAGTTTTTTTTTACATAAGATGAGAAGTACTGAGAACATCTAAGGAAGATCACCAAACGTAGTTCTAAGTCGCTAAAAGCGAAATGGTGCTTGAAGTATCCAGAATTGAGCCATGTCACAACTCTCAGGATTCCAGAATCGCTACTCGCAAAGTTGAATCACTATTTGCAGAAGATGAATCACTAAAAGCAGAGAGTGCAGAGAGTATTCAAAAGTAAGGCATGTTTCATATATCAAACCCCAATTTCAAGGCATATTAACAAACAGACGTCTAATCCGGTCATATACCACACATAAGGTAGGATACACACTCGTCACTTCGTATACACGTCGTTTCACATAACACACATATTCAGTTTAGACCAAAATCTAAGGGGTAATTATCCCAATGAAGGTTAGACAAGATACTTATCTTAATTAAACCAAATCAATACTCTAAAAATGCTTTCCTTTACAGTTCACCTCCGTCCGTCTCAAATCTAACCAAAAATGGCTCGATAATATCAAACAATGCATGAGAAATCAATTGTAATTAATAAAGTTGAGATCTTTACACAATTCCCAAAAAGTCAACAAAATTAAACCTCGGGCTTGCTCAGTCAAAACCTGAGTTAAGGGATAGATCCCGACTACGAGTCCAAATATGTGATTGATTTTCAAAATCAAGTCCAAATCGGCTTTGAAATCTCAAATTTTTATTTTTAGAGAAGTTTTTTTAAAAAACCCCAAATTTTCATTAATGGATTCATCAATTAAATTCTAAATCAAAGACGGTATCAATGAAAAATAATCAAATCTAGGAAAAAATTACTTACCCAATCCAAGTGGTAAAAATGACCTCAAAAATCGTCTCAAACCGAGCCCCCAATCTCAAAATATGAAATAATGAGTCTAAGTCCCGAAATTCCACTTATTAACCCATTTGCAGATGTCACATTTGCGACCATAGGTTGGCAAATGCGACCTATGCAAATGCGAGACATGCGTCATAAATGCGAAGCCTGCCCAGCCCCAAGAATGTCAAAAATGCCACTAATGTTCGGCAAATGCAAACCTAACATTTGCGATTGTATATGAATACGATGCTGAAGACAAAACTAGAACTGGAGTTATAGTCAAGGCAATTTTCAGCTTCTGAAAGCTTTCCTGACACTGGTCAGACTACCTTAATGGGGCACCTTTCCGAGTCAATCTAGTCAAATGAGCTGCAATGGATGAGAAACCCTCTACGAAACAGCTATAATACCAAGCCAAACCTAGAAAACTCCAGATCTCAGTTGCGGTAGAAGGTCTAGGCCAACTTTGAACTTCCCTAATCTTCTTCGGATCCACCTTAATCCCCTCACTGGACACCATGTGACCCAAGAATGCCACCGAGTCTAACCAAAACTCGCACTTGGAGAACTTAGCATATAGCTTCTTCTCCCTCAAAGTCTAGAGCACGATCCTCAAGTGCTGCTCATGCTCCTCTCGGCTGCGAGAATACACTAGTATATCATCTATAAACATAATGACGAATGAATCCATGTACAGCCGAAACACGCTATTCATCAAGTGCATAAAAAGTGTTGGGGAATTGGTCAGTCCAAAAGACATCACTAAGAACTCATAGTGGCCATAGCAGGTACTGAAAGTCGTATTCAGAATATCAGAAGCCCGTATCTTCAACTGATTGTACCCCAATATCAAATCAATCTTTGAGAATACTCGAGCACCTTGAGGCTAATCAAATAAATCATCAATACGTGGTAGCGGATACTTGTTCTTGACTGTAATGTTGTCCAACTACCTGTAGTCAATGCACATCCTCATAGAATCATTCTTCTTCTTCACAAATAGAACTGGAGCACCCCAAGGTGAGACACTCGGTCTGATGAACCCTTTATCGAAGGCACGATCGAGCTCCGGATCGAGAACCAGGATCGAGGGTCAGGACCGAGGACCAGGATCGAGGACCTCGATCGAAGGCCAAGATCGAGGGCCAAGATCGAGGCAGAACCGAGGATGTCTGGGCAGAATTATAAAAATAGGGACTTCGTCCCTTTTGCCATTTTTGACGAATTGGAGCTTGGGGAGAGGCGATTTTTGATATATTTTCATGGAAAACTTGAGGTAAGTCCCTTGTGATCATTTCTACTCCATAATGTTAAATTATCATCGAGTAATCCGACTAGATTACATGATTTTGGGGCGTAAATCAGAGATTGAAACTTAGAAATTTGGAAATTAGATTTATAGATTTGAGGGTCGAGTTGAGGTCGGATTTTGGTAAAATTAGTATGGATAGACTCGTGGTTGAATGGGCTTTTGTATTTTATAACTTTTGTTGGGTTCCGAGATGTGGGCCCCACAGGCAAATTTTGAGTCAATTTCAGCTTTTGGTCTAATTTTGAAGCTTTTCTTGTGGAATTCATTCCATTAGCGTATATTGATGGTATTATACTGATTGTGAATAGATTTGGAGCATTTGGAGGCCGAGTCCAGAGGCAAGAGCATTGCGGGGTAGAGATTTGACCGGTTTGAGGTAAGTAACGATTGTAAATCTAGTCCTGAGGGTATGAAACCCCGAATTTCATATCATTCTATTATTTTGAGGTGACGCACATGCTAGGTGACGGGCATGTGGGCGTGTACTGTTGGGGATTTGTGACTTGGTCCGCCCCGTAGCAACTGTAAAGTTGCATACTTTGTTGAAACCATTGATACTTATATGATTTAGAAAGATTTTATGTAAATTGGGCTGAATGCCATGTTCGGGCCTTGTGCCAATGCTGTTTGGACCTTTAGGGGCTGTTTCGTATCATCCTCTCATTGTTTTCGATTGAAAAATCTATACTCAGTCATGTTTATACTTGTTTACTGCATAATTCAGTTTTATGACTCTATTTTGATGCATATAAATGCTTTGGGACGAATGCCCTGTTTTACTAAAATGCCCGAGTGGCTTGATTTGTGAGGATGAGTGTAGATCGGGGCTGCCCGCCTGCAGCAAATTTGTGACTGAGTGAGGCCGAGGGCCTGATTGGTAAGGAAGAGTGTGGATCGGGGTTGCCCGCCTGCAGCATACTTTATTATTATCGTACGTGAGTTGTCCGTGTAGATTATAGTGCTTGGGCTGAAGGAGCCCCTCCGGAGTCTGTACACACCCCCAGTGAGCGCAGGTACCTACTGAGTGCGAGTTTCGAGTGCCGAGTGCTGAGGGAATAGGAGGCAAGAGTGATTGTGAGGTATGCCCGAGTGGCAAGAGTGATTGTGAGGTATGCCCAAGTGGCACGAGTGACTGTGAGGTCTGCCCGAGTGGCTGTTTATGATTTTATCATTTTTGCTAACCTTTGCATTGAGCCTTTGATTGAAAAACTATTGGAAAATAAAAATGTCTGTAAAATGATTTTTATTGGAACTGGGTTTAAACGAGATGTTTGATTCAAATCCTGATTTTTAAGAGAATGTGGTATTTTACTGAGATTTCCTGATATGAACGTTATATGCTTTATTGCTCGTCACTACTGCTCAGTATTTATTTATTGTTGTTACTTACTGATTTGGCGTACTCACGTTACTCCCTGCACCTTGTGTACAGATCCAGGTGTGGCTGGACACGGTAGCGGTTATTGAGTGTTCTGGTTACAGATTTTTCTTGGGGATAACAAGGTAGCTATTTGGCGATCGCAGCCCCTGCTCTTCTCCCTCTTATCTTCCTCTAGTAGTATTTAGTTATTTTTCCAGGCTGAGTTAGCCTTGATATTGTTAGACAGATTATAGTAGATGCTCATGATTAGTGACACCCCGATGTCGGGCTTTTCTTTTCCGCACTTCTGTTTTTCTTTGATTTGAACTCTTTAAATGGAGGTTTTTATGTTAGATAACCTTGAAATTATCTTTGAAATGAAAATATCTTTTTGTTTTGGAAATGAGTCGGCTTGCCTAGTTCCACGATAGGCACCATCACGACAGGGGGTTAGTTTTGGGTCATGATAGATTGGTATCAGAGCCTAGGTTACATAGGTCTCACGAGTCATGAGCGGGTTTAGTAGAGTCTTGCGGATCGATACGGAGAAGTCTGTACTTATCTTCAGGAGGCTGCAGAACCTTTAGGAAACTCCACATTCTTGAATTCTTGTCGTGCGAATCTGTTGATTCTAGTAACTAAACATCTGTTGTTTCATTCTCTCACAGATGGTGAGGACTCGTGCTACCGGTCAGGAGGGCCAGCCACCAGTACCACCAGCCAGGGCCGCGAGAGGCCGAGGCCGCGGTAGAGGCCATGGTAGGGGCAGAGGTGCAGCCCGTACAACAGTTGGGGCAGTACCTACAGATCCACCGGTTGTCCCAGATCAGGACCAAGTTCCAGTTGTTGATGCACCAGCTCAGGCACCACATGTGCCTATTGTGATTCCAGGACTTCAAGAGGCCCTAGCTCAGATTCTGACAGCGTGTACTGGCCTTGCTCAGGCGTTCTCTATTTTGACGGCCGCAACCACTTCTCAGGCCAGGGAAGGCACTCAGACTCCCATCGCTCGCATACTCGAGCAGGTTATTCAGGGACTTCAGACACCAGAGGCACCACCAGCCCATCCGGGTGCTGTTGCTCAGGATTATGTGTTTCCTTCTATGCCTGAGGATGATCATCGTAGGTTGGAGAGGTTTGGGAGACTTCAGCCACCACATTTCAGTGGCACAGAGAGAGAGGACGCTCAGGACTTTTTAGACTGGTGTCAGAGGATACTCCGTACTGCTGGTATTTTGGAGACTTGTGGGGTCTCGTTCACTACCTTTCAGTTTTCTGGGGCTGCACTCAGATGGTGGGAGACTTACAAGAGGCGTAGGCCTGTTGGCGCAACACCCCTTACTTGGCAGCAATTCTCCGTGGTCTTTTTGGAGAAGTTCGTGCCTCGATCCCGCAGAGAGGAGCTGCGTAGACAGTTTGAGCGCTACGCCAGGGTGATATGTCTGTGACGCAGTATGAGATGCGGTTCTCCGAGTTGGCCTGTCATGCTATCTGGTTGGTTCCCACGGACAGAGAGAGGATCATGAGGTTTATTGATGGCCTCACTTATCAGCTACAGTTGCTTATGACCAGAGAGCGAGTTTCGGGTGCTACCTTTGATGAGGTTGTCGACATTGCTCGGCAGATTGAGATGGTCGCGGTCAGGAGAGGGTTGAGCGGGAGGCCAAGAGGCCTCGTGGTCAGGGTGGATTCAGCGGTGCTCCTTTTGGGGGTCAGTTCCAGCACGGTAGAGGTCGTCATTTCAGACAGGCTCAGTCAGCTCGGCCATTTCATCGGGGTGCATCATCTGGCCATGGTTCTCACAGTTCTCATCAGGGCCACTCATCACTTAGTGCCCTTCCAGTTCAGAGTTCGTCCCGTGCTCCACCTGTTCAGGGCTCTTCCATGCCAGGTTCTTCTACCAGTCATCCCGGTGCTAGGGGTTCCCTTCAGTTTCCGCCGCCAGCACCAGGGAGTTGTTTTGAGTGTGGGGAGATTGGGCATATGTGGAGGCAGTGTCCTCGTCGTCATGGAGGTCTATCTCAGCAGAGGATTCAGCCTCCGACTACAGCACTAGCTACCTCACCACCCGCCCATTCAGCTCGAGGTAGAGGTCAGTCAGCTAGGGGTCGCCCTAGAGGGGGAGGCAGATCAGGGGGTGGTCAGGCCCGTTTCTATGCTCTCCCTGCCAGACCAGATGCTATTGCTTCAGATACTGTGATTACAAGTATTGTCTCAGTATTCCATAGAGATACCTCAGTTTTATTTGACCTTGGTTCCACGTATTCATATGTTTCCTCGTATTTCACCCATTTTCTGGATATGCCCCGTGAGTCCTTAGTTTTATCTGTACATGTATCTACTCTTGTGGGCGATACTATTATTGTTGACCGCGTATATCGGTCATGTGTGGTGATTATTGGGGGTCTGGAGACCCGAGTAGATCTATTGTTGCTCAGTATGGTTGACTTTGATGTGATATTGGGCATGGATTGGTTATCTCTATGTCATGCTTTTCTAGATTGTCACGCTAAGATTGTGACGTTGGCTATGCCGGGAATTGCGAGGGTTGAGTGGAGCGGTTCTATAGATTATGTACCAAGTAGGGTGATTTCATATTTGAAGGCTCAGCACATGGTTGAGAAGGGTTGCCTATCTTATTTGGCTTTTGTGAGGGATGTTAGTGCATAGACTCCTGTCATTTATTCTGTTCCAGTGGTATGTGATTTTCCGGATGTGTTTCCTGCAGACCTACCGGGCATGCCGCCTGACAGGGATATTGACTTTGGTATTGATTTGATGCCAGGCACTCAGCCCATTTCTATTCCACCGTATCGTATGGCACCGGCGGAGTGGAAGGAATTGAAAGAACAGCTTCAGGAACTCCTTAATAAGGGGTTTATTCGGCCTAGTGTGTCACCTTGGGGTGCACCGGTTCTATTTGTGAAAAAGAAGGATGGTTCCATGAGAATGTGTATTGATTACAGGCAGTTGAACAAGGTCACAGTCAACAACAAGTATCCTTTGCCTCGTATTGATGATTTATTCGACCAGCTTCAGGGAACGAGGGTATTCTCCAAGATTGATTTGAGGTCCGGTTATCACCAACTGAAGATTCGGGATTCAGATATTCTCAAGACAGCTTTCAGAACCCGATATGGCCATTATGAGTTTATGGTGATGTCTTTTGGGCTGACCAATGCCCCAGCAGCGTTCATGCATCTGATGAACAGTGTATTCCAGCCCTATTTGGACTCATTCATCGTTGTATTCATTGATGACATCCTGGTGTACTCTCGTAGCCAGGAAGAGCACTCTCAGCATTTGAGGGCTGTATTGCAGAGATTGAAGGAGGAGAATCTTTATGCAAAGTTCTCTAAATGTGAGTTTTGGCTCAGTTCAGTAGCATTCTTGGGGCACGTGGTGTCCAGTGAGGGTATTCAGGTGGATCCGAAGAAGATAGAGGCGGTGCAGAGTTGGCCCAGACCGTCCTCAGCCACGGAGATTAGGAGCTTTCTTGGTTTGGCGGGTTACTACCGTCGTTTTGTGGAGGGATTTTCATCTATTGCATTGCCCTTGACCAAATTGACCTAAAAAGGTGCTCCATTCAGGTGGTCGGATGAATGTGAGGAGAGCTTTCAGAAGCTCAAGACTGCTTTGACCACAGCTCCAGTGTTAGTTTTGCCATCAGCTTCAGGTTCTTACACCGTGTATTGTGATGCCTCGAGGATAGGCATTGGTTGTGTTTTGATGCAGCACTATTGGTGGAGGCGGATGAAGAAGGATTTAGTTGGGTTTGTGGCTCGGTGTCTAAACTGTCAGCAGGTTAAGTATGAGCATCAGAGACCAGGTGGCTTGCTTCAGAGGTTAGAGATCCCAGAGTGGAAGTGGGAGCGGATCACTATGGACTTTGTAGTTGGGCTCCCACAGACTTCGAGGAAGTTCGACGCTATTTGAGTTATTGTGGATCGGCTGACCAAGTCCGCGCACTTCATTCCAAGTGGTACTACTTACTCTTCAGAGCGGTTGGCTGAAATTTACATTCGAGAGATCGTTCGCCTGCATGGTGTCCCGGTTTCCATCATTTCAGATAGGGGTACTCAGTTCACATCGCAGTTTTGGAGGGCCGTGCAGTGAGAGTTGGGTACTCAGGTTAAGTTAAGCACAACTTTTCACCCTCAGACGGACGGGCAGTCCGAGCGCACTATTCAGATATTGGAAGACATGTTGCGTGCTTGTGTCATTGATTTTGGGGATTCATGGGACCAGTTTCTGCCACTCGCGGAGTTTGCATATAACAACAGTTATCAGTCGAGTATTCAGATGGCTCCGTACGAGGCTTTGTATGGGAGGAGGTGTAGATCTCCAGTTGGATGGCTTGAGCCGGGTGAGGCTAAGCTCTTAGGTACAGACTTGGTCCAGGACGCATTAGATAAGGTGAAATTGATTCAGGAGCGGCTTCGCACGGCACGGTCTAGGCAAAAGAGCTACGCGGATAGGAAGGTCCGTGATGTGTCTTTTATGGTTGGGGAGAAGGTTTTGCTGAAGGTATCACCCATGAAGGGTGTTATGAGGTTTGGGAAGAGGGGCAAGTTGAGCCCCCGGTTCATTGGGCCTTTTGAGGTGCTTCAAAGGATAGGAGAGGTGGCTTATAAGCTTGCCTTGCCACCCAGCTTGTCGAGTGTGCATCTAGTGTTTCATGTTTCCATGCTCCGGAAGTATATTGGAGATCCGTCGCATGTTTTGGATTTTAGCACGGTTCAGTTAGAGGGTGATATGACTTATGATGTGGAGCTAATGGCTATTTTGGATCGGCAGGTTCGAAGGTTGAGGTCAAAGGATATAGCTTCAGTGAAGGTGCAATGGAGAGGTCAACCTGTGGAGGAGGCCACTTAGGAGACCGAGCGGGAGATGCGGAGCAGATATCCATGCTTATTCGAGACTCCGGGTATGTTTCTTGACCCGTTCGAGGACGAACGGATGTTTAAGAGGGGGAGAATGTAACGACCCGGCCGGTCATTTCGAGAGTTATAACCCTGTTTTCCCCATTCCTACTTCTTTTTGTGTTATTCAGCTATATTATGTTATATCGGGTTA
The DNA here is from genome assembly GCF_000715075.1 of Nicotiana tabacum. NCBI lineage: Eukaryota > Viridiplantae > Streptophyta > Magnoliopsida > Solanales > Solanaceae > Nicotiana > Nicotiana tabacum. The sequence continues at coordinate 41,405,475 of NC_134093.1, read as the reverse complement.
GTTGGTTCGAGTCCGGAAGGAACTCGGGGTGAAATGAGACACTTAGTCTCATAATTGAAAATTTTAAGTTAGAAAAGTGGACCGGATATGGACCTATATGTAAACGACCTCGGATTTGAATTTTGATGATTCCAATAGCTCCGTATGGTGATTTTGGGCTTAGGAGCATGTCCGGAATATTATTTGGAAGTCCGAAGAGGAATTAGGCTTGAAATGCCGAAAGTTTTATTTTTGAGAAGTTTGACCGGGGGGTTGACTTTTTGATATCGGGGTCGGAATCTGATTCTAAAAATTGAAATACCTCAGTTATGTCATTTAGGTCTTGTGTGCAAAATTTGAGGTCAATCGGACGTGATTTGATAGGTTCCGGAGTTCATTAGGCATGAATTGGGGTGTAATTCATGGTTTTAGCATTGTTTGAGGTGATTTGAGAATTTGACTAAGTTCGTATAATGTTTTAGGACTTGTTGGTATATTTGGTTGAGGTCCCGAGGATCTCGAGTGAGTTTCGGATGGTTAATGGATCAAACAATTGAACTAGAACAGCTGCTGCAATTTCCTTCTGTTGGAAAATTGCTTCTGCCCAGAAATCGAGCCCAGATCAAGCTTAGGGTCGAGGTCCACGATCGAACGCACGATCGAGCTCAGGTTCGAGGGCCACGATCGAAGCCATGATCGAGCTCAGGGTCGAGGGCCATGATCGAAGCCCAGATCGAGCACAGAGTCGAGGGCCACGATCGAATGCACGATCGAGCTCCGGATCGAGAACCAGGATCGAGGGGCAGGACTGAGGACCAGGATCGAGGACCTCGATCGAAGGCCAAGATCGAGGGCCAAGATCGAGGCAGAACCGAGGATGTCTGGGCAGAATTATAAAAATAGGGACTTCGTCCCATTTTGCCATTTTTGACGAATTAGAGCTTGGGGAGAGGCGATTTTTGATATATTTTCATGAAAAACTTGAGATAAGTCCCTTGTGATCATTTTACTCCATAATGTTAAATTATCATCGAGTAATCCGACTAGATTATATGATTTTGGGGCGTAAATCAGAGATTGAAACTTAGAAATTTGGAAATTAGATTTGTAGATTTGAGGGTCGAGTTGAGGTCGGATTTTGGTAAAATTGGTATGGGTAGACTCGTGGTTGAATGGGATTTCGTATTTTATAATTTTTGTTGGGTTCCGAGATGTGGGCCCCACAGGCGAATTTTGAGCCAATTTCGGGTTTTGGTCTAATTTTGAAGCTTTTCTTGTGGAATTCATTCCATTAGCGTATATTGATGGTATTATACTGATTGTGAATAGATTTGGAGCATTTGGAGGCCGAGTCTAGAGGTAAGAGCATTGCGGGGTAGAGATTTGACTGGTTTGAGGTAAGTAACGATTGTAAATCTAGTCCTGAGGGTATGAAACCCTGGATTTCGTATCATTCTATTATTTTGAGGTGATGCACATGCTAGGTGACGGGCATGTGGGCGTGCACTGTTGGGGATTTGTGACTTGGTCCGCCCCGTAGCAACTGTAAAGTTGCATACTTTGTTGAAACCATTGATACTTATATGATTTAGAAAGATTTTATGTAAATTGGGCTGAATGCCATGTTCGGGCCTTGTGCCAATGCTGTTTGGACCTTTAGGGGCTGTTTCGTATCATCCTCTCACTGTTTTCGATTGAAAAATCTATACTCAGTCATGTTTATACTTGTTTACTGCATAACTCAGTTTTATGACTCTATTTTGATGCATATAAATACTTTGGGCCGAATGCCCTGTTTTACTGAAATGCCCGAGTGGCTTGATTTGTGAGGATGAGTGTAGATCGGGGCTGCCCGCCTGCAGCAAACTTGTGACTGAGTGAGGCCAAGGGCCTGATTGGTGAGGAAGAGTGTGGATCGGGGCTGCCCGCTTGCAGCATACTTTATTATTATCGCACGTGAGTTGTCCTTGCAGATTATAGCGCTTGGGCTGAAGGAGCCCCTCCGGAGTCTGTACACACCCCCATTGAGCGTAGGTACCTACTGAGTGCGAGTGCCGAGTGCTGAGTGACTGGGAGGCAAGAGTGATTATGAGGTATGCCCGAGTGGCAAGAGTGATTATGAGGTATGCCCGAGTGGCAAGAGTGATTGTGAGGTATGTACGAGTGGCACGAGTGACTGTGAGGTCTGCCCGAGTGGCTGTTTATGATTTCATCATTTTTGCTCACCTTTACATTGATCCTTTATTTGAAAAACTATTGGAAAATAAAAATGTCTGTAAAATGATTTTTATTGGAACTGGGTTTAAACGAGATGTTTGATTCAAATCCTGATTTTAAGAGTATGTGGTATTTTACTGAGATTTCCTGATATGAACGTTATATGCTTTATTGCTCGTCACTACTACTCAGTCTTTATTTATTGTTGTTACTTACTGAGTTGGCATACTCACGTTACTCCCTGCACCTTGTGTGCAGATCCAGGTGTGGCTGGACACGGTAGCAGTTATTGAGTGTTCTGGTTGCAGATTTTTCTTGGAGATAGCAAGGTAGCTGTTTGGCGATCGCAGCCCCTGCTCTTCTCTCTCTTATCTTCCTCTAGTAGTATTTAGCTATTTTTCCAGGCTGAGTTAGCCTTGATATTGTTAGACAGATTATAGTAGATGCTCATGACTAGTGACACCCTGATGTCGGGCTTTTCTTTTCCGCACTTCTGTTTTTCTTTGATTTGAACTCTTTAAATGGAGGTTTTTATGTTAGATAAACATAAAATTATCTTTGAAATGAAAATATCTTTTTGTTTTGAAAATGAGTCGGCTTGCCTAGTTCCACGATTGGCGCCATCACGACAGGGGTTTAGTTTTGGGTCGTGACAGTGCAGCGGCATAAGGTGGGACTTATGTGCGCATTGCTTGTAAGGGAATTACTTGAAGCCACACGATGTCATAAGGTGGGCTAAAGTGCGTGTAACTATTTCGGAAATAATGTTTTCAAAACTATTTAAATGTAAGGCTCACACGGCGGTATAAGGAAAGATTGTGATTGAAATTGAGAAATATGAATACGAGGCGGTACCTCGGTAATTATTCTTGTTGTATACGAGGAGGTACCTCGGTAGTGATTCTTGTTGTATACGAGGCGGTTCCTCGGTTATGATACTTGTTTTGTACGAGGCGGTGCCTCATTTGTAATTCTTGTGGTATACGAGGCGGTACCTCGGTTGTGATTCTTGTTGTGTACGAGGTGGTACCTTGTTTGTGATTCTTGTTGTTTATCTCAAGTTGTAAATAGTTATTGGTGAAACACTTCTAGTTGCTTTTAATCTTCCTTGTCTTATCAGTTTGGATCCATATTTGATTTTGGTGGTTCTATTTAATTGCTTCCTATATGTTATTTTCATGCTTACAATTGCGGCATTAGTGTATGTTATTAACTTCATTTGTATCAGTTATTTCTCTGCCTTCCATTACTTCTCGTTATTATATTTTCATTATGTTTATTATGTCCTAGTAGATGTCTTGGCATAGTCTCGTCACTACTTGTTGACACTCAATTTTGACCCTCCGTATTTAAAAATTAAATTCTGCAGGCTTCCTTGTCAAAAATGATAAAATGAAGTGCTTTGCACATTTTTTTAACTGTAATGTAATTTACTGATAATTATTTTCATTTTTATAAAATACAGAAATTTTTATCATTTTATTGCAATTGATTAAATACTACCGTTTTGTGCATTTTTCTAAATTTTATACAATTTATTGATAATTATCCTATTTTTTAAATATTACGATATTCTATCAATATTATTGTATTTTAAAAAAAAAATAATTACCATATATTATTGTAGTATTCGTCATTTAAATAAAAATTACAAGTCGTAGTTTTAAATTAAATAAATATTTCAATTCTTAAAATACAGTCTATTAATTACAAGAAAGCCAGTAGAAGTTATTTCAGAATACGGATCAAGTCCAGTCAAATTAATCTCCTGTCAACATACGACGTGACAAGACATTTCCTTAAGTCCAATTTTAATGTGTTAATACTACACAGTTGGACATCGATGAAGATGAACCGATATGACACTGATATTTCAAGCATACTACACTGGGGCTAGGCCAATGAGAATAAATATTTTTGAGGCCTCGTGATAATTTTTGACTGATAAAGGACAAGATACAACACCGTCCCTCAGATCCGAAACAAAAATATATTTATGAGGCGATGAAGAAAGTCAAAGGAAAATGAAAGACGAGAATGTGAATGTCCGTGCTTTAGAAGGCATTTGCCACCAGAGTTGCTACCAAGTCGGCGTTCATGTTCTAATGTCTTATTGCTATATTGCATACACCATCCGAGCCTCCAAAAATATTTTTTTTAATCATTTTCAAAAGAGTATTTTCTTATATTGTTTTATAACTATTTTTTCAAAAACTACTTTCCAAATGATATGTTCAAAAATATTTTTTAAGAGAATTGCTTTCTAAAAAGTATTTTCTTAACAATTTTCAAAGAAAAAAAATTATTTTTTCAAAAGTCTTTTCTTAAATCATTTTTAAATGACAATGTTCGAAAAATGTCTTTAAATAAAGTCATTTCAAGAAAAAATGAATTAGTTTATTCTTTTGCTTTATACTTTACTAATAATTTCACTTTTCTTGTCCTGCGAGGTACTATCACATGGAGTTACTTTCGGGAGACGACACCCAAAGACGAAAAGATAAATCCCCGTCAAAACTCCCCACTTCGCACTTTCTATTCTTGGATGTATCCAAAACGTAAAGTATAGTAAAGTAGTAGATTAATATTTTGTTTGCTTGCTTTCTTTAATGTTTATCTATTGCCAAACACTTAGGGTGAATTGCATTTAGTAATAATCTGATTAACTTGTAACTTTGTACATTAGATAATTCACATATTTTATATGAACACTTAGGTTGTCAAATATGTATTTTAAACTTGGTCAATCAATTAGAATTAGCATAAACTTAATCAATTAGGTTAGTGGTATACCTAAAATAAACTTGTCATCCTCTTTTCATGAAAATAAAAACAAATCATTTAATCGTATTTTCTTTAAGTAATACTAGCATGCCTTTTAGGCCTCTCTATATGTAAATTATTTTTTAACTAACACATTTTGAGTAGACATAATTTGTAAAGACATTAGAATTGAATGATTGTGCTTTTATTTGAGCGACTTGGGCCTTGTAGTCATTTGGGCTTGACTCACATAATTTGTGTTTTAAGACCATGACTCGAGAGATGGTCTTTAGCTACTCATTGAATGATAATTTTTTTTAGCGCGAATATCTCTTTGTATTGATGGTATAATATTTTATGTCATAAATATTTTGATACATCTTTCCTATACCATACTAATTCTATTTATGAAATTGATTCTTTTAGTTTATTCATGATCTATTAAGATTGTTGAAAGATTATTCTTTTCCACTCTTACCAATTATTTAGAGTAAATTTTATTTGTAGCTTTTCACTTAAATAGTTAATCTTTGCACATAAATCGAAATTTTCCAAAGTGTATCCTTTAATTAATATTCTTTTAGTTAATTTATAAACATTCCACATGTCACTACATAATATCTTATATTTTTATTCCTTTAACACTTACTCATTCATGCTAATATTTTCACACTTTTGTTTCTTTGGTCAAATAACTCATATGAAAATATTCTTTTCTTTTCACTTTACTCCTTAATTCATGTTCTCTCATACTTTAATCATTCATTCAATGTTTTCGTCTTCAAATCGTAAGTAGATTCTCTTAATCTTATTCTTGTAAAATTCAAATCTTTGTTTAAATACTTTGAGCCAATATGTATTCTTTAAGTATAATTCTTTTGTATTATTCAACTCACACTACGAATACAATTCTTTAATATATTATCGATACTTTTCATACTCTATTCTTGTTGCATATTTTGTTACATATTTAATCATTCTTTGTTTAAAGTAATTTTCACACTTAGTCTATTTTTTCAAAACATAACTCTTTGTGCACTTCATATATTCTATACAATTCGATATACATTAATCATTTTGTTTTCAAAACACAAAGTCAATGGCATACCTTATTTGCATATTATCTAGCATGTATTTAATTATCTATTTGGGTACATGTTAATCACCCTCTTATTTGAATTCTTTGTGAATAGTAGTGAGTATTTACTCGAACCTCCCCTCTTGTTTGATCGAGTCCACTGGAACCATATTTTTGTGGATCTTGAGGGATGCCTAACACCTTCCCTAAGAGATAACTTGAACTCTTACTCAGAATCTCAACAGTTTCGCAGACTATAATCAAATGTACATTATATAGTGTAATATAAGTGTCCTAGTGTACCTTAAATATTAGGTGGTGACTCTAAACTTTAATAACATTGTATAGTACTATAAGTTGTAGTTTGTTTTGTCTCGTGCAAAATAGGGTGCAACAACATGGCGACTCTGCTGGTGATACTTCAGTTTCTAACCACATTGGATTTGATCAATTACTCGAGAGATTACAGGTTCTCCAATACTCTAATTTTTATTCTTTATGCACTACTAGAAATTCGCTAAAAACCGACCAACGTTGGTCGATTATGGTAAATTACCGGCCAAAACGCGACCATTACGGTGTGGACGGTGTTTTGATGGTCGGAATGGCTTACCGACCAAAGTTGGTCGGAAATTACCGACCAACTTTGGTCGGTATATTAAAACGACCATCTGACAAGTTTAATTACTTACCGACCAACTTTGGTCGGAAATATATTTTATTAATTTAATTTTACCGACCAAAGTTGGTCGGTTTAACTAAATTATATTTTTTTTATTAATTATTAAAATTAAAAAAAACCGACCAACTTTGGTCGGTAATTGAAAATATATATTTTTTAAAACTAATTAAAATTAAACATTACCGACCAACTATGGTCGGTAATCTCAACAATGCAAGCAAAATACCGACCAAAGTTGGACGGTAGTGTTGAATTCTGGGAATTCAATGTTCATTAACCGACCAACTTTGGTCGGTATTTTGGAATAATTAATTTTTTTTAATTAAAAACCGACCAACATTGGTCGGTTTTTCAGGGATTAATTTTGGCATAAAATGCCTGCTTTGGCAGCTAAACCACCTACCAGCATACCAATACAACAACACACCAGCATACCAATACAACAACAACAACAACACAACAACAACAACAACAACAAAAACACAACAACAACAAAACAACAACAACAACAACACAACAACAACAACAACAACAACAACAACAACCAAAACATTCAATAAATACTTTAAAACTAACAAATTAAAGTTCAATTGAACATAAAAATCCAAAACCAAGTTAAAACTAATTACAACTAGTTCAAAACTGATTCTATTTGTCTAGTTCAAAGTATATAAAAGTCAAGGGGTGTTTTGTACAACATCATCATCACCGTCTGATGAACTTTCATCTACAAGACGATATAGAGAACGGTCTTATGGAGGACGGAAACCACGATCACGGGGAGGACGGGAGGAACGATTACGAGCAGGGCGGGAGGAACGATCACGTGGAGGTCGACCCTCTGGAGATGACTCACGGGATCGGGGCAACGGAAAAGCTCTACTAGATAGGAGAGTTCTGATCTGAGCTTGCATGCCAAGGAATTGAGCATCTCTAAGACTTTCTCTTTCCTTGGCCGCTTCTAGCTCTGATGTGAGATTTGTCACTGTCTCCCGCATAGCGGAGAGGCTCTCCCTATTAAGTTGCTCGCCTTGCGAGGAAGTCCCTATTCCTCGCATTCCACACTTATAGCGATGGAAGTTTTTAGTAGGAAGCCCGTATACCTTCCCCCATTTTGGACCGCCAACAGACTCCAACCATATTCTTTCAGCATCCTCGTCCGAAGGTTGGGTTGGCTCACCCGATTCACCAGCTGGATGACTACGGATGAATTCCTCCACGTTACTTTAGTAGCGACCCTATATTATTTTAAATTAAATCAGTATTTCAAGTTATTTATAAAAGTAAATTATAATACTTAAATAAAATTAAAAGCTTACATATGCAGTCGAGGCCCGATCCTCGACCCACCTATCTTGATCCCCTCTTTCTTCTTCTTCACAATATGTATCTCCTTGAATAGCTCATCATGACTCATTGGACGCCCATACTTCTTTTCCTGAAAATAAATTAATTTAGTTAATAAACAGAATAGATATACTTAGAAAAGTAAAATAATTTAAGCAATTACGTACCAATCTTCTTTTTATTGTCCCTAGGCTGATCGCACCTCCAGTGTGCAAGGAGCCTCCCTTCTCGGATGCGCGAGCTTTCTTTCATTTTTCGCTCCTCTCTAAGAACTCTGCGGTAAGCCATTGCCTTTGCAAATCATTCCACAAATTCTCAAGTAACCAGCCAGGCCTCTTGTTCTTCTTTCTAGCATCCGAGAAAGCATCTGCCAATCTCTTGCGAGCTTTATGATGAAAATTTGTAGCCACTTCCGCGCTATAGCGGTCTTCCCATACACACTTGCTCTGTATTTCAAAAGTTAAATATTAGATGGAAACATCATAAGTATAAATTATTAAACTGTTTAAAAGAACATTTATACCTTAAATTGATTGAAAATTTGATCCTTCAGTGAGAATGGGCAATCAGTCCAAGTCGCATAAGGGCCATCATAAAGCTTTCTGATGGCATTGGTGATTATCCTCGTAGTCTTATTACCCGGCCTGAACTTGCAATTTAACAATAAAAACACATTAATATCTTAGTAAAAATGTTACAAATCAATAGACGCAAAAATAATGAATAACACTTACCCATCACCCTCAGGGACTATGATGATCCTGCCATATCGATCATAATGCACTACCTCATCATCACCATCTGAAGCATGTGTATCAGAGGCATGTGAAGACGGTGTAGGTGGGTCAGAGCTAATGCCTCCCAGGTGAAGGCCTACAATAGATGGAGTCGATGATGAAGATGGTTGCGATCCCTGTGACTGCGACATAGTTGGATGCGACCCAAGTGGATGTGATACCGATGGCTGTGACCCGAGTGGCTGTGACCCGATTGGCTGTGACCTGAGTGGCTGTGACATGGGTGGATGCGATCCATGTGGCTGTGATATGTAGGGATGTGATCCATGTAGATGTGATGCAGATGGATGTAAGGCAGCTGGACTGTATGTCGGATGTATAGTCCTGTGGCCCTGTGATGGAAGACTGGGTGTCTGAATGAAGGTGTACAGCTCGTGATGCTGTGGCAGCTCAGTATAGCCGTGTGGTGGAGGATAAGACATAGGCATCTCTGAAAAGGGTGGACAAGAGGGAGTATTATTTTCTACCCTCCTCTTTCCCTTCCTACCCTTTTCTCGACCCCGAGAACTAGTAGGGTCATTGTTACCTTGACCCTTGCCTGCCATCTGCATAATATAATACACATTTAGATTGAAACATATAAGAAACTAGCTATAAAACGAGAGTGCTTTAAAAAACCAACTTTTTAATCCTCATCGACGTATTGTTCCTCGTCCGAGAATTCTTCGTCCTCACTTGTTTGAGCTTCATAAGTTGATTCCTCGTCCTCATTTTCTATAATTGTTACTTCATTTATATCAACTTCTTCCAATATGCGTTCAAGATGTTCCAAATCATTTTCTAACTGATCGTCCACTATTTGGTGAATATTGGAGATATCGTTTTGATATGCAACATCTAACACATTCTCGACTTCCACCCTACCTATAGGCTTAGTTTTTATTACAACCCACCGATCGAACTTATTCCGCCGCAATGGATAAGGAGCATAATACACTTTCCTAACGTTATGTGCAATTATGAAAGGATCATAGCGATCATACTCCCTCGTATGATTAACCTCAATTATGTTGTATTGGTTGTGTACTCTTGTACCTCTTGTTGGATTTGGGTCAAACCACTTGCATCTAAAGAGTATCAATTTCTTATATGGCCAACCTGTATATTCTAGTTGTAATATTTCTTTGACCACACCATAATAATCAATATCTCCAACTTGGTTTCCATCACCACCTTGAACCCACACCCCGCTGTTGTTGCTATTTTTATTTTTAGAGCAATCCTCTGTATGAAACTTATAACCATTCACTACGTACTTAGACATTGTTGTGACCTGAAGCCCAGGTCCCCAAGATATATCTTTCAAAAATTGATTTACACCATTATTTGGATTATTTACCTACATAGAGTTAAAAAAATTCATAAGTTAGCACAACTTATGAATCAATTTTTATACATTCACTACATATGTATATATATATATACACTTACAAACTGTTTGAACCATGTATATACACACACACTTATAAACTGTTTGAACCACGTATCAAATCTCGTATATACAGCATCATAGCCAAATTGACCCATGAAGTGACTGTGACATATCAAATATTTTTAGTAGTTGCATCAATATGTAGTCACAGTAAATTTTACATTTTGATAACTAATAAATCAATACTTACTTGAGAAATGGTACAACTTCGGGACAATTTAGCAACACATGAAGTGTAGCTGACTTGTACTCCATATCACTCAAACTTCTCTTTCTAACATCCTTAGAACATCGGCCTGGTTGATTGAATATGGACATTGGTGGATATAATGGATCATTCACACATTTGACCGTGTGCCTATTGGGCCTATTCCTAGAACATGGCACGTTACTCTCAAAATAATAAGAACAAAAATGTGCAGTTTCCTTTGCAAGATAGGCTTCTCATATAGATCCTTCAATCTTATTCCTCTGCTTAACAAATTGTTTGCATTTGCCAATTGTCCTACATAATCTCATGTTAGCCAATAACATTCAAATAAAATAGAATATTACATCAAACTTATAATATTACCTCTCAAAGGGATACATCCATCTGCATTGAACATGCCCTCCAAGTCGTGCCTCGTGTACAAGGTGTATTGGAAGGTGTTCCATCACATCAAAGAAACCACATGGGAATATTTTTTTCTATCTTACTAGAAATTACACGGATGTTCTGGTCCATCCGAAGTAGGTTTTCTTCCCTTAATGTGGTAGAACACAAGTCTTTGAAAAACAAACTAATCTCTGTGATGGGTTTCTAGATTCTTTCAGGCAAACCACAAAATGCAATAGGCACTAAGGTCTCCATGAAAACATGGCAGTCATGACTTTTCAAATGGCTCAACTTCCCTACCTCCATATCTACTTTTTTTCCAAGATTCGACGCATAACACTCAGGCATCTTTAATTTTGTAACCCAATCACAAATTTGTCGTCTTTCCTCCAAAGTGAATGTGTAACTTGCTATGGGCTTGAACACCTTACCATTTTTTACTATCTGCAAGTATAATTCAAGCCGCCTGCAATATTCTTGTAAGTTCATTCTAGCCTTCGGGTTATCTTTTGTCTTACCCTTAACATCCATCACTGTGTTGAACAAATTATCAAAATAATTCTTCTCAATATGCATGACATCAAGGTTGTGTCGGAGAAGATTATCCTTCCAATAAGGCAGCTCCCAAAATATACTCTGTTTCGTCCAATTATGATTAATACCATATCCGGGGAATCTATAAGGTGGAGCCTCAATAACTTTACTGAAGTTCTAGACCCTCTCCCAAATTTCCTCACCTGAAAGTATCGAAGGTGGAGAATCATATTCCACTTTATTCTTTTTGAATGCATTTTTCATCCTTCTAAACTCATGATCATCAGGCAAGAATTGACGGTGACAATCAAACCATGATTGCTTTCGGCCATGTTTCAAAGTGAACGCTTTACTATTTTCCATGCAGTAAGGACAAGCTAGCTTCCCAGCAGTCATCCACCCAGACAACATTCCATACGCAGGAAAATCATTAATAGTCCACATTAAATTAGCACGCATATTAAAATTCTGCTTGGTTGATATGTCATATGTTTCAACACCATCATACCACAATTGTTTTAGCTCATCAATCAAAGGTTGCAAATATACATCAATCAAACTTTTTGGATTACGTGGACCGGGGATAATACAATTTAAGAATATATATAGACTAGTCATACACAACTCAGGTGGTAGATTATAAGGTGTAAGAAAGACAGGCCAACATGAATATGGTGTCGTAGATATAGAAAAAGGCGTGAAGCCATTAGCACACAGACCTAACCGAATGTTCCTTGGTTCACTAGCAAAATCTGGATATGTCCTATCAAAGTGCTTCCAAGCTTCTCCATCTGAAGGATAACACATAACACCAGGTGGTCTTCTATTTTCAAAATGCCATCTCATATGAGGAGCAGAACTCATAGACGCATATAACCTCTTTAACCTAGGTATAAGAGGTAAATAATGCATTGCCTTGACAGCGACCATATTCCCGCTGGAAAGCCTCTTGAAACGAGGCTTTTCACAAAATTTACAACTGTCTAAAGTTGCATCATCTTTATAATATAACATGCAACCATCTTCACAACAATCAATTCTCATTGACGAAAGTCCTAACTTAGAAACCAATCTCTTTGCCTTATAGAAATCACCAGGTAAGTTGATATTAGGGTCAACTAGTTCACTCATAAGGTCAATGAAAGAGTCCATGGCTGCTTGAGAAATATTCCAATTAGATTTGATACTTAGTAATCTAACTGCAACAGACAACTCAGAGTGCGGACTTCCTTCACGTAGTGGACGACTAGCTTCCTCTAACTGTTCATAAAAACGTTTTGCGTCATCATTAGAAGTTTGTTCAACATTTTCATTGGGCTCACCCCCAAAAGCATCCGCAACCATATCCTGAATTCTAGAATCAAGATTTGTATTCTCTACCGACCTACTACTTTCACCAACAACCATGTTATGAAATATCCCACGGCTACCATCGATCTCTCCATGATTAGTCCACACAAAGTAATTCTCTATAAACCCCTTCCTATAAAGATGAAGCTTAACTTCCTCCGATTTTTTAAACTTCATACAATCGCACCTGACACAAGGGCACCTAATTATTCGTTCACTTTGGTATGGTGGAAGTGACATTGCATGTCTAATAAAGTCATCAACCCCTTCTACAAAATCCTCCCGCAATCCCCGCCGATTAGGATAATTTCTATTGTACATTCAAGTACGATGTTCCATCTATACAAATAAAACAAGAACAAATTAATTTATTCTACAATTATAAATTAATTATATCTTTTTTAGATAATTCAAGATAATTATTTTTTCCTAATTACACCAATTTATATTCTAAAAGTTTAATTCATATCCAAAAGGTCTAATTCATATCTTAAAAGTTCAATTCATATCCTAAAAGTTCAATTCACAAGAACAAATCCTAAAAACTAAAATTTTAATTCATATCCTACGAGTTTAAACATAAACTAACTAAACTAAAGAAATTCAACCCATACCCTAAAAGTTCGATTCACAAGAACAAATTAATTTATTCTACAATTATAAATTAATTATATCTTTTTTAGTTAATTCAAGATAATTATTTTTTTCCTAATTACACCAATTTATATCCTAAAAGTTCAATTCATATCCAAAAGGTCCAATTCATATCTTAAAAGTTCAAATCATATCCTAAAAGTTCAATTCACAAGAACAAATCCTAAAAACTAAAATTTCAATTCATATCCTACGAGTTTAAACATAAACTAACTAAACTAAAAAAATTCAACCCATACCCTAAAAGTTCGATTCACAAGAACAAATTAATTTGTTCTACAATTATAAATTAATTATATCTTTTTTAGTTAATTCAAGATAATTATTTTTTCCTAATTACACCAATTTATATCCTAAAAGTTCAATTCATATCCAAAAGGTCCAATTCATATCTTAAAAATTCAAATCATATCCTAAAAGTTCAATTCACAAGAACAAATCCTAAAAACTAAAATTTCAATTCATATCCTACGAGTTTAAATATAAACTAACTAAACTAAAGAAATTTAACCCATACCCTAAAAGTTCGATTCACAAGAACAAATTAATTTATTCTACAATTATAAATTAATTATATCTTTTTTAGTTAATTCAAGATAATTATTTTTTCCTAATTACACCAATTTATATCCTAAAAGTTTAATTCATATCCAAAAGGTCCAATTCATATCTTAAAAGTTCAATTCATATCCTAAAAGTTCAATTCACAAGAACAGATCCTAAAAACTAAAATTTTAGTTCATATCCTACGAATTTAAACATAAACTAACTAAACTAAAGAAATTCAACCCATACCCTAAACTAAACTAATTCATAAATAATTGACTAATTAACAAAACTAATTAGTTAATAAAACTAATTAACAAAACTAATTAAAACAAGACCTAAACCCTAATCCTCAATAAAATGCAATGTTCAAATAATTGAAACACTAATCAATTGAAACTAATTCATAACTAATTAACAAAACCTGAAAATAATAAATAAATGGGTTGTAATTCAAACCTAGAATTTGTAGGAGATGGAGAAGGAGATCGAGGGGCGGCAGTGGCAGTGGCAGCGGCGACGGCGACGGCGCGGCGACGGCGAGGGTGAGGGCTGGACGGCGAGGGGGAGGCCTGGACGGTGAGGGGGAGGGGCTGGGAGAAGGAGAGAAGGGAAGGAAGAAGAGGGAAAAATTTCAGAGAAATGGGGGTTTCCCCCGTTTTTCACTTCTCTGATTTTAGAATTACCGACCAAAGTTGGTCGGTAATTTTGGTCGGTACATTAAGTACTGACCGTTTGACCAAAAACCGACCAACTTTTTTAACCGACCAACGTTGGTCGGTAATTTTAAATATAAATTCTTAAATATTATAAAATATTTTAAATAATAAAATAATTATTAAATTTTAAAAAATTGGATCCAGATTACCGACCAACGTTGGTCGGTAATCCAAAATTTTCTTGTCCAACATTTTAAAAATGTAAATATTTTTTTTCCCCAGTTTGCGTCCAACCTGGACGGTTTTTGGTCGCATTTTTTGACCGACCAACGTTGGTCGGAAATAGTTGGTCGGTTTTTAGCAGATTTTTAGTAGTGATGTCACATGTTTCAAGTCGTTAGTCTTCACTACAAGTTGTGTGTTCTTTGTTTCAAGTTGTATATCCTTGCTTCATGTTGCATATGCTTCGCTGCATGCTTCAATTAGTCTATTGTTTGTGATGCGCTTCTGGCGGTATATTCTTTGTCATGCACTTCAAGCGGTATATATTATATCGTGTGCTTCAAGCCGTATATCCTATGTTGCATGCTTCAAGTCTTGTATTCTCTGTTGCACGCTTTAGGCTACATATTCTTTGTCATGCCTATGTTGTACATTCTTTATATGTATCCATGTTGTATACGCTTATGTTGTACATGTCTTCACATATGCCTATGCTGTATATTTTTTGCCACATGCTTTTGGTGCTGCCTTATTAAATTGTCATCACTTTTCCATCGACTCTTGGTCATACACAATCACACACAAGTCACGCGAGGGTTGTCTTTTCACCCCTCCGAACTTTCTTTGAAAACTCTCTAGCTTCAAAGATTGGCATACGAGGTTAACTACGTACCATCTCGCAGTTGTCCATAACTCATGTTCGAATCTAAGTAAATCTACTCTTAGAATTCTTATGTCACCGTACACACAATTTTGCAACTTTCTTTAGCTGAATTGATCTATGTATATCCTTTACTTGATACATATTCTTTGTATATTTGGTATATTTTCTTTGCATGCCATTGTTATGTATCCTTTATCTATCACATGCACATTCTATTTGTTATCCACTACTAGGTTCTCTTTGTTTGACTAAACTCTGGTTGACTTGTAATGAACCTTTGACCTTTCAAATACACATGCCCATTCCGGTCTTCATGACGATCCTCATAATCATATCATCATCCGGATTCTACCATTCTCTTCGAAGATACGTCAATCTATCTTGGAACATATTCCACCGATTTGACATATTCTTCTCAATCATACCTCACACATTCACTGAAAAAACTACCATCTGTATCTTATTCAGAAGCTACCAGTCTCCACCCACCCATCCAAGAATTATCATTGATCATCACAATTCTTCTCAAAGAACAATCACTCATTCTTGATAACCATGCAGATTCCACATTATTCTAGTAGTTTAACGAACTATGTTTTGACATGATTCTTGACCTCGTGTCATGATACGTAGGCAACCCTATATAAGGGTTTGGTCTCCCTACTATTTCAAATTAATCTCCTCAGTATTGGAAACTGGGGCAGTTCTTTTGGAATAGTACAATGATGATCTCAACCCAAAAATTTCCGAGTGCTTCAACTAAACTTCACCAAAATAAATCCAAACAACCAAATGCCATGCCGACCTTACTCTGACCCTCGCTCGACTTTAATCCCAACATACGGGATGTAAGTCCTTTCTTCAAACACCTGGCTACGGAGTCATGATGTTCAGTTCCACTTTCCAAATTCAGAGATTCGATACAAGTCGACCCACTTTAATTGCAGGGGCAGTCCTGCTTTCGAGAAGTGTCATGCTCGCTCGACTCGAAAAAAGTAAAAAAGAACTAGCGAAGCCTCAAGTCAACACGAATCAATTTCCCTCCCTCGAACTAAGAATATTTCTTTGGACGCAGGAGGGACAACACAAACCATCATGGGATGCCGACATCGTATTTCCGATCACAACCAGATACACCACTAGTTGCACGTCCTAACTCTGCACCCTCTTAATTTTATAACTTGACCCAAGAGGGAATTTAACATTTGCTCCTCTGAGTCTTGCAGGTACATCATCCCGGGCACTTCACGGGAGATATCATCTGGACTTGGACTTGGTGGAACATCAGTCAGATAATCAGGGGAGTAATAGTTTTACAATGAACTCTATAATTTTACATGACTTCGCTGCTCTCACCACTTTTCTATATTCATATCACAACATCGTTCCCGGTTGTCAACCGGGGATGATCATCAAATAGTTCTTGTGGACAGCCGAAAGGTGCATTATCCTGGGACTAAACAGGAAAATAGCATCCAACATCAGACATTGTAGAGCATTAACTAAACAATCAGGGGAGTGTTAGTTACAATTCTTAATTCCATCGTTTATGACGGCACTAGTCTCACAATATTTCTATGTCTTGATCAGATTATCGCCCCGGCACAACTCGTCCATGTGGGTCTGTTCAATGAACTCTTTCAAGAAGAGATCAGTGAACTAGGACCAAGTAGGTGGCACCGCGCTAGCTGGCCTACTTGCCTCATACATCTGGGACCATCTAAACATGGGCCCCATCAGCTGGAAAGTAGTAAGGTCGAACCCACTCAACTCCACTATGCCCAAAGCAAGCGGAATACGATGACACTGGTCTAAGAAACCCTGTGAATCCTTAGAATCCCCGTCACTAAAATGAGGAGGATGATACTTCTGGAATCTCTCTAACCTTATATGCTCCTTACCGACGCAAGTGACCCGACCTTGAGATGAACAGCAATCACGGGCTGCACCGATATGACACCCGGCGCCTGAACGACATGAGCCTACTACTCTGGAGTATGTGTAACGGGAGTGTGGACCCCTCCCCCAGCCAATGAAGTAATTGGTGCAACCAAAATTAGTTCCTCCTGAGCCAAAGTCCCAAACATATTCAGGAAGTATGCTAAGGTTTCTCGGAGCCTAGGGGTAGCAACAGGCGCTTCAAGTACCAGCTCAACACTGGAGCTACTGGTGGCTCCTCAGTCGCGGTCCTAGCGCTGGCCCTTACTGCAATATGTACTCTGTCACAGCAGCACGTAATCCGCCTCTAGCAACACGACCCCGGGGGCATCTTCATTAGTAACTGAAGCTCGTGTCCTCATCATCTATGAGAGAATAAAAAGACAAAGGCTCAAACTCTAAAAGCAATAAATCCGCACAATAAGAAATGAAAGAAGTCGAATTTACTAATAGTTGTGTAGCCTCTCAAAGATAGTACAGATACCTTTGTACTGATGCAAAACTCTACTAAACTTACTTATGAGTTGTAGTACCTATGAACCTAGAGCTCTGATACCAACTTGTCACGACCCAAAATCCCATCTTAAGGGTCATGATGGCGCCTAGTCCATAAGACTAGGTTAGTCTATCACATAACAATATCAATTAGAATATAACAACTTAAAATTAAATATAAATCGAGAAATGTGATAACACAGCCAAACAGAGATACAACGGTCATCATCCCAAAACCCAGTAATAATGAGTCATAAGCTCTACATGGATTACATAAGAAGTCTCGAAATACATCACTATTTGGTATACATAAAATGAAGTAAGAGGGTGACTCCACGGCCTTCAAACGGAACAACAAGGATATCTTGAAGTCTCTAACTAGCTCAAGCAATCAATCCTATCAATAAGCTCGACATGAAGTACTTGGATCTGCATAAAGAATGTGGAGAAGCATAGTATGAGTACACCGCAATTGGTATCCAATAAGTATCAGGACTAATGTTAGTGGAGTAGTGACAAGTTTCTAGTCAAGACACTCACTAGTCAAATAACCTGTGCATGTTATCAAAAGAAAATTGACAACAATGTGCATAACGAAACAAATATCAACAACCTCTTAAAGCGTGTAGCAACAACTCAATGTAAAATAACCCATCTTTGCCAACAAATATGAAATAGGGGTAGGGCATGAGATAGCATATCAAAATCAACCAACTTCTCATAAAAATACTATGACGACCTGACAGGTCGTTTTGTACAATTGCGGCTCGTTTTCCCTTTTGATACTTCATACATGTGTGTTTATGGTTTTATGACTTACGGAGTTCATTAATTTCATTCCAGGAAGATTTGGGTTGATTTGTACCCTTTTATTCTTGGATTAGAAGCCTAAGTTAGAAATGTTGATCGCGCGAATGAGTTCATATGATTTTTAGACTTGTGTAGATGTTTGATTTGGAGCCTCGGGGGCTCAGATGAGTTTCAAACATGTTTCAGAATGAATTGAACTGAAAATGAATTGTTGGTCTTGCTGGTGCTCTGTTATTATAATTGCGAGCACCAGCCTCGCAATTGCGAAGGTGACAGGAGGTCTCTGATGTCGCAATTGCGACTGGCCCCTTTGCAATTGCGAAGTCAGCAGGCCCCTTTTGCGAACAATTGTGACTGGCCCCTTTTGCGAAAAATTATGACTGGCCCCTTTTGCGAACAATGGTTCACTTTTGCGAAGACGTCCAGCTTCGCAATTGCGAAGCCTTTGTTGCAATTGTGATAATTGTTTAGGCTGTCAAGGTTCGCAAATGCAATCCCTGGTCCACTATTGTGAGTGTTCGCAAATGCGAACCCGGTATCGCAAATGCGACATTTGTAGTTGGACAAAAGGGCTGGGAGTCAGGATTTTATCTCATATTCTCTCATTTTAGAACCGTAGACTCGGCACAAGGCGATTTGGAGAGGGGATTTTCATCTACAAACTTTGCGTAAGTGATTCTAATCAATTTCAAACTATATTTCATCTATATATCTTAGATTTAACATTAAAATTATGTGAATCAAAGTGAAAATTTGTGAAACATTGTCAAGTGTTTGAAAAATAAGAATTTGAGTTCTGAGAGTCGATTTGGACTCGAATTTTGAACCAAATCATATATATGGACTCGTGGGGTTATGGGTAGTCGAAATATACCTTTGGACTCGGGTTTTGACCGGACGAGCCCCGGGTTGACTTTGGTTGAACTTTTGAGAAACGTGTAAAGATCATAGCTTTATATATTGTAATTGTTTTCCCTTGCATTATTTGATGATATTAAGTCAATTTTGGTTAGATTTGAGCCGTGTGGAGGCGCATTTTAGGGGAAAAGCTATTTCCGAGGGTTGAGTTGGCCTAGTTGAGGTAAGTATCTTACCTAACTTTGTGTGGGGAAACTACCCCTTAGGGTTTGGGATTGATTGTGTCATTTGTGTTATGTGATAGCCGTGTACGCAAGGTGACGAATGGTTACACGGGTTATATGTGGTATTTGACCGATTTAGGCTACTTAGACTCTTTCCATGCCTTAATTGAATTGTCATATCATTTCTTAAATTCTCATAGTTAATCAACTCTTACTTGTGTTAGTCTATCCTTACATTCTTTAAATGACTTTGTTAACATTTGTTCTACATCTTGATATTTTGCTCTAATGCTTTAGTTGAAGTTGTTGCCTCTTTCATTGTTACATGTTATCTCTTCCAGTGTTGATTGATCATTATTTGCAGTCATTATCTCATGTTAGCTCTTCCGTTGTAGATTTATCATTATTTGAAGTCACTGTTACATGTCATCTCTTCCATTGTTGATTATCCTTATTTGAAGTCATTTGTCACGACCCAAAATCTCACCTGTCGTGATGGCACCTATCTCAATACTAGGCAAGCCAAAAATCTCAATAAAACACCATATCTTTTAAATTTGAAAACAAAATAATTAAATTCAGTGGAAGCAATCTCACAATTTCAAATATAACACTCCCAAAACCCGGTGTCACTGAGTACATGAGCATCTAAATGAATGCAAAGTCTGACAGATAAACATCACAGTCTGAAGTATAGAACAATACAATAACTAAATAGGAAGAGAATCAAGTCTGCGATCGTCAAGCAGCTACCTTGATACTCTCAAACAGAAATAACTCTGAATTCTAGCAGTCGTCGTATCCGGGAGCACCTGGATCTGCACACGAGTTGCAAAGTGTAGTATGAATACAACTAACTTAATAAGTAACAAGACTAACCTCTGGGCTGAAAGAAATGATGAGCTCCGTAGGTACAGTCCAGTAAAAAAAATAATTGTACAGAAATGTAGGCATGCTTTCAAGTTCAACAGTTAAATGCAGTACAAGTGAAATAGATCAATACTGCATGATATAAGGCATATGACATCTCAGTAGAAAGACCTCATATAAATACTGGTCACAAATTATCCGGCCACTCGGTACTGTTTATGGCCAATCCAGCCCAGGGGTGTTCCAACCCGTATATATATGCACATCGACTGACAGTCAGTCACCCAGTACCGTATAAGGCCAATCCAACCCTGGGATAATTTATCCCTAAATATAAATGATACTGACAAGATCCATGTCCAGATAACTCATTAAAATACAAATAAGTAAGGCAAGTCCATGCCTTGGGAAAATCCATCCCAAATATATATGTATATAAGCAATAAGTAAGGCAAGTCCATGCCCTGGGAAGTCCATCCCGAATATCGATGATCATCTACGCTCACTGGGGGTGTGTACAGACTTCGGAGGGGCTTCTTCAGCCCAAGCATACTACAAAGCCAATGTGGCCTACTGCAAGCGGGCAGTCCCGATCCGTATAATAACAGAGCCTATAAGGCCTGCTGCAGGCGGGCAGCCCCGATCCATTTAATAATAAAGCCAATAAGGCCTGCTGTAGGCGGGCAGCCCCGATCCAGAAAATAGTAAAGCCAATAAGGCCTACTGCAAGTTGGCAACCCTGATCCAGAACAATAATAATGTATAAAGCCATTATGGCCTGCTGCATTGCGCAACTCAATCCCATAAATATTCTCACAATGGACAATTATTACTGAGTGTGAAATGTATATTTTAGAACAATTAATTCAACAGCATCACGACCCCATGGGTCCTAAAATATCAGCACATAGCCTAAACATGATCTTTATTACTAGCCTTAGCTTAATTCCTCTAACACGTGCCACATGTTCAGATGATAACATGATTCTTTAATTTTACTACTTCACAGGATTTATTCAAGACACAATTTCTATGGTGCACATCTACATGTTCGTAACCTATAGTGTGTGTCACCTTCAACAATTCATATTATACCAAATTCGGGGATTCATACCCTCAAAACCAAGTTTAGAAGTGTTACTTACCTCAAACCGTGTAATTCTTTACTCTGGTATGCCTGTGCCTCGTGAATTGGCCTCCGAATGCCTCGAATCTAGTCACAATTAATTCGATTCAGTCAATAAAATTTATTGGAATTAATTCCAAAAGAAAATGCTAATTTTTCATAAAAATCCAAAATTACACTCCAAAAATCGCCTGTGTGGCCCACATCTCGAAATTCGGTAAAACTCACAAAATTCGATAACCCATTCAATTATGAGTTCAACCATACTAATTTCACTCAAATCCGACTCCGAATTGGTGTTCAAATCCCAAAAA
Organism: Nicotiana tabacum; assembly: GCF_000715075.1. Classification (NCBI taxonomy): domain Eukaryota; kingdom Viridiplantae; phylum Streptophyta; class Magnoliopsida; order Solanales; family Solanaceae; genus Nicotiana; species Nicotiana tabacum. The sequence continues at coordinate 41,383,318 of NC_134093.1, read as the reverse complement.
ATTGTTTCATGGAATTTTTACAATTTTCCCCAAATTTCCATCTCAAAATATTGATTACATGATGAAAACAATGATATATTCATGTATGTTAACCAAATCTGATTTAGAAATCACTTACCCCGATGAATTTCTTGAAAAACCCATGAAACATCACCAGAAACCGAGCTCCCTAGGTCCAAAATGTGAAATAATACCCTAAACCTCGTTTATATAGTGCACCCTCTGAACTGCCACTTCGCGGTCCGCGAAATTCCAAGCGCGGCTGCGAAATGCTTCGTGGCTGCACTGCCAGGATTTAGTATTTTGGTCATAACTTTCTCTACAGATGTCCAAATGATGACTGCTTTACCTTTATGGAAACTAGACACGAAGGGCTACAACTTTCATTTTAATCATCTCCAAATTCCTTGTAGATCAAAAGATATAGGCTTTCGAAGTCGGACCGGCGAATCTGCAGAACTCCCTGGAGCGCGGCCGCGGACAAAATTGTGCGGTCCGCGAAATTCAAAGCGCGGCCGTGAAATTCTGCTGCGGTCCGCACTCTTATGTGCGGTCCGCGCCCCTCCTTCGCCTCAGCACCCAAAAATGTGCGGTCTGCACCCCCCAAAAGTGCTAGAACAATATTAGAGTGCCGAAATGCCCGGACTCACTCAAAACTCACCCCGAAACTCATCCGGAACCTCCCGGACATAAACCATATATGAATTTCAATCATAAAGCATGCTATGGACCTGCTCGCACACTCAAAACACTGAAAATAGGTCATCTTGACCCGATATTGACCATGTCCAAGCTCCCAAATTTCTTAACTTTATTAATCTCTCAACCAATGATCCAAAAATATGCCCAAGCCCCTCGAGACCTCAACTAAATGTGCCAACACATTCCATAACATAACACGGACCTACTCGAGGTGTCAAATCATATCAAATAATATCAAAACGTTGAATCGCACCTCAAATCAAAATCTATGAACTTTGAACTTTCAAATTCTATATCTTGTGCCGAAACACATCAAATCAATCCGCAATGACTTCAAATTTTGCACACAAATCATAAATTACATAACGAAGTCATTCAAATTTCTAGAATCGGATTCCGACTACGATATCAAAAAGTCAACCCCCCGGTCAAACTTCCCAAGAATTCAACTTTCGACATTTCAAGCCTAATTCCACTACGGACCTCCAAATACTTATCTGGACACGTTCCTAAGTCCAAAATCACCATACGGAGCTATTGGAATTATCAAAACTCTATTCCGGGGTCGTTTATACATAAGTCAATATTCGGTCAACTATTTCAACTTAAGCTTCCAACATGAAATTCATTCTTCTATGCTAACTCCGAAATACCTTAAAACCAAAGCCGAAAATTCACACAAGTCATAATACCTCGTAGGAAGTTATTCAAGACTTCAAATAATTTAAAGGAGCGTAAATGCTCAAAACGACCAGCCGGGTCGTTACAATCTCCCCCACTTAAACATACGTTCGTCCTCGAACGTGCCAAGAGTTATTTCCAAGATTTCAAATCACTGTTCCTCCTTACCATGCACATACTTGGGGCTGATCCCACATCACCCTATTCTATATAGGCCTGACAACATAACACAACTGAAAATCATTAATTTAACCTTAGCCCAAAACTTGGAGCCCAATTTCTAACACCTAGAATTCTTTCCAAGATCTAAATTTCACACACCGTATAAGTCTGAACCAGCTGAATCAAGCCATAGCCATAACCCCAGATATAATCATATTGCATACTACACAACTCATATGCTCGCAGCACCATTCCCGATCATAATCACAATAATTACTCCAAACCAACCAAGTACAAGTATTAAAACCCCGCATTTAACAGAACCTCATTCCAAAACCTTCGTACACTTCCAATGATGAAAGAAACAATCAAAATCTCATAACCACTCATCAGATCAACTAACCATGGAGCTCTCTCACCTCAACCAAAACCATAATCACTTTCTAAGCCGTTTCACTATTATACTCCTGAATGTACCGTAATCAAACCTGATAGTACCCATTCTAGGTCCAATGACCTTATATTATTAAACACAACTATCCTATTGACATGCCACACCAATACAACTCAATCCACAATTGCGCAACCTCATACCCAAAATGGAAGATGTCTCAAAGTAGAGAACCGTATTGTAAGTTCAACAAGCACCGCCACAACTGTAATGCTATAAGCTCATTATATATAGTAGAACCAAGACACATAAATTTAATAACAGTAACCAGCTCTTCTAGAGCTCACATTAACATCATTCGCACGGACAACTCACGTGCTATGGTATCAATATCTGAAACCGCACGGATAACTCACGTGCCAATAACATGATCCGCCTGGCATGGTCACATGCCTTTAATTCAAGAATAACATATGAGAGCAATCAAATAAGTACATATGAACCATCATAACTGATCACAACTCCAGCACTCGCATGACTGTCACATCTTCCATGCACGATCATCCCACTAGGAATATTCCCATAATTCCTCCGTGCCATATAACAATAATTTAAATATCAGCAGTTTATCAACCAGGTGGGTACTGCAATATCGCTGAACATCCGTAAGTCACAACACAACGCGCCTTCTAAAATGCTCACCCTTCTCAGGGATTACTGAGCAACTATAACATTCAACTAAATATATAACATTGATCATTCCATTCAGAATCCGTGATCTTACTCTCAAGAATGAACTGCCACCTCATACATATAAATCTAAATCTCGCACAACACACCACATCTATCACATGAAAAGCACAAGAATCTCATTATAAACTCTGAGTCATCAGCAAATTACGTACCCTATTAGTTGAAAACTTTTCTCTTGCTTCTTTCCCGGAGGAAATCATAATGCACAACACGTTTCCCCACACCAGTAGAAAATATCCAGTTCCAACCATGGTAGAAATCATTAAGAACACTTTGAAAGCCATTCCCACCAATTCAAGCTATCAGAACTAATTTCCTCTATCTCGTCCAAGCAACGTTGGTCACCAAAACCCAAGAATATTGCCACCAAAATATCTATAAAGCCTCCACATCATTATTACCCAAAAGAACTGAGCATGCCATTACCATACTGGTCTAGCCTACAACCCCGTGGTCCTATTCTTCGAGGTTCTCCTGGATTACCTTCAAGTTGACATTTCTCCTTATCATAAAACTATTATCCTTACCCAAAGCTCACTATAAGACATCCCAACATAAAACCACACCGTCCTAAGTTCCATAAGTCATCGTTTTCTTCTTAAGCACCATAAAAGTACCACAACTGTAACACTCACTCTGAAAATACCTTATTTGCGTTTAAGGCCATTTCATTCACCTTCCTGATACCGAAATATAAAATCCACAATGATATACAAAAATGCCACAAGTCTCGACACCATCCAACTTAAATCTCAGATTTTAGCCATAAACAAATCCGCCAAAAATTCTCAATTGTTACATATTAATCTTGAATCCATTAGAACTTTCTCGAGAGTCACCCCTTTTGTTCAAATCCACATTACGCCACTCAAATGGGCCAAAGGACACGCGCCCTGTTAGCACAACACTCAAAGAAGTAACTCTACTTCAATACAACCTACAACAACAACAACATACCCAGTAAAATCTCACTAGTGGGGTCTTGGGAGAGTAGAGTGTACGCAGACCTTACCCCTACAATTTATATTCCGTGCACACTACATCATACACAAATAACCACTCACTCATCCCACAATTTTAATATACTCATAAAGCGCAATATAAGCCGTATCCAGAAATTTCCTTACTCGAGTCATTCTCGAACTCCACCTCTGTAAGTCATCACTGATTCCCAAGTATACTTCAGTCCAAAACAAAAAATTTGACACATAACCATGAATTGAATTGTCAATAGCAGGCTCCCCCACGTGGCTCAAAGCCATAGATTAAAATACTTGATAACTCATAATACCCATACTTTATAACTGCCTTAATACCGCAGTCAGTTCAATAAAAATTCTTCACAAGCTCAAGACACACCAACCATAAAATACCTCAATCATCCTCTAAGTAAGAATTTATTCTCGCGACAATCAAGTCAACTTTCTCAATGTGATTCAAATGCAAATCTCAACACAAACGCCCTGTTGGTAGAAAAGAAACTCTCTATTCACATCATAAGGAACACACTTACATAAATTACTCCGTAGGAGATAACCCACCTGCTTAGTCTCAAATTGGCATCTTGTTATACCCTTTCGCAGCCACAATTACTATGAAATCACTTAATCTTTCTGAGTCCAAACTCATTAACCACACACGAGAATTTAATTTGCCCCAAAATTTAACAACGTGAAAGATCTTTCAAAACATTCACACTCGAGATTGTACGTCACATCAAAACGAAAATAAAGAACCCAATGGCCTTCCTTTACATTTCAAGGAAACACTTCTCATCACATTCAAATCGCCTTAATACATCTCGTAGTTACATCATACTGATCACAAAGCCAATCCACCGCTCATCGAGCCACAAATTCTGCTCGTAAGGACATTATCGGACATATGAGTCCAAATGTACAGATTACAACTGATGTTACCGAGCCTAAGCTGCGTTATAAACCTGGCCTCAAGTCCTCCAGACTTTTCCATCACCAAATTACAGAACACACATCTTGAACCTCGTTAATAAAATCACAAGTCGGCGATGCACAACTGATACCGAGCGCTCATATGCGCATACGGATACGTGGAAGGAATTCAAAGAGTTATGTTTCAAGCTGAATCAATTCCGCATAATAGAATAGAAGAAAGTGAAATTTTCCTAAGGGTTCGACAGCCTCTCGAAGATAAGTACAGACATCTCCGTACCGATCCGCAAGACTCTACTAAACCTGCTCATGACTCGTGAGACCTATGTTACCTAGACCTCTGATACCAACTTGTCACGACCCAAAATCTCACCTATCGTGATGGCGCCTATCTCAATACTAGGCAAGCTAAAAATCTCAATAAAATACCATATATTTTAAATTTGAAAACAAAATAATTAAATTCAGTGGAAGAAATCTCACAATTACAAATATAACACTCCCATAACCTGGTGTCACTAAGTACATGAGCATCTAAATGAATGCAAAGTCTGACCGATAAACATCACTGTCTGAAGTGTAGAACAATACAATAACTAAATAGGAAGGGAATCAAGTCTGCGGTCGTCAAGCAGCTACCTTGATACTCTCCAACAGAAATAACTCTGAATTCTAGCAGTCGTCGTATCCGAGAGTACCTAGATCTGCACACGAGGTGCAGAGTGTAGTAGGAGTACAACTAACTCAATAAGTAACAAGACTAACCTCTAGGCTGAAAGAAATGATGAGCTCCGCAGGTACAGTCCAGTAAAAAAAATAATGGTACAGAAATGTAGGCATGCTTTCAAGTTCAACAATTAAACTTAGTACAAGTGAAATAGATCAATATGGCATGATATGAGGCATATGACATCTGAGTAGAAAGACCTCATGTAAATATTGATCACAAATTATCCGGCCACTCGGTACTGTTTATGGCCAATCCATCCCAGGGGTGTTCCAACCTGTATATATATATATATATGCACATCGACTGACAGTCAATCACCCAGTACCGTATAAGGCCAATCCAGCCCTGGGATAATTTATCCCTAAATATAAATGATACTGACAAGATCCATGTCCAGATAACTCATTACAATACAAATAAGTAAGGCAAGTCCATGCCCTGGGAAAATTCATCCCACATATATATATATAAGCAATAAGTAAGGCAAGTCCATGCCCTGGGAAGTCCATCCCGAATATCGATGATCATCTACGCTCACTGGGGGTGTGTACAGACTCTGGAGGGGCTCCTTCAGCCCAAGCGTAATACAAAGCCAATATGGCCTACTACAGGCAGGCAGTCCTGATCCGTATAATAACAAAGCCTATAAGGCCTGCTGCAGGCGGGCAACCCTGATCCATTTAGTAATAAATCCAATAAGGCCTGCTGCAGGCGGGCAACCCGATCCAGAACAATAATAATGTATAATGCCATTCCGGCCTGCTGCATTGCGCAGCTCAATCCCATAAATATTCTCACAATGGACAATTATTACTGAGTCTGAAATGTATATTTTAGAATAATTAATTCAATAGCATCACGACCCCATAGGTCCTATAATATCGGCACATAGCCTAAACATGATCTTTATTACTAGCCTCAACTTAGTTCCTCTAACACGTGCCACATGTTCAGATGATAACATGATTCTTTAATTTTACAACTTCACAGGATTTATTCAAGACACAATTTTCGTGGTGCACGTCTACATGTTCATCACCTATCGTGTGTGTCACCTTCAACAATTCATATCATACCAAATTCGGGGATTCATATCCTCAGAACCAAGTTTAGAAGTGTTACTTATCTCAAACTGTGTAATTCTTTACTCCGGTTTGCCTTTGCCTCGTGAATTGGGCTCCGAATGCCTCAAATCTAGTCACTATTAATTCAATTCAGTCAATAAAATTAATTGAAATTAATTTCTTAAGAAAATACTAATTTTTCATAAAAATTCGAAATTACACTCCAAAAATCGCCCGTGGGGCCCACGTCTCGGAATCCGGTGATATTTACAAAATCCGACAACCCATTCAATTATGAGTTCAACCATACTAATTTTACTCAAATCCGACTCCGAATTGGTATTCAAATCCCAAAAATTCATTTTATGAAATTTCTACAATTTTCCCCAAATTTTCATCTCAAAATACTGATTACATGATGAAAATAATGATATATTCATGTATGTTAAATAAATTTGAATTAGAATCACTTACCCCGATGAATTTCTTGAAAAATCCACGAAAAATCGTCACAAACCGAGATCCCTAGGTCCAAAATGTTAAATAATACCCTAAACCCTGTTTATATAGTGCACCCTCTCAACTCCCACTTCGCGGTCCGCAAAATTCCAAGCGCGGCCGCGAAATTCTTTGTCACTGCATTTCCAGGCTTTAGTATTTTTACCATAACGTTCTCTACAAATATCCAAATGATGACTTCTTTATCTTTCTGGAAACTAGACACAAAGGGCTACAACTTTCGTTTTTGAATCATCTCAAAATTCATTGTAGATCAAAAGATATAAGCTTCCGAAATCGGACCGGCGAATCTGCAAAACTCCCTGGAGCGCGGCCGCGGACAGAATTGTGCGGTCCGCGAAATTCCAAGTGCGGCCACAAAATTCTGCTGTGGTTTGCACTCTTATATGCGGTCCGCACCCTCCTTCACCTCAGCACCCAAAAATTTGCGGTCCCCACCCCAAAAAGTGCCACAACTTTATTAGAGTGCCGAAATGCTCGCTCAAAACTCACCCCGAAACTCATCCGGAACCTCTCGGACACAAACCATATATGAATTTCAATCATAAAATATGATACGGACCTTCTCGTGCACTCAAAACACTGAAAAGAGGTTGTCTTGACCTGATATTGACCATGGCCAAACTCCCAAATTTCTTAACTTTATTAATCTCTCAACCAATGATCTAAAAATACACCCAAGCCCCTCGGGACCTCAACCAAATATACCAACACGTTCCATAACATAACACGGACCTACTCGAGGCATCAAATCACATCAAATAACATCAAAACGTTGAATCGCACCTCAAATCAAAATCTATGAACTTTAAACTTTTAAATTCTGTATCTTATGCCGAAACACATCAAATCAATCCGTAATGACTTCAAATTTTACACACAAGTCATAAATTACATAACGAAGCCATTCAAATTTCCAGAATCGTATTCCGACTACGATATCAAAAAGTCAACCCCCGGGTTAAACTTTTCAAGAATTGAACTTTTGGCATTTCAAGCCTAATTCCACTACGGACCTCCAAAAAATTATCCGGACATGCTCCTAAGTCCAAAATCACCATACGGAGCTATTGGAATCATCAAAACTCTATTCCGGGGTCGTTTACATATAAGTCAACATCCGGTCAACTATTTAAACTTAAGCTTCCAACATGAAATTCATTCTTCTAAGCTAACTCCGAAATACCTTAAAACAAAAACTAACAATTCACACAAGTCATAATACCTCGTAGGAAGTTATTCAAGACATCAAATAGTTTAAAGGAGCGTAAATGCTCAAAATGACCGTCGGGTCGTTACATCATCGTTACATGTTATCTCTTCCATTGTGAGTTATTCTTACTTGCATGAAGTTGTTATTTGATGGAATATCTTCTTTTTGAGTTATTGGTGTTGAAGTTGTAAAAGCCGTTATCACATTGAGGCGAAGTTATTAATTATTGAGATATCGTTCTTGTTGAGATATTCACTTCTATTTTGTTATTGTTGAGATCCTTGTGCACATTGTGGTTGAGCCATGGGCTATTTGTTGTGGAAATATTGGTATTATTGATTCTTTTCGCAAGTTGTGGCATATGGGTACTTCTGGTGCGAGTTGTCCTCCAAAATCAATAACATAGGCCCTCAACATATCTCCAAGATTTGAGAGGTTCTCTCAGGCTGCCCATCTGTCTAAGCGTGGAACGAAGTACTCAACTCATCCCGCGTGCCCAACTCATGCTGAGCAACTCTCTTGAAGTGCAATGTAAATTGAGTGTCTACGATACGAGATGATAGAAACATGTATACCATGCAAGCAAACAATCTCCCTGATGTAGATCTGAGCCAACTTTTCTGAAGTGTAGAAAGTCATAACTGGAATGAAATGCACGGACTTGGTCAGTCGATCCATAATGATCGTAATAGCATCGAACTTCCTCACGATCTGTGGCAACCCTATCACAAAGTCCGTAGTAATATGCACCCACATCCACTCCAGTATATCAATCTTCTAAAGCAAACCTCCTGGTCTCTGATTCTAATACTTGAGTTGCTGACAATTCAAACACCGTGAAACATGCCCAACAATTTCCTTCTTCATCTTCTGCCACTAATAATGTTGCTTCAAGTCACGATACATCATTGTAACACCTGGATGAATATAATACCTCAAACTATGAGCCTCTTCAAGAATCTACTCCCTTAATACATGCATATTAGGAACACAAATTCAGCCCTGAAGTTTCAATACACCATCATCGTCAATAGCCACCTACTTGGCACCACCTCGCTGCACCATGTCGATAAGGAGAAGCAAATGGGGATCATTATACTAATGAGCCTAAATGTGATCAAACAAGGGCGACTTTACAACAACACCAGCAAGAACTCTAGTAGGATTATAGATATCCAATCTCACCAATATATTGGCCAACGCCTAAACATCCATAGTAAGGACCTCTCTACAACTGGAATAAATGCCAAACTCCCCATACTCTCCGCCTTTCTACTCAAGGCGTCTACTACCATATTAGCCTATACGAAATAGTGATATCATAAACATTCAACAATTCCAACCATCTTCACTGCCTCGGATTTAGATCCTTCTATTTGAACAAATGATAGAGACCCCGATGATAAGTGTTAACCTCACAAGACACACCATATAAGTAATGCCTTGTAATCATGGACCACGATAGTTCTTCTCATGGAGCTTCAATTGGCACGATTAAAAGGCAATCACCCTACCGTCCTGCATCAACACACAACCAAGGCCAACAAATGAAGCATCACAATAAATAGTATACATCCCTCATCGTGAGGGCAATACCAAAACTGGAACCATAGTCATAGCAGTCTTGAGCTTCTGAAAGCTCTCCTCACACTAGTCCGACCATCTGAATAAAGCACCTTTATGAATCAATTTAGTCAATGAAGCTGTTATAGATGAAAACCTGTACGCAAACGGATGATAGTGACCAGCCAAACCTAAGAAACTCCTTATCTCCGTAGTGGTAGAAGGTCTAGGTAAACTCTGAACTGCTTCAATCTTCTTCGGATCCACCTTGATCCTATCACTAGATACCATGTGGCCCAAGAATGTCCCTAAATCCAACCAAAATTCACACTTGGAGAATTTAGCATACAATTTCTTCTCCCTCAAAATCTAAAGCACAATCCTCAAATACTGCTCGTACTCCACTCTAGTAGGGGAATATACCAAGATATCATCAATGAACGCAATAACAAAGGAATCTAAATAAGGCTGGAATACATTGTTCATCAAATGTATAAATGTTGTTGGGGCATTAGTCAAGCCGAAAGGCATCACCAAGAACTTATAGGGGCCATAACGAGTTCTGAAAGTTGTCTTAGGAATGTCCGAAGCCTTGATGTTTAACTGATAATAACTTGATCTCAAACCAATCTTTGAGAGCACCCTGACACCCTGATACTGATCAAATAAGTCATTAATGCGAGGTAGTGGATAGTTGTTCTTGACGGTAACCTTGTTCAACTGCATTTAGTCAATACACATTCTTATGGAACAACTTCTTCTTCACAAATAATACCGATGCACCTCAAGGTGAAACACTCAGCGTGATGAAACCCTTATCCGACAACTCCTGTAAGTGTTCCTCTAATTCCTTCAACTCCGTTGGTTCCATGTAATACAGTGGAATTGATATGGGTTGAGTGCCCGACACTAAATCAATACCAAAATAAATATTCCTATCTGGTGGCATGCTTGGTAGGTCTACGAGAAACATATTTTGAAACTCTCTCACTATTGGATCTGAATCAACAGTAAGAGTATTAACCCTAACATCCCTCACAAAGGCAAAATACGCCAAACACGCCTTCTAACCATATGTTGAGCCTTCAGAAAAGAAATCACCCTACTACGAGTGTGACCAACCTGGCAACCGCAGCATCGCCAACATCACGGTCTTAACGTGATAATCAAGAATAACATGGTATAGAGATAGCCAATCCATACCTAATATCACCTCAAAATCAACCATATTGAGTAATAAAGATCTGCCCAAATCTCATAATCCCCAATGCTAACCACACAAGACCGATGCACATAATCTACCTCAATATAATCACCAACATATGTAGATAAATGAACAGGGGTATCAAGGGATTCACGAGGCATATCCAAATAAGGAGCAAAATATGATGACATAGAAGAATAAGAGAAACCAAGGTCAAATAATATTGAAGCATCCCTTTGGAACATTGATACTATACATGTGATCATGGCATCTGAAGCAACTGCCTCCGTTCTGACCAGGAATGCCTAACAAGGGGCCTGTCCTCCACCTGACTGACCCACCTCTAGGACTGCCTCGAACAAACTGATCTCAACCCCTAGATGGCAGGGCGGATGGTGTAGCTGGTGGTGCTGGAACCATGGGTTGGGTGACCTGATGCGGTACACTACTTTAAAGCCTGGGGAAATTCGCTTAAGATGACTCAAGTAGCCACACTCAAAGCATTCTTCCTCTGGCGAGCCTGCTAACTCTATGACTGACCCTTAGAACCTGAATATCCACCCATTTAACCCCGAGCAAATGGAGCACGGTATGAACTTTATGTTGGCTATGTACTGAAAGGTGAATGGCCTGGTACTATATGAATTGTGGTTGACTGAAGAGCCACGAAAAATCTAACGAGCTTCTTGAGTGGGCATGATAGAACGACCGCTACTGTGATGTGCCTGGCCTCCAGATGAGGCACCATCAAACCCACCCAAACCGCGGGGTCTCTTGGCCTCCCACCCCTCTCTATCTTGCCTACGAACAAGCTCAAAGCACCTGGCAATCTCAACTGCCTGGTGAAAACTAGTATCAGTCTCCGCCTCTCAGGCCATACCATATCAGATACCATAGTTGAGGCCTTTAATGAACCTCCTGACTCTTTCCCTCTCGGTAGGGACCTAAAACACTTGACAAGCTAACTCTGTGAACCTCATCTCATACTAGGTCACAATAAAGCCCTCCTAGCGTAGATGCTCAAACTCATTGCGCAATTCATCTTTGCGAGTTTGCGGTATGAACTTCTCAAAAAAGAGAAGTAAGAAATGTGACCAAGTAAGTGGTGTTGCACTAATTTTCCTACTTAACTCATAAGTATGCCACCACCTGTATGTTGGTCCTGCCAACTGGAAAGTATTAAAGTCAACCCCATTTGACTCCACCAGACCCAAAGTGTGTAGAATCCACTGACACTAATCAAGAAACCATATGCATCCTCAGTAGGCTCTCCACTAAAATGAGGAGGACGGAGTCTCTAAAATATCTCTAGTTTATGCTCCTCGGTAGTCAAGGATGGTCTAATCTCGATCTGAACCACAATGACTGGCTGTACAGGCAGAACCCCATTGTCTGATAACTACGAGCTAGCTGCTCTAGCGTATGTGTGATGGGAGTCTAGGCTCCTCCCCTAACTTGAGAGGCAGCTAGAGCAATAGGGATCATACCCGCCTAAGCTAAACTCGTATACACTCTCAAAATCCGAGCCAAAGTCTCTTGAAGTCCAGGCGTAGCAGTAAGTCCCTCAGGCACCTGATCTGGTTCCCCCAGCTTAACATAATAAGGAAGTTGCTCCTCAAGGGGAGCTACTGGTGGCTCCACAATGGCTGGTCTAACAGGGCTTCTAACAGCGACATGTGATCCCTCTCTACCTCTATGACCCCTACCTCTGCCTCGGCCCCGACCTCTTACGCCCCTGGCCTGGGGTATTGGTCCTCACTCAGTTGTACTAAAAGAACGTGTCCTCACCATCTGTAAAAGAATAGAAGAGCTAAGATTCAATCTTTAGAATAAACAAATCTGCATGATAGAGAATGAAAAAAGAGATTTTTTCCTAACATCCTTGTAGCCTCTCTAAGATGATTACAAATATTTTTGTGCCGATCCGCATGACTCTAGTAGACTTGCTCATGACTCGTGATATGTAAAAAATCTAGTGCTCTGATACCAATTTATCATGACCCAAAACTACCACCAGTTGTGATGGCGCCTAACCTACTTGCTAGGGAATCAAGTCATTAAAACAATAATGAAACATGAAAATAAATTAAAAAATATATGAGTGTAAAAGACAAATAGCCATAGATAATGATAAATCATTACATAACTTCCCAGAACTGGTAACATTGAGTCGTGAGCTCTACAGTGCAAATGCAATTTTGAAATACAGAAATATTGTCTGAAACAACAACAAAAGTAAAGGAAAATAGGAAGAGACGCCAAGGATTGTGATCCGGAAGCAGCTCTACTTCGGTCTCCACAGCACAGCAATTAGTTAAGCTCACAAAGCTTGACTGGGACCAACTCCTCAATCTGCATAATTAAGTGCAGAGTGTAGTATGAGTACAACCGATCCCATATATTCTATAAGTATCATGACTAACCTCGGCGAGGTAGTAGTGGCAAAAATTACCAATGATACTTAATTAACAACATACTAAGTTCATAAATATACAAGTACACAAATACGGTACAAAACCAAGAATGAAATACAAGTATAACAAATCAGTGCACATAGAGAAGATGTGTGCAAGTCTCATAACTATTTAAAAGATTAGCAAATAGAGAAGATACGTGTCTGTCACTAAGGAATCATCAACATTTGCATATAGAGAAGATATGTATAAATAATCAAGTCAACATGCACATGATAACATATAGAGAATATGTGTACCATGCCTTCACTTTCCAATCAAACAACATATAGAGAAGATATGCTTAAAGAGGCATGTAAACACTCCAAAACTAGCATATACAGAAGATATATGATAAAATCATGTATAAATCCAAGGCGTTTGCAAATAGAGGAGAGATGTAAAAACCAAACACTGATTAGTTTTCCTCATACCACATGTATGTCGTCAAGAGAAAAACATGAGAGGATGACCCTAGGGGGATGGATCCTTATCCACACGCTGCACGAACAACTCATGTGCCATGATATAATAAGTGCACGAACCACTCACATGCTATCATAACTCAACCCGCACAGACCACTCATGTGCTGCCAATCTAATCCATATCACACAAAAATTATATACAAGAATACATGTATACGAACAATGGACATAAAATCACACACAAGGTGTAAGCATGTGTGACGTGTGCAACCACAACTCAGATTAGACGGATATGCCACAAAATAACAAGTATTATGTTTGAACAGGAAATTAACCTGCATATGATCTCTAGCATGATTCAAGAAGCTCACGAAGGGGTATAAACGTATGAAGCATGATAAAAAGAAGCATAGTATTCCATACAAAGAATAACATAACCTAAGAACTACCCCAAATATAGATAAAATCTGTTTCACGCACACATGCTCATCCCCCGCATATGCGTCACCCTCGTCATGTAGCCATCATCAACAAATCAAGCAACTAGTACCTTAAACCAAGGCTAAGCTAGATTCTTACGTTAAATAAGCCAAATCAATACTCTAAAAATGCCTTCCTTTGCAAATCAGCCTTCGAACGACTCAAATCTAGCAAAAAACAACTCAATAACATCAAATAAAGCTATAGGAATCAATTCCAAACAATAAAGCTTTAATCTTTATTCAATTTCCAAAACGTCAACACAAGCCCACATGGTCAAAAATTTGAGTCAAGGGGTAGATTCGACTACCGATAACATCACGAGTCCAAATATGTGATTAGATTCCAAAACCAAATCCAAATCGACCCACAAATTCCAAAAAATCATCCCTTTAAGTTGTAGGCAAAAACCCTAATTTTTCTCTTTCAAATCTATGTTCCAAGTGTATAAATCTATAGGGAATTGATATACATAATCAAATTCACAAAGAAAATATTTACCCTCAAAGTGGTGATGAAAATCTCCTCAAACATTACCTCTAGCCGAGCTCCAAAATTTACAAATAATGAAACTAGACCAAACCCTCGAAATATAAGAGGCCTGCGAGTAATTCAGCATCAGCAGACCACTAGGTTGCTTCTGCGACATCGCATCTGCGGCAAAACCACCGCAGATGCAAGCTCCACTTAAAACAACCGACCCTCGCTTTTGCGATATGCAATCTGCTCCTGCAGTATCGCACCTGCGCACGGACGTCATACGCAAGAACTTCTGCGCATCTTCCTCCGCCCATGCGGACAACCAAGCCCAACCAAATTCCGCTTCTGAGACCTCCCTTCTGCTTCTGCGATGCTGGTGTGACACATCAGAACCAGTTTTACCAACATGCAACGAAATGATCCGAAATCAATCTGAAATACCCCGGAGACCCCATCCAATCATACCAACAAGTCAATAAATACTACCCAGACCTATCCAAAGCCTCCAAACACATACGATAACATCACATCAATGAATCGAAGATCAAAGCACAAGTTGAACTCCTTTTATGTTCAAGAACTTCCAACTTCAAACCAAGCATCCGATTCAAGCCTAACTAATCCGGATTATATCCAAAATTTGTATAAAAGTTTTTAATGAAAAAATGAACCTATTCCATGTCCCAGAACAATAATCCGAATCCAATAGGATCAAAGTCAACTCTCGGTCAAACTTATGTACTTTGCAAACCTTCAAATTGTCAACTTTTCGCAAATAGAGCCAAAATGTCTTAGGAACCTCCAAATAAAAATTTGGACATACATCTAAGTCCAAAATTACCACACAAACCCATTGGAACCATCAAAACACCAATCCGAGGTTTTATACTCAAAATTTAAAACCTTGGTTAACTATTGCAACTTAAGCTTCCAAAAATAAAACTAAGTGTTCCAATCACTCTCAAACCTTCCAAAACTAACCCAACCATCCCCAAAAATCACAAAACATCAAATATACATACGTGGAACATAAAATAGGGAAACGGGGCTCAAATTCACATAATGATCAATCGGGTCATTACATCATCACAAGTCATCAGTGCCCAACTGATAACGAGTTCTCAACATTGCATACGAAAGGAAACTAAAGATTTAGACTTCAAGTTGAAAAAAATCGCACGATAAGGAAAGAAAGAGATGTTTACAAAATACCCTGTAGTCTCTGGAAGATAAGCATAAACATCATGATACCGATCTGAAAGGCTCTGCTCGACATTTTCTCATGATTCGTAGAAACAATAAACCTAGGGCTTTGTTACAAATTTGTCATGACCCAATCCCACTTTGATCATGATGGCGCATAACCCGGATTTCAAGGAAAGTCAACCAACATAAACACACCTCGAAGTAAAGATCATCAAATAAATAATAAAGTAAGAACGAGAAGATTAATACACCTATCTCCAAGAACTGATAGTACAAGTTATGAGCGACTAAGATTAGAATTACAACGTTGATATGAAAAAAAAACATCATCCATTTGAATATACATAAATACAAGAACAAGATCCTAGGCTAGGGCGAACAATGGCAGCTGATAACTAGAATCTCGGTGTGTCTTCAATGCTCGCCCTTAATCTCTGCAACAACTGATCCCCAATATTTTCACTCATGGTATCTTATGAGTACAACCAACCACATGTACTCAGTAAATATCAAGACTAACCTCAACGAAGTACTAACAAAGTTTAATTAAAAGATACTCACTTTATATAACCCATGCACCTCATAAGCATATCTATTAACGGAGAAATAGCCAAAAAACTTTCAAGGAATATTAGATATCAATAATAAAGTGTACAATAAAGGAAGAAGATACTAAGCACGCTTTTCCTAATAATCAGGTCAAAAGCATATACAAATGCCTCAGGTCCGCCTACAAAGGAGATATATTCCAAGTAGCATTAACTCGACATCATTTCGCAAAAAGCATATATTAATGCTCCTACAGGAATCTAAAATTTCTATGAATGATGGAGACTCAACATATACATCAAACCGACACTCTTTAAGTGTCCAATAATTCTTTAAATAAATCTCATGCATATGTAAAATGCATAAATATTCATATGTCGATGATATGCATGAACGTTTCTACATGAGTCTAGAATGTCAATGCATGCTCAAGACCCAATCATAAACAATATCCAGCACATCCCATATGCTCCAGCATATCCATGTGTTCCAACACGATACGCGTATTACCTGTGCTCTTAGGGCCCTAAGTAACTTGGATAATCATTTGACTACGGAGGAATGGATACATATCCAAGCGCCCGCACAAAAACTCATTGTTCCATAACGTATCAATATCATAATGATCGCACTGCATAAACAATCATTCCATAACAATATCAATCACACGGATAACTCGCATGTAATAATCATCTCATCTACAAAGACAACTCACTTGCAATAATCTCAATCAATGTAAGAGAACCATATGTAGAGATGTATGCATATGAATAAGCGATAAGCATGTAATATGTACATGGACAAAGAAATAATCATGCATGGATGTATGCACGGGTACAAAAGATGATCTCTATGCATGATGTATACATATATATAATGAAGGACTGCAACTCCAACATGTAATCAATCATACAAATAACCATCATGTCCGGATAAATATCAAAAGCCTATGTTACACCCTATATTTTCGTACGTAAAAATGCGTCGTAAGCAAACTAATGTAGGACCAAAAATGAGATAATATTTAAAAGTATATAAAGTAAGTTAATCATGTTACCTATGAGGTTACAAATATTGAAGATCATGAACAACAAGTACAAAGAGGGTTGGACAGTTCAGAAGCTAAAGCAATTGAATAAAACAATGTTTCGTCGAAAGTCGACAAGTTGGGAATGTTATAACATGTACCTTTGGGGTGAGACTAGGGTGATTAACATGATAAGGAGATTATGTTATGATTTATATTAGTCGTATGACATCCGTGTGTTATGTTTTAATGTCAAGCGAGTTGTGGAACAAAAGTCGATGAAAGTCATCACAAGTTACACTCATAAGTTTTACTGAAACTTTGGGTCAAATGTAACTGCAATTTTCTCCCAATATACTTAGAGTTATGGGGTGTTCCACCCATCAAATTAAAGATCTATGAGTCTATTTTCCAATGCATTAAACCGTTTGTCAATATGACATCGGAGTAGTGAGATATGGGCATTTTTGCGATACTGCGCAAGCTGCTAGGTGACAAGTAGGTGTGTCACCTACTTGCTTAAATGAGAGCCCAAAAAATGGGCCATTTCGGCTCATCCAAAGAGGCCTTTTAAAGGCCTATTTTCTTCATATATTAGACTTAAAATAGAGCATAATAATCAGATATAAGCTCTGCAAAAAGAATCCTCCCAAAGATTTTTCACAAACCTTAATTGATTTTCTCTCCCTTTCATGTTCTAATTGGAGGTAAAACCTAGAGTTTGAAGAACCAAGATAGGATCTGAGTTATCCAACAAATAAGGTGAGTTTACTGCTCTATTTCATCCAATTTTCCTTCTGTAAATTCATGGTAAGTCGTTCCATACTTGTAAGAACTCACGGGACGGTGATCGGAAGCCGTGAGTTCGAGTTATTCACTTGTAGCGGACTGTTTTGTGGACTGTTTTGTGTTGCTGTTGGGCTGTGTGTTTTACTACTATTTTGTGGAGTTTTGGAGGAGGAAGGGGGTTTATAAACACCATATAAATGTAGGGTGGTTGGCTGGTCGTTCGTCATAACATTTTCGGGTCGTTTGACACTACTACGGTGGTCGTTTTGTGTATGAAGAGATTGGGGTGTGTTGGGCTGTTTTGTAGTATTTGATGGTGTATATAGGGCTGGAAAATGATGTATATATGTTGTTATTATTATGTTCTTGTATTGTTGGAGTTATCTTAAATTTGGAGGAAGTAAGGATTATAGGGGAGATGCTGCCCGTTTTAATACAAAATAAGTTTGTCGTTCTTTGTGCGATAGTTGTACCTTTCGTATCTTAACGATAGTATTATTATCATTCTTGTAGATTAAGGTGCGAAGAGGTGAGTTCAACTTGGTTATTGGAAAGATTGTGATAAGGTATGTTAAGGCTAAGCCCTTCCTTCATTTTGGCATGATCTCGTAGCTACATGTGTTAATAATGAGACATAAAGAGAAGTTCGTATTCATGAATTTATTCACATTATTCTAATCTCATAAGTTACAATATTATTCCTTATCGGGACTTCATATTCAGTTTAGTTTTGTCTTTATTCAGTCAAGAGAGCAGAGGGTCTATATATTTTGTCTTTATTCAGTCAAGAGAGCAGAGGGTCTATATATATATATACAGTATTACACTATTTTCACCACTATCGAGCTATAATCGGTGGGCAGGCCCCTATTGGGCAACCTCTGATCAGATGGTAAGTTATATATACCGAGCCTACTGTGGCCGAGCGCCTATGAGTGAGCCCAGGATGGACGAGATACCGAGCCCAGTATGGCCGAGCGCCTATGAGCGAGCCTACTACGGCCGAGCATTTACACGTACCGAGCCTTATAGGGCCGGACATTTATTTTACTTACTATATTGAAGAAGTTTAGTCACTATCAGCAGGTAAGTATATCTCCAGATCATCTTTGATTCCCAGTTACTTCCAGTTATTATATTATCAGTTCAGTTTCGATTTTCAGTTATGCTATTGCCTTACATATTCGGTACATTATTTCATACTGACGTCCCTTTTTCGGGGACGCTGTATTTCATGCATGTAGGCTCAGATAGACAGACGAGTAGACCTCCTCAGTAGGTGTTTCCAGAGTTTAGCCTGATCGATAAGCTCCACATCCTTCAGAGTTATCGGGTCTAGGTTTTTGTGTGCATCTTATGTATGTATTTATATATATAATATGGGTAGGTCGGGGCCCTGTTCCGATCACAATATATCTATCAGTAGAGGCTTGTAGACATATCATGTTGGTTAGTGCAGTATGTTGGGTTTGTAGGCCTGGTATGTATAATTTGGTGGTTTGTCAGCTGTAGTAGCTATGACGGCCTTTTCGGCCTAGCTTTATATTGATGTTTAGTTAGCGCTAGTTTCCATTCAGTTTTATATTTTGCTTCGCAAATTGTCTTGCAAGGTGGCCCCATGGCCAAAGTATGACATTATATGTTCAGAGTCCCTTAGTCGCAATTTGGTACGCCAGGTTAGGTGAGGCACCGGGTGCTTGTCTCGCTCCTAGGTTCGGGGCGTGACAAACTTGGTATCAGAGCAGTTCTGTCCTAGGAAGTCTACAAGCCGTGTCTAGTAGGGTCTTGTTTATAGATGTGTTGTGCACCACATTATATAAGCAGGGAACTACAGGGAATTTAGGAGTTGGTTACCCTTCTTTGAAATCTAAATCGTGCTATAGAACTGAGTTATAGGAAATTTGAATTAAACTTATGTGTTGGTGTTTGCATGCATAGATGACGGTGACTAGGAAGACTACGGCTAGCTAGAGGAGAGATACAACAGTAGGTGAGGGGACCAGCAGGGTACCCCCAGTAGATGGGGCCCAGTCTGAGGCTCAAGGCGAGACCCCTACTCAGCCATTACCGACTCCTCCACCAACTACGGAGATTCCTAGGGAAACCGCATATCCAGTTCCCCCTCCACTTCCATCAGATCAAGACTTGAGAAGTGCGGTGCATTTGTTGACACAGTTGGTAGCTACCCAACAACAGGCTAGGGCATCAGCTAGTGCAGGAACTTCTGAGGGGTCTGGGAGTTCAAGGGTCCGAGAGTTTATTGCTTTGAGTCCCCCAGAGTTCACGGGGACAGATCAGAGGGAGGACCCGCAAGATTTCATAGATCAGCTTCACAGGATCTTTCGTGTTATGCATGCCATGGAGAAAGAGGCAGTTGAGCTAGCAGCTTTTCGACTCCGAGATATAGCCATCCTTTGGTACGAGGGATGGGAGAGGTCCAGGGGACGTGATGCACCTCCAGCTATTTGGGAGAATTTTTCAGATGCCTTCCTTGACCAGTACTTACCACAGGAGATCCGATAGGCTCGAGTCGATCAGTTTCTAGCCCTCAAGCAGGGTAATATGAGTGTTCGAGAGTATAGTCTCCATTTTGACTCATTGGCCAGATATACACCATCCATAGTTGCTACTATACGGGACAGGATTCACAGGTTTATAGCAGGGTTAGCCCCCGAGTTAATCGAGGCATGTGCCACCGCTACATTGTAGGATAGTATGGATATCTCCCGGATTCAGGCATTCGCCCAGAATATAGAAAGGGGTAGGCATCGGCAGCAGGGTACAGAGAGGGCTGAGCAAGGGCAACGTAAGAGGATGAGATTTCCCAGGTCTCAGGAGCAATCTCAGGGTAGTTATAGGACCCAGTACTTCGGACGGCCACCTAGGCCTCCGCCACCTCAGTTACAGGGTTACGGGTATGACCGCTATACTCAGTCAGGACCAGGTGAGAGCTCACGGGCGTCGGGTTTGCAGCGACAACGAGGTTCTGCGCAGACATGGTCATTTCCTCCGCGGTGTGACATATGTGGTAGAGGACACTTGGGTCAATGCCGAGCAGGTTCTGATGCTTGTTATACATGTGGGCGTCTGGGGCATATGATGCGAGATTGCCCAAATAGAGATTCTGGGGGAGTGGCACAAACAGCGAGTTCAGCAATAGGATCATCTATGTCTGTGCATCCTTCAGGGTGCGAGTCTCAGTCTTCGGCTGGTAGAGGTCGAGAAAGAGGTAGAGGTTCCAGTTCAGGTGGTAATCAGAACCGTATTTATGCTTTAGCGGGTCGACAGGACCAGGAGTCTTCACCAGACGTTGTGACAGGTTTATTAACCATTTGCTCTCACGATGCTTATGCTTTGATAGACCCAGGATCTACTTTATCGTATATTACCCCATTTGTCGCGAGGAAGTTTGGTATAGTGCCTGAAATACTAAGTGATCCTTTTGCGGTATCTACACCGATCGGAGAATCGATTATTGCTAGACGAGTTTACCGAGGTTGTACGGTGACAATTTGTAGTCGTCAGACCTCGGCTGACCTAGTTGAGCTAGAGATGATGGATTTTGATGCTATCATCGGCATGGACTGGTTGGCAGCTTGCTATGCCACAGTTGATTGCCGAGCAAAGGCAGCCAGATTTCATTTTCCGGGTGAGCCAGTCCTTGAATGGGTAGGTAATACACCAACACACATAGGTAGGTTTATTTCTTATCTGAAGGCAAGGAAAATGATCGCAAAAGGGTGCATTTATCATATTGTGCGAGTTAGAGATGCAGATGCTGAGATACCTACACTTCAGTCTATTACTGTAGTCAAAGAGTATGCAGAAGTGTTTCCAGATGAGCTTCCAGGTATTCCTCCAGAGTGAGAGATTGATTTTAGCATCGATTTGCTTCCAGGAACTCAACCAATATCCGTCCCTCCATATAGAATGGCACCTGCCGAATTGAAGGAGTTGAAGGAGTAGTTAAAAGATTTGCTGGAGAAAGGTTACATCAGGCCCAGTACCTCACCTTGGGGTGCACCGGTACTATTTGTGCGGAAGAAAGACGGCTCACTGAGGATGTGTATCGATTATAGCAGCTGAACAAGGTAACTATTAAGAATAAGTATCCACTTCCAAGGATCGATGACTTGTTTGATCAGTTGCAGGGGGCTAGATGCTTTTCAAAGATAGATTTGAGGTTGGGGTACCACCAGGTCAGAGTTCGGGAAAAAGATATTCCGAAGACAACCTTTAGGACCTGATATGGCCACTTCGAGTTCCTTGTCATGTCCTTCGGGTTGACTAATGCACCCGCTGTATTTATGGACTTGATGAATAACCTATTCCGGCCATTTTTAGATCTGTTCGTGATAGTATTTATTGATGATATTCTGGTTTATTCCCATTTAGAGGATGAGCATGCGGACCACCTGCGAGCGGTACTCCAAACCCTCCGTGATCGTAAGTTGTATGCTAAGTTTTCTAAATGTGAGTTCTGGTTGAAGTCTGTAGCATTCTTGGGGCATATTGTATCAGATGAAGGGATAAAGGTGGACACTCAGAAGATTGAGGCCGTGAAATCTTGGCCTAGACTTACCACTCCGACAGAGGTTCGTAGCTTTCTAGGCTTAGCAGGATACTATCGGAGGTTCGTAGAGGGTGTTTCTTCCCTTTCGGCACCATTGACGAAGTTGACATAGAAAGAAACTAAGTTTCAATGGACAGAGGCTTGCGAGCGGAGTTTCCAAGAGCTTAAGAACAGGTTGACCTCAGCTCCAGTTCTAACACTTCCAGAGGGTCTAGAGGGTTATGCCGTGTATTGTGATGCATCAGGTGTCGGGTTAGGATGTGTCCTGATGCAACATGGGAAGGTAATTGCATATTCTTCAAGGCAGTTGAGGAAGCACGAGAGGAATTATCCGACCCACGACCTCGAGTTAGCTGCGGTTGTCCATGCACTTAAGATATGGCGGCATTATTTATATGGTGTTCATGTTGATGTATTTACTGATCATAAAAGCCTACAATATATCTTCAAGTAGAAAGAGTTGAATTTGCGACAGAGGCGATGGCTTGAGTTATTGAAAGATTACGATGTTAACATTCTCTACCATCAAGGGAAAGCTAATGTTGTAGCAGATGCCTTAAGTCGCCGATCTATGGGTAGCTTAGCACATGTAGAGCCCGAGAAAAGACAATTAGCTAGAGAGATTCATCAATTGGCTTCATTGGGGGTTCGGTTAGTAGATTCTGAGGATGGTGGAGTTGTACTCCAAAACACTGCAAAATCATCCCTCATAGCTGAAGTCAAGGAAAGGCAGTATGAGGACCCAGAGTTGGTCGAGTTGAGAGAGCGAGTTCCGTAGCAGAAGAAGCCATTGTTAGAGCTCAAGGGAGATGGGGTTCTCAGATACAGGGGTCGTTTGTGTGTTCCAGATGTAGCAGGGCTGCGAGACAAGATTATGTCAGAGGCACATTATTCATGGTATTCCATCCATCCTGGATCGACGAAGATGTATCATGACATTAAGGATATGTATTGGTGGAACGATATGAAGAAGAACATTGCTGAGTTTGTCGCCCAATGTGCTAGTTGCCAGCAAGTGAAGGGAGAGCACCAGAAGCCCGGAGGGCTAATGCAGACTATAGAGATCCCGACATGGAAATGGGAGGCGATAAACATGGACTTTATCACGGGTTTACCTCGTTCTAATTGTAAGTTTGATTCCATATGGGTGATAGTCGATAGGCTCACAAAATCAGCTCACTTCCTACCGGTCAGATCTACATATACAGCAGAAGATTATGCAAAGTTATATATTAAGGAGATAGTGCGGCTACACGGAGTACTGGTTTCTATTATATCTGACTGTGGGGCTCAGTTTACAGCACATTTTTGGAGGTCATTTCAGAGAGGTCTAGGGACTCAGGTGAATCTCAGCACAGCTTTTCATCCACAGACTGATGGACAAGCCGAGCGCACAATTCAGACGCTCGAGGATATGTTACGAGTATGTGTGTTGGATTTTAAAAGAAGTTGGGATGAACATCTACCTCTTATCGAGTTTGCATATAATAACAGTTACCACTCTAGTTTCCAGATGGCTCCGTATGAGGCTTTATATGGGCGTAAGTGCAGATCTCCTATAGGGTGGTTTGATGTTGGGGAATCTGGGTTACATGGGCCAGACCTGGTTCAGCAGGCCATAGAGAAAGTAAAGCTTATCCGGGAGCGACTGTTGACAGCTCAGAGTCGTCAGAAGTCATATTCTGACGTGCGGCGATGAGACTTAGAGTTCAGGATTAATGACTGGGTATTCTTAAAGGTATCACCTATGAAGGGCGTGATGAGGTTTGGAAAGAAAGGAAAGCTTAGCCCACGGTATATTGGGCCTTATAGGATCATTCGGAGAGTGGGCCAAGTAGCTTATGACTTAGAGTTGCCCTCAGAATTGGAGTCTGTCCATCCGGTTTTTCACGTATCTATGCTACGGAAGTGCATTGGCGATCCTTCCCGAGTGGTGCCCACGGATGATGTACAGATTACAGAGGACTTGTCATACGAGGAAATTCTAGTTGCCATCCTAGACCGACAAATCCGCAAGCTACGAAATAAGGAGGTAGCTTCCGTGAAGGTTTTATGGAGGAGCAAGAATGTAGAAGAGATGACGTGGGAATCGGAGGGATAAATGAAGTCTAAATACCCCCACCTATTTCAAACTGAAGATATGGTTCGAGATGGAACGCTGCAACATAGCTCTATTTAGGC
This sequence comes from Nicotiana tabacum, assembly GCF_000715075.1. Taxonomy (NCBI): domain Eukaryota; kingdom Viridiplantae; phylum Streptophyta; class Magnoliopsida; order Solanales; family Solanaceae; genus Nicotiana; species Nicotiana tabacum. The sequence continues at coordinate 41,358,262 of NC_134093.1, read as the reverse complement.
TAGCAGGTCATCAGGTAAGCTTTTATTTTTCACTTTCAATATTTATGATTTACGGTCGGTGAGGCAAATTGTTGCTATTTATAAAGATTGGCCATGTGTGGCATGCATAGTATGTTTTCTGGCTGCGTGCAAGTTGGTTTTAACCTAGTGCACGAAGAATACTCTGGCAAAATTTTCCATAGTCTCTAAGAGTAAACATTCGAGGACGAATGTTCCCAAGGGGGGAGTGATGTTACACCCTATATTTTCGTACGTAAAAATATGTCGTAAGCAAACTAATGTAGGACCAAAAATGAGATAATATTTAAAAGTATATAAAGTAAGTTAATCATGTTACCTATGAGGTTACAAATATTGAATATCATGAACAACAAGTACAAAGAGGGTTGGACAGTTCAGAAGCTAAAGCAATTGAATAAAATAATGTTTCGTCGAAAGTCGACAAGTTGGGAATGTTATAACATGTACCTTTGGGGTGAGACTAGGGTGATTAACATGATAAGGAGATTATGTTATGATTTCTATTAGTCGTATGACATCCGTGTGTTATGTTTTAATGTCAAGCGAGTTGTGGAACAAAAGTCGATGAAAGTCATCACAAGTTACACTCATAAGTTTTACTGAAACTTTGGGTCAAATGTAACTACAATTGTCTCCCAATATACTTAGAGTTATGGGGTGTTCCACCCATCACATTAAAGATCTATGAGTCTATTTTCCAATGCATTAAACCGTTTGTCAATACAATATTGGAGTAGATAGATATGGGCATTTTTACGATACTGCACAAGCTGCTAGGTGACAAGTAGGTGTGTCACCTACTTTCTTAAATGAGAGCCCAAAAAATGGGCCATTTCGGGTCGTCCAAAGAGGCCTTTTAAAGGCCTATTTTCTTCATATATTAGACTTAAAATAGAGCATAATAACCAGACATAAGCTCTGCAAAAAAAATCCGCCCAAAGATTTCCCACAAACCCTAATTGATTTTCTCTCCCTTTCAAGTTCTAATTGGAGGTAAAACCTAGAGTTTGAAGAACCAAGATAGGAGATGAGTTATCCAACAAATAAGGTGAGTTTACTGCTCTCTTTCATCCAATTTTTCTTCTGTAAATTCATGGTAAGTCGTTCCATACTTGTAAGAACTCACGGGACGGTGATCGGAAGCCGTGAGTTCGAGTTATTCACTTGTAGCGGACTGTTTTGTGGACTGTTTTGTGTTGCTGTTGGGCTGCGTGTTTTACTGCTATTTTGTGGATTTTTGGAGGAGGAAGGGGGTTTATAAACACCATATAAATGTAGGTGGTTGGCTGGTCGTTCGTCATAACGTTTTTGGGTCGTTTGACACTACTACGGTGGTCGTTTTGTGTATGAAGAGATTGGGGTGTGTTGGGCTGTTTTGTAGTATTTGATGGTGTATATAGGGCTGGAAAATGATGTATATATGTTTTTATTGTTCTGTTCTTGTATTGTTGGTGTTATCTTGAATTTGGAGGAAGTAAGGATTATAGGGGAGATGCTGCCCGTTTTAATACAAAATAAGTTTGTCGTTCGTTGTGCGATAGTTGTACCTTTTGTAACTTAACGATAGTATTATTATCATTCTTGTAGATTAAGGTGCGAAGAGGTGAGTTCAACTTGGTTATTGGAAAGATTGTGATAAGGTATGTTAAGGCTAAGCCCTTCCTTCATTTTGGCATGATCTCGTAGCTACATGTGTTAATAATGAGACATAAAGAGAAGTTCGTATTCATGAATTTATTCACATTATTCTAGTCTCATAAGTTACAATATTATTCCTTATCGGGACTTCATATTCAGTTTAGTTTTGTCTTTATTCAGTTAAGAGTGCAGAGGGTCTATATATATATATACAGTATTACACTATTTTCACCACCATCGAGCTATAATCGGTGGGCAGGCCCTTATTGGGCAACCTCTGATCAGATGGTAAGTTATATATACCGAGCCTACTGTGGCCGAGCGCCTATGAGCGAGCCCAGGATGGCCGAGATACCGAGCCCAGTATGGCCGAGCGCCTATGAGCGAGCCTACTACGGCCGAGCATTTACACGTACCGAGCCTTATAGGGCCGGACATTTATTTTACTTACTATATTGAAGGAGTTTAGTCACTATCAGCAGGTAAGTATATCTCCAGATCATCTTTGACTCCCAGTTACTTCCAGTTATTATATTATCAGTTGAGTTTCGATTTTCAGTTATGTTATTGCCTTACATACTCGGTACATTATTTCGTATTGACGTCCCTTTTTCGGGGACGCTGCATTTCATGCATGCAGGTTCAGATAGACAGACGAGTAGACCTCCTCAGTAGGTGTTTCCAGAGTTTAACCTGATCGGTAAGCTCCACATCCTTCGGAGTTATCGGGTCTAGGTTTTTGTGTGCATCTTATGTATGTATTTATATATATAATATGAGTAGGTCGGGGCCCTGTTCCGATCACAATATATCTATCAGTAGAGGCTTGTAGATATATCATGTTAGTTAGTGCAGTATGTTGGGTTTGTAGGCCTGGTATGTATAATTTGGTGGTTTGTCAGCTGTAGTAGCTATGACAGCCTTTTCGGCCTAGCTTTATATTGATGTTTAGTTAGCGCTAGTTTCCATTCAGTTTTATATTTTGCTTCGCAAATTGTCTTGCAAGGTGGCCCCATGGCCAAAGTTTGACATTATATGTTCAGAGTCCCTTAGTCGCAATTTGGTATGCCAGGTTAGGTGAGGCACCGGGTGCTTGTCTCGCTCCTAGGTTCAGGGCGTGACAAACTTGGTATCAGAGCAGTTCTGTCCTAGGGAGTCTACAAGCCATGTCTAGTAGTGGAATCATATCACAAGTAGAGCATGTTCTAAAATTAGGCATAACGAAGCCTAAAATCTACCCCGATCCTGATATAACCTTGGTTCCTGCATATACACTCTTCACCTTGCATATACGTCATCAATAAACACATAGCATGAAGCATGTAAGTCCATTTTAAAAAACATTCTCTAATGTCATGGTTAAGAAAGATTGTTACCTTTTCCAGGCTAGTCTTCAACGCTAAATCACACCTTTTCCTTTGTTCTCGGCCTCTAATTCCCCAAAACCTATCCAAGTATCATTTACTAAAGTTAAAAAAATGCTAAATAAAGTAATCGCAATCAATAAAGCTTCGATCTTTAAAGAAATTTCAAAAGTCAACAAAAGTCAACCTGGGCCCACAAAGTGTAAACCTGAATCCAAGGTTAGATAACATTGATCCTTTACCTCATGAGTATAAATATGTGATTAGTTTTCAAATCTAAGTCTAAATAGATATTCAAAACCTCAAAATACACTCTCTTAAGTTTCAAGTCAAAAACCCATTTTATACTCTTGAAATCCTTGATTTAGGTGTAATAATCCATGGGTAATCATGATATATAATAAAAACCAAGTAAGAAACACTTACCCTCAAGATTTGAGTGAAATCCTTCTCAAAATTATCTTGAACCGCTCTTCAAAACTCAAAGATGGTGAAAATAAGCTCAAAATCTCGAAATTGGACGTTTAATACCCCTGGCAGTCTTTCCTCTTGGCGATCGCAATCACCACCTTCAAGATCGCAATTCAAAAAATACTCAACCCCAATTTCTTCTTTGCGATCACGACCAAGAGGCTCCACGATCGTGATGCACAATGGTGAATCACTACACTACCACCCTTCTCAATAATATCCGTAACATTTTTTACAAATGTCAGAATGATGAACCGTTTGAATTTCTGAATACTAGAATAAAAGTACTATATATTTTTTCTTGAATCATCTCAAAAGTCATTAAATATTGTGATATAGAAGCTTTTGAAGTCAGATCACTATCAGCAGAAAATTCTTCTACGCGATCACGAACCACCTGCATCGATCATGATGAACAAATGTTAAAATGATGAACCGTTTAAATTTATGAAAACTAGAATCAAAGTGCTATAATTTTTATACTTGAGTCATCTCAAAATTCGTTATATATTGTGCTATAGAAGCTTCTGAAGTCAGATCACTCTCAGCAGAAAAATTCTTCTACGCGATCGCGAACCACCTTCAGCGATCGCGATGAACAAAATTCTGAACTTCACTTTATTATTAGCGATCGGGATCTTGACCATTGGGATCGTGGTTAACACCTCTAATATAAGAACTTTGTAGCTACTAAATGGCTAAAAATGGTCCAAAGCACCCTAAAACTCAGCCGAGGTCCTCGGAACCCCGTCCAATCATCTTAACTAGTCTGTATACGCTATACAAACTTGTCCAAAATCTCAAAACACTTATGAAATTTTATAACCGAGAATCAATCATCAAACTAAGATCATGAACTGTCTCAAGTCCTCAAACTTCCAACTTCCATACAATTTGTCCGAATCACACTCGAGCCGTCAGTGACTTTTCAAAAATATTCTAACAAGTTTAAATACCCTATATGAACGTATTCAATGGCTTGAAACACAAACCTAAGTGCAATAACAAAAAAGTCAAACCTTAATCAAACTTATTAACTTTTAAGTACTTCAAATTTCCAATTATCAATCAGTAGTGCAAAATCCTTCTCAATCCATTTGATACCCAATCTGAACAAACGTACAAGTCCAAAAATATCATACGAACCTATTGGAACCTTCAAATCATGAATTATAGATTTTGTTTACCCTAAATCTTAAATTTGATAAACTCTTCTTAACTTAAAGTCTCTAGTTGTCAACTAAGAGTTAATAATAACTCCCGGACCTCTCGAACTCGAACCAACCATACATGAAAGTTATAAAGCATCATATGAACCTACTTGAGGTCTCATATCACAGAATAAGATGCTAGAACTCTAAATGAGCAGCTGGATCCTTACATTCCCTTAGGTTCATATGATAATTTCGGGTACCAAAGGGTTGAGAAGCATTTTGGTACACTTATCTACGAACATGAATCTTAATGTTCATTATGAACGTTTGATCTATGATTTAAGTAATGAGCTCCCTTTAGTATTTCAAAACCTTGGATAGTCCCACATAGTATATATAGACATGTAAATATGTTCGAATTAGAACCCGAGAGGCTTAAGGGTGTTTCAACACATTCAAAAGCTAGTTGGAAGTTGAATTTTTTTTAGTATAGTTTAGTGCGTCACGATTGCGTGCACCAGAGGTTGAGATCGTCATGAGTAGCCCCCTTGGGTGTCACAGTTGTGTAGACGAGCTCGTATCCACATAAGAGGGGACCTAGAGCTGGGCTATTTGGCCTTCGCGTCAGTGGCTCCTAGTCGCGATCACGTACAGTAAATCTCTGTTGTGATTCACGATCACGTGAAGCCTGGTCGTGACATGGTCAGGATCACGATCGGTATTTTGGCTTCAAGGGTATTAAAAGTTGATTTCGGTATTTTTGAGCTTATTTCACCATTTTTGAGTATGCAGAACTCAGACAAGGCAACTTTGGAGGAAATTTGACCAACTTCTTGAGAGTAACTATCTATGCTTACATTTAATTATATTTCATGAATATCTATGGATTTCAACACCTAAATCTAGGGATTTGGTGATGAAAATTTTAGTTTTGAGTTGAAAGATAAGAAAGTAAGTTTTGAGGATTTGAACACCAATTTGGACTCAGATTGATAAATTAATTATATATTTGGACTCGAGACCACGTAGGCTAAGGTTGACTTTTGTTGACTTTGTTCAAGATTGAATATTTTCTTATGGAGTTGAGTCTTATGACTATATTTGACCTTGTTAAGTGTTTCTTGACTAGGTCGCGAATGTTTTGAGGCTTCAAGACGAGATAATGGTGTTTGAAGGTTGAAACGTTCCCCAAAAGAGGTAAGTATCTTGGTTGATTTTGTTGGGGGAATTTTCCTATAATGATGTTATTGCTACGTGTTTGGGGGTAACATATATATGAGGTATCATGTTATAAGCATCTCTTTTATGCTAGTGTAATATGATAGGGTATTATATGGCATGACATATTGAATGTATATTATTTGAGCATCTTATTCATGTTAGAATAATGTTATAGGAATCATTCACATGCTAATTTAACATTATAAAAATTTCATATACTTGTGTTACATGGTAGACTGTATATATATATATATATATATATATATATATATATATATATATATATATATATATATATATATATATATATATATATATATATATATATATATATATATATATATATATATATATATATATATATATATATATATATATATATATATATAGAGACCCCCTTATTCTCATCGCTTATCTTGAGACTGCTGGGAGCCATTGAGTTGTAAGGGCATGTTCTAATGATCCGACGGGTCGTTCTAAATTCTAGCACTTCTGTTCTGTGATTTGAGACTGCGAGTGACTTCATATGGTGTATTTATGACTTGCGTGCAGGGTCGGTTTTGATTTTCAAGTGATTCAGGAACAATTTGATAGAGTGATTCTCAATTTGGAATCTTTAAGTTAGAAGAGTTGACCAAGGTTTGACTTTTGAGTAAATGACCTCGGATTCGTATTTTGATGACTCCAATAGGTTCATATGGTGATTTGGAGTTATGCGTGTGTCCGAATTTGGATTTTGAGGTTCCTATGATGATTTGACTCTTTTTGCCGAAAGTTGGCAATTTGGAGGTTTCGAGATTTCATAAGTTGGACCATGAGTTGACATTGAGGTTATCACGTTCGGATTGTTGTTACACGACGTGTAATTGGTTCATATTGTCATGTGAAACTTGTTTGCAAATTTTGGTTTGATACCGAGTTGATTTGGTAGGATTCGGCTGCGTTCGGCGAAGTTTGAAGGTTTTAAAGTTAATTGATTGATCTTGACCTTTGATTCTTGGTTTTGATGTTATTTATGATGTTTTGAGCTTTTGGATAAGTTTTGTTAATGTATTTGGACTTGTTGGTATGATTGGACGGGGTCTGGGGGGCCTCGAGTACGATTAGGGGTGGTTCAAGCCATTTCAGTTGAGTTTGTAATGCTAGTTTTGCTGGTGTCAGGTAGTGAATCGCATTCACGAGGTGGCTCTCACGCTCGCATAGAAGAAGTGGACTGGGAAACATTGCTCATCACGTTCATATTGGATATTTCGCGTTCGAGATGGGTCTGTGCATATAGACCTTTGCATTCGCGTGTGAAGTATCGCGATCGCATAAAGGAATTGGGTGCTGGGGTTTTGTGTTTCGCGTTCGTGAGGTCTTTCCATGTTCATAATGCTTGTGCAGCTTGGTCATATCGTTTGTGTACGTCGCTTTGGCTTCGTAAAGAGTAGCAAGGCTGGTTGCATTTGTGCTTTGCGGTCGCAGGGTTCCTGTCGTAGTCGCGAAGGGTACCCCTGGGTAACTTGTTTAAGTGCTATTTCAGGATTTTGAGCTCATTTGTCGTATTTTGAACCTAGGCTTGGAGATGGGCGATTTATTATGGAGATTTTCACCACTATCTTAGATGTAAGTGACTTCCACTTTGATTTTGTTTTATATATTGATTACCCATAGATTTCTACACAAAAAACTTGAAATTTTGAAAGAAAATTTAGGACTTTGTCCCTACACTTTTTCAAATCAAATCCACTAGGCCTTAAGCCTAGTGTTGTTTTTTTTATAAATATGAAGTCAAACAGTACACCAAAGGAGGGGGACGTGAACCTTACCTCCAAACCTATGGTGGATAGCCAATTGATTATCCAAAAAAGACAAGCAATTGGATCCTGTACAGTGAGTGAAGTTAGACCTATAAACTGGTACCATGTGCCTTTCCATATTGGGTAGGCCAATGGACCCCAAAAATAAAAGAAATCTAGGTCAACTATGCAAAAAGAATGGAATGACTCCTTCCATTTACAGGAGAAACTATATCTAAAGAGTGGACAGTCAATCCCCAAATGAATTGACAAAAAACAAATATACAACCAAGGATGGGGAATAGTTCTATGACACCAAGTATCTATCTTCATCATAGCTATACCCTTGTCGAGAAAGAAAGCCAAGCTGAAGAGAAGCATATGAATGTCCAAAAAAGAAAGAGTAGTGATTTGTCTGTGTATGATGTCACTGACAGAAGAGATAGAGCACTGCATTGGTGACTGTGGATGCCTGTTGTAGAACCTCTGGTGTATCCATGAACAACTCTCCATAGTTTGTTCATGTAGAATATGAGCCAATGTACTAAAGAAGGCATGATAAGTTGTTGAAGGAAGTGAGCAGGTGTAGAGCGTTCTGCATCTAGAGTGTGGAAAGGGTGCCATCTGGGATCTGCTCATTGTTATAACATAGTGTTCATGTAGGTTTGAACCCCTAAGTATCTTCCCAAAAGGCTTCATATTGGTGTATGAATTTGATGTGTGTGTTTGTATAGCATGATCAGAAGGATAGGTCCAACAAATTTGATGCACTTCCAATAGATTGAGCATTTGTGCTACCGATACCACAGATTGAGAGTACATCAAAATTCCAGACCTATCCCTTGTACCTGAAAAATACAACAAACAAGTTAGTAGTAAATGAGTACCATTTTCCTTCTTCCTAGGAAGAAGGACTATGGAACTACAGTCAGTGATGAAAGATTGCTGCAATCTTTGGGTATTACTGCCATGGGCCCTGTTGGTGAGGAAGTAATGCAATGCTCTCAGGTTCTTGTGAATTCTGAGAGCTGGTGATGGTTGTAGTTTGTAGCTGGGGAAAGGGGAAATGCTACTAAAGGCTGGGAGGTGGTTTAGTGATGACTGGTAGTCTATGTGTGTCACGCCCCCAAAACCGAGGAGCGCGACCGGCGCTCAACCGAGTGAACCTGACCGAGCAAGCATGTTAGATTTCCATCTACCCAAACTCATCCACGAATGAAGATAATACATATTTTCATTAATTAGACAAAAACATGATCATGTCTATAATTTCAATTCATTGCCAATAGTTTTCATCATGTTTAAAGTCTCAAAGGGGACAAGTAATACAACCACAACATAACATAGTTTGTCTTTCCCAGCAGCAATACACAACCCACACTATATCTACGGAGCCTCTATAGATAAAGAAGAGTACAATGATAATGCCGGCAACAAGGCCCCGATTATACCTCAAACAGGATACACAAAGAACAAAAGATACATAACCCCGAGATTAAGTGGGGCTCACCAAGTCAGCTGGGAAGAAGGTGTACTGCTATCACTTATCAATACCTCATTCTATGGAATCACCTGCATCCATTTAAAGATGCAGGGCCTCCGACAAAAGGGACGTTAGTACCGTTAAATAGTACCAGTATGAAAACCAAACACCAATTTAAGAATTTAGAAATACAATATGAATATGATGAATCAGGGCGGCAATAGAATAATATAGATAACCGTTTAAACCGGAGCAAGCTTATTAAGAGCTATCAATAACATTTATAGGATTTAAGATGAGATCCTCAGTAATCATCTTCACACAAAGCGGCGTCGCCGCCTCACCCGATGTATGCAGGTGGAGGTGTAAGTACATTTCCACAACTCTACTCAAGCGTCCATGCTGCCTTACCCCAATGTATGCGGGTGGATGTATAACCACAGTACCAAGAACCTACACAAAGCGGCTATGCCGCCTCACCCCAATATATACGGGTGGTGGTGCCACAACAATACCAGAACCATACACAAAGCGGTCGTACCGTCTCACCCTAATGTATGCGGGTGGACGTGCAGTCCTACAATACTATAATCCCTACACAAAGAGGTTATGCCGCCTCACCCCAATATATGCGGGTAGAGGTGTATCACAATCACAATCTCTACACAACTTGGCATAATAGCTTTCACATAAATCATGACTTGAAATTATAACATGTGGATACACAATCCATAGTTTGGAACACATACTTAATTTATAATGCAATATGGTAAGAGCATTTGAAACACAAATTGAACATATATCTTTATCACAAAACTTATCGGAATACCCGATTTTTAATCAACATCTTGGAACCTACAAGGATAATAGGAATTCTTATTCTAAAAGAAGTGTTTAGCCAACATACCTCACTTGATCTTCCTTACACTCTAAATGTTCCGGAATTCTTAGCAACTTCAATCTATTTTTGAAATATAACAAATTGAACCAAAATTAGGACGATGATAATGGTTCTAGCTCATTTGAGCATTTTATCAAACACTAGGTGTGCATTAAGGTTTCAAGGTCCTTTTATGGAGGATTCCATCATCCCACAACCAAATCTTTGCCATTTGTAGCTCAAATATCATCCTACACTCTTTGATAACACATGCATGTAAAATAAACAACTCTTATGCCCAAAAGTTATCTTGCTAATTACCCATTTCTAGACAAAATTCGAAATTGAGTGTTAGGGTGTAGAATCTTACCTCTAGGATGAAGACTTAGTGAGTTTCCATTCTTAATCTTCCAAAACTTGAGCAAGAATTGAAGAAAAATTATTGAAGAACACCTTCTCACTCTAGGGCACTCTCTCTCACTCTAAAATGTCAAATTATAGCTCAAAAATGGCCCAAGGAGTGTATTTAACGAAGTAGGATCGGGTTTTAAAAAATAAAAAATGAAGATCCGGAAGAGATTCTGTGGCCGCACATGCGACCGCATAATGGTTATGCGGTCCGCGAAATGACCGCGAAATTGGAGTGCCAAACTAGAAATGAACTGACCCGGTCTGCGGTAACTTTGCAGCCCGTGGACCTGTTCTGCGGTCGCATAATGCACCGCAGAACGGTTCTGTGGTCGCATAGTGGGCGCGAAATTGACATACAAATTGGCCCAATTAACTGCCTCACTCTGCAGCCATTATGCGATCCGTAGAGTGATTCTATGGTTGCATAATGGACCGCAGAAATGCATATCACTGCCAAACATTTTCCTTTACTTTCCGGTGCATTGTTCAACCCAAAAAGTCCAAGCCGCGGCGAACAAGCTCGCCGCAAAGAATTTACACAATCCTCAAACACAAAAGCCCAATTCGGCACCACGAAATATTATTTTCTTTTGCAAATTTTAACGGGCTTTACACTTAAGTACTTTGAAAATTTCCGGGGTGTTACATTCTCCTCCGCTTAGGATCATTCGTCCTCGAATGAGGGTAAAAATCCGTTATTAGCATCAAATGTGGCCCAATTGTTAATTAACACTCACTAGTAGCTTCAAAATTTGGCTAACTCCCTAAATCTCCAAAAGTTTCGCCAAAGTTTCCTTTGTAACTGGGCCTATCCACCTGTTAGAGAATCCCAGAAACACATCCTAGCAACATATGTAGAATCCAACGATGTAGCATAATACAAAACAAATGTGGCCTCACAAGCAATATATTACCAGAAAGGAACACCCTTAACGCCAATTGTACAAATGATACATAATTCATAGAAAGCAACTCTTAGAATTTTCAAAGATCACAACTTTATAAATACATTGCTATTCAAACAAATAAGGATACTTTTTCTTCATTTCTTTCTCGGCCTCCCAAGTACCCTCTTCAACCTGTTGGTTTCGCCATAGCACTTTTACGGATGTAATTTCTTTATTTCTCAACTTTCGGACTTGTCGATCAATAATAGAAACTGGAATCTCTTAATAAGTCAATTCTTTATTAACCTCAATAGTCTCAACCAGAACAATGACTGTCATGTCTCCAGCTACTTTCTTTAACATAGACACATGAAACACCGGGTGCACCAATGGCATTTCAGGTGGTAGCTCAAGCTTTTACGCCACCTCACCGATCCTCTGAATGATTTTGTACGGTTCGACATACTTCAGACTCAATTTCCCTTTCTTACCAAATTGCATTACACCCTTCATGGGGCAAACTTTCAATAATACCCAATCATCTTTTTTGAACTCCAAATCCCTACGACAAACATCCGAATAGGATTTTGGACGACTTTGAGCAGTCTTCAACCACTCCTTAATTATTTTAACTTTTTCCAAGGCCTGATGCACGAGGTCTAGCCCTATCAACTCTGCTTCACTAATTACGAACTACCTAATGGGAGATCTACATCTCCTACCATATAAAGTCTCGAACAATGCCATCTGAATACTAGCATGATAGCTATGGTTGTATGCATATTCTATGAGTGGTAAATGATCATCCCAGCTACCTTTGAAGTCCAGCACACAAGCACGCAACATATCCTCAAGCGTTTGAATAGTTCGCTCTGCCTGCCCGTCATTCTGCGGGTGAAAGACTGTACTAAGATTCACCTGAGTACCCAAACCTTGCTGAAATTTCTTCCAAATATTAGCAGTGAATTGTGCTCCCCAATCAGAAATGATGGAAACTGGGGTGCCATGCAACCTGACTATTTCTTTGATATACAACTAAGCATACTGCTCTGTTGTGTCGGTAGACTTAACCGGCAAAAAGTGTGCTGATTTTGTGAGTCAATCCACAATCACCCAAATTGAGTCAAACTTGCGCGGAGTGCGCGGTAATCTTACCATAAATTCCATATTAATTATTTCCCACTTCGACATTGGAATTTCTATGTTCTGTGCCAAACCACCGGCCCGTTGGTGTTCGTCCTTCACTTGTTGACAATTTGTACACTTCGCCACAAATTCCTATATATTCCTCTTCATATCATTCCACCAATAGACTTCCTTAAGATCATAATACATTTTCGAAGAACCTGGCTGAATGGAATACCTAGAAGTGTCAGCTTCAGTCATAATTCTTTCCCGAAGACCATTCACATTTGGAACACATAGTCGCCCTTGTTACCTTAGTGTACCATCATCCATTCCAAGAGAAAAGGCCATGGTCTTATGTTTATGAATCCCCTCTTTCAATTGCACCAACAATGGATCTTTGTACTGCTTCTCTTTGACCTCCACAACAAGCGATGATTCAGCCCTATTTTGCATAATTATCCCTCCTTCACTAGAGTCCTCCAGACGAACCCCAAAACTAGTCAATCGGTGAACTTCTTTGGCCAATGGCCTTTGATATGCCTCCAAGTGAGCCAAACTACCCATGGATTTCCATCTAAGAGCATCTGCCACAATATTGGCCTTTCCCGAATGATATAGAATATCAATATCGTAGTCCTTGAGTAACTCAAGTCATCTTCTCTGCCTCGGATTTAATTCCTTCTACTTGAAAATATATTGAAGGCTTTTATGGTCTATGAATATATCCACATGGACCCCATATAAATAATGACGCCAAATTTTCAATGCAAATACCACTGCCGCAAGTTCTAAATCATGTGTTGGATAGTTCTTTTTATGATTCTTTAGTTGCCTAGAAGCATAAGCTATCACCTTCCCATGTTGCATCAATACACACCCAAGCCTGATTCTTGAAGCATCACAATATACCACAAATCTATCTATACCTTCTGGCAGAGTCAACACTGGTGTCGTAGTCAATCTGGCTTTCAACTCCTGGAAACTCTTTTCACAAACATCTGACCATTGGAACTTAATTACTTTCTGCGTGAATTTAGTCAATGGAGAGGCAAGAGTAGAAAACCCCTCCACAAACTTTCTGTAATATCCAGCTAAGCCTAAGAAACTGCAAATCTCTGTTGGAGTTGTAGGCCTCGTCCAATTCTTCATAGCTGCAATTTTCTGAGGATCAACCTTAATCCCCTCACTATAGACAACATGACCCAAGAATGTAACCGATTTGAGCCAAAATTCACACTTTAAAAACTTTGTATATAACTTGTGCTGATATAGGGTTTGTAGAACTATCCTGAGATGATCGGCATGGTCTTCTCGACTTCGTGAATATACAAGACTATCGTCAATGAACACTATCACAAAAGAATTGAGGAACCACGACACATTATTTTCTTTTGCAAATTTACACAATCCTCAAACAAGTAAGCCCAATTCGGCACCATGAAATACTATTTTCTTTTGCAAATGTTACCGTGATTTACACTTAAGTACTTTGAAATTTTTTAGGGTGTTATAGTCTGGGAGCAGATGTGTGTGGAGTTCCAGATTAGAGATAGGAGCTGCTGCATTTTAAACTCGTTGATATAGAGTCTGTGTTGAGTACTTGGGTATTTGAGAGTTGTCAATTTGCTACTACCCTGTTCTACTGACAAGAAAGGACCTGAGCACATAGTATTGACTACCCAGTTCCAACTATATTGCATTAGGTATGCCTGACTGTGTGTGCATGAGATGTGGCATACTTTGCACCTCTAACCAAAACTCAGTAGGATTAGCATTTTAAGAATTCTAATACCACACACTGAGTGTAAGTCAACAAGTGGAATAGACCATAAGAACTAGTACCTGCAAAATAGAAAACAGAGTTAGTGAAATAGTTGTGCCTTTTTCTGTGATTATGAGTGTGTGCTCTCAGATTCATGTGGGTTCTGAATGAAGTTGTGAATATAGGTGATAAATTTGGGTGTGGTGAGTTTAATTGACTGGACTGATTGTGTATTGGGTATGAAGGGTTCAAACATCTGCACATCCTGTACCCTTGAAGGTTTAGGACTAGCCTATGATGTTCGGGTGATGTGCTGTGGTGTGTATACACTTTAGAGATCCTGGTGGTTCTTATATTTTGCTTTTCCACTATGTAGAACCTTGGCTCAAAACACTGGCATCTTCTAGTTAGATTGAGCATCAGGGATGCTAATACCACACACTGAAAAGAGGTCAGTGATTTAAGTAAGCTAGAACCTGCAAAAAAGAAAATAAGGTTAGTGATGAGTTCTGCAGTTGTATCTTGCCCCCAGTGGGTTTGAACATAGTTCATTCCTTCCATAATGATGTTGACTGGAATGATCACAGTATTTTGGACAATTAGGTCTACTCCCCTAAGATCAGTTCTATCATCCATTTCCATGTGAGGAACTAGGGACCAGTTGTGGTGGAATTATGATTCTCCTGCTCATTTTGTGTATGAATGAAGGAGTGCCTATCTTATCCAGATAGATATGTCCCTTTATCTGTTAAGGTAACTCAGTTATGTTGTGATAATGAGTCATGACATAGAGATCATGACTGAGTTTGGATAAAGAATCTGCATGAAAATTGGCTTCCCTGTAAACATGTGAGCATATGAAGTCATCACATTGTCTACAGAGAGCCTTGAGGTCTTGCAGATAAGCTTCAATGCTCCAAGGAGGTTCTGTTGAGTTGTTGAGCCATTGTATGAGCAGAGCAAAATCAACTTCCAGGTGAAGTTTATTAAAACCATTTTCCAAGCACTACTGAATTCCCAGAACTGCTGCTACTATCTCTGTTAAGTTGTTAGTTCCCTCACCTAAGGTCTTGGCTAATGTATCTACTAAGTTTCCCTCAGAATCCCTGATAATGACCCTAGCTCCAATCTTGCCTGGATTACTGAGGGCACTACCATCACTATTAATTTTGATAATGCAACACTCAGGCTTCTGCCATGTCACTTGAAATTGTAGGTCTTCCACCATGGAATATAACTCAGTCCATTCAAATGGCCAGTTGATGGTGGGGTAATTGGCTCTGAGAAGAAGGTTGATAATAGATTTAATGTAGAAAAGAACTTTGATCGTTGAGAATTTCTTATCTCCATACATGGCACTAAACCTATTCTTCCATAAGTTCCAACATATGATGATAGGGAGGGTATCCAACAACAACTTGTGTACCTCATTATTGCTCCTTTGAATCCACCATTTCATCAAGAGCAAGTGTAAGACATGTCTAGTAAGGGAAAACCAACAGGACCAGTAAAGACTTTCCAGATTGATTTAGCAAAGTGGCCCCTGCTGAAGATGTGATCTAATAATTTTGCATGTGGTGTTGATACCTAGTTTTGCCCTCATATTTTTATAAATATCATATATACTCTCACAATATATATTTTTGCATCATCACTAATTTACAAGAGTCATATAAGTATTTTCTATAATGTTTCATAATTTTTAAGGCTTTAAAACTAATTTTCTTCCATTTAAATTATTCAAATACGTATTAATCATCCCTTCAAATTATATTTGTGTGATCTAATCATCCAAAATTATTATTTGTACTCACGTGCATGTTTTATAATATTTTACTTCATTTTTATAATTACATTTGCATTTTTATGCTAATTACATATTTTTACAATAATAGCCTACATTTTGCAATTAACTGTATTTTATTATTTTATTTAGAGTCGAAACAACTTTTTATATGTTTACAACTTTCAGCTATTATTTTAAAGTACTTATTTGCTTCAATAATATTTTTATACTTATTTAGCTATTTTGCTGATTTAGTTTTACTTATTTTCTTTATTTTTAAAATTTGGCCCAAAATCATGTCAAATTTCGGACCAGAAGTAGCCCACAACCATTAGCCCAATAGCTCCCAGGCTAAGACCAAACAATCCCTTCTCTATACCCGGTCGGGACCCATTTTATGACCCGCCCCATCTCTCTTTTAATCGTGGGCGTTGATCTCAATTGATCAACGGCCCATAAGCCATCCCTCTCTTTAATTAATCAAACTCACCCGAAAACCCTACCCATTTTTCTTGGAGACGCCGCCTGAAACGCCTTTACTCTCATTTTCTCTCTTTTGAAGAACCCTAGTTGCCTCTCCCTTGAATCCTTCTCCTAATACCGTTGATAATGGGATTCCACCATTATTTGCTTACCATATCTATGTTTCTTCGCTACTGGTCAAACATTTATGGTATTACTTAGGTACCCGCCTAATTTTGGCAAGTACCATCTCCATATCGGTCTGGAATCGACCTCAGTCTTGGAGATTTGGACAATATTTCATCCATATACATGAAGAAAGGCCTGATTCTTTGTAAGGCCCCGTAAAATTTTTTCTTAAAACCCAAATTCCTAAAAACTCGCAAGCTCGCCGCGGTTCGGACTTTTTGGATTGAACAGTGCCTGGGGAGTTGAAGGAAAATGTTGGGCAGAAGTAGGAATTTCTGCGGCCTATTCTGTGGCTGCAGAACCACTCTGCGGACCGCATAATGGTTGCAGAGTGAGGCAGTTTTTTGGGGCATGTTTTATGTCGATTTCACGGGCAATTATGCGACCGCATAACTATTTCGCAGGCCGCACTTTGGTTGCATTGTCATCCTTAGACTTTTGTGGAGAGAGGTTCTACGGCGCATTATGCGACCGTAGAACGGGTTTGCGGGCAGCATAACAGACGCAGAGTGAAGCAGGCCAGCCCAGTTCCTAGGGCCACCTTTCACGGTCATTTCGCGGATGGCATAATCATTATGCGGTCGCATATGCTACCGCAGAACCTGTTCCGGAGCTTCATTTTGTAGTTTTTAAACCCGACCCTATTCCGTTAAAACACATCCCATGGACCATTTTGAGCTTATTTCAAATATCTTTGGAGTGAGAGAGAGAGTCCTAAGAGGGAGAAAGTGATCCTCATAAAAATTTTCTCTTCAATTCTTGCTTAAACCTTTGAAGATTATCAAGAAAAGCACCATAGGTCTTCATTCTAATAGGTAAGATTCTATCACCAAGCTTTTAATTTAGAAATATAACTAGAATGTGCAATTAATAAGGTAGTTCATGGGGATGGGAGTGCTTACCTTGCATGCATGTATTCTTAAGGTACGTAGGGAGGCTGTGAGTTAAAGATAGAAAAGAATGGGGTGTGGGATGGTGAAGTATTTCATAAAAGGGCCATGGAACCTTAATACACACATAGTGTTTGATAAAATGCTCAAGTAAGCTAGAATCATGATCGTTTTCCTAATTTTTGGTTTAATTTTTGCTATATTGCTAAAATAGATTAAAGTTGCTAATATTCCATAACATCTTAGAGTTTTAAGAAGCTCAATTGAGGCATGTTGTCTAAACCCCCTCTGCTTAGAATTGAATCTCATGGTATTCATGAAATCAATGCAAGTCCCAAAATGAACGTCCTAGAAATTGCTATCCCGAATGTGCTTGTTTTGAAAATATATGTGTAATATGTATTCCCATGCTTCCATCATGTTATCTTGTCATCTGAGGAAATGTTAAAACTTAGAATATGTGCTAAAAAAATGCCTAGCCTTCAAGTCAAATTCAACTAAAGATTGTTATGCCAAATTGTGTGAAAAGCCTCTATGTGCCTTAGATTCTAAATTGCTCACATGTGAAATCAAAAGTCTTAAATGAAAAATCATGTTTTTGTTGATGATAATAATAATGTTGGAATGTGGAAAATAACTTGAATCATGAAATACGGCCAAGCGCCAAGAATAACTTTATAATTGGGGCAACTCGTGCCGCTGTATTGAAAAGATGGGAAAGAATATGAAGTGAGATGACTGATTGAAAAGGGTTGATGTCTCAAATGAGATGGCTTAGCCGATCGGGCCGAGATCGGACTCTTTGTAAGAACACAGTGGTATTGTGGATGAAATTGTGAATATGGTTGATGTCTCAAATGAGATGGCCTAGCCGATCGGGCATAGATTGGACTCCGTGTAAGAACACGGTGATATTGTGGATTGTGGCATATTGGCACTAAAAACCATCCAACCTAATAATGCGGGAATTGACTTAAAAATCTATGTGATCCTCAACTTGATGTTTTAGTATTATTTAAAGCTCATATTGCATTCTTAACTATTTCCCCCTCTTTTATTGTTCATTCTATTGAGACGGTGTTTTAGTTTTACATACTAGTTATACTCGACAGTACTAACGTCCGTTTTGCCGGGGGCGCTGCATCTTTAAATGGATGCAGGTGGTTCCATAGCAGACAATGTTGATCACACATAGTGTTGTATCCTCTTCTCGGCGGACTCTGTGAGCCCCATTTCATTCCGGGGTCATGTATTGTACCTTTTGTTTATATTATGGTCACTTTTTGAGGTATAGCCGGGGCCTTGTTGCCGATACCATCTTTACTCTCTTTTGTATATTTAGAGGCTCTGTAGACACTATGTGGGTTGTATATGGGTGTAAGAAAGGTCAACGGATCATGTTGTATTTTGGGCTCTAGTTCCACTCAGTCATAAGGATGTATGTATTTTGAAACTTAACAATGATGTAACAAAATGAAATGACTTAGTAATGTATATATGTATGAACTTTCTACTGCCTAACTAATGAGAGCATGCCTTCTCTGGATCATAGGTGTGTCGGATAGATAGTGTCTAACAGGCTTGCTCGACCGGGTCCACTCGGTTGAGCACCGGTCGCACTCCCCAAGGTTGGGGCGTGACAATCAATGTCAAACTAGTTGGCCGATTTTTAAGCATCGAACCCTAACTAGGGTTTGGAGTTTGATTTCTTTCCTTTCTGGTTACTCTACTCATTGCATGTGATATTTTGTTTTTCTTGTTTATGTTTTCTTAATTTCTTTCCTTATTTATTTGCATGATTCAACACTATATAAACCCCTTTCCCTTATTCCCCTAGCAGACGTTAGTTACTGTTATTCTCTCACTCTCACTTGTTCTATATTATTCTAAATCTTGAGCTCATGGCCGGCTGAAAGCTAAGGCCACCGGAATCCTCTCTACCCTTCTAGTGCGAGCACTCCTCGGGGATCATTCGAAGCTCCTGTGAACTCTGATGCACTAGAGTTTGGAGTTCTTGCTGTTGTTCTTAATTTGCTATCGATTCTCCTCTATTTGTTGTTAATTCGGCAAATTGGTCAGTGTTCAATCCCTTACAATTATGTTTCTTCCCTGTTTTTGTTCATGCTTCTGAACATTTGTGTTATGTGGACCTAAGCCAATTTGATACTGTGCGGACCTCGCTTTAATTTTCTTCTGCAATCTCTCACCAGAACATGTATAATTTTGCTTATGTTCATTTAGTGTAGTCAATTGAGGAAGAATTCTTGGATGTTATGCTTGTTTGATGCTGTCATGTTTATGTATGCTTAAACTCCAACACCGACTGTCTAATATTGAACCCCTTTTCTCATGTCTCACTTTGAACACTTGAACTGAAACTCCTATGGAGTTAATGCCTACCCAGAATTTGCTTTAACGAGTTTCTTTCTGCTGAACCCTTAATGTGTAATCTACTGTTACCCTACAAATTGATCCTTGATCATCCCATATTGCAACATTGTTTTAAAATCTAGCCAAGCATGATTCTCTGCTATTTGTAACTCTGACAATTGTATTCCTCGACTTGTTAATCATGTACCCTCCAGTATTTCCTAAACATCTAGTTGAATCTTAGTGAATTTAGTTTCTTATGTTACACATGGTCAATTGGTATAAGTCTTGAAATTTGCCTGTCTTATTTACCTTAAATTGTTATCGTTTCCTTACTTACCACGAGTTCTTGGATTTTGAGTCTTTGTGTATGTAAGATCATCCCCACCAATCTATTTGTTATATTGTTGAGTTTCTCATGATAGAAACTTGCAGGTGAAATTGGCATTCCCTAAACCACAACTTTGTCTGTCTTCCATGATTAAAGTTCCTAAGTCCAAAGTCCCTTTGACTAATTTTAAATCATGTCTTAAGCTTGATTTCTGAAACTTGGCATTGTATGTGTTCACTCTGGTAATTAAATAGACATGCCTCTTAAATATTCCTACTGTGTGACTGTGTTCAGCATGCTACACCCTTTCTCTTTTGTTGAATAATCGCTCATTCATGAACTTATGTTGTCTTCTGTGTAAAATTTCCACTGTTGAAAATGAGCCCTGCTGACTCTCCTAGTTCTCATGTTCTTGATTTAATCAACCCTGTCACTTTTGCTTCTAAAATATCAGTGTATTTCATCTGAGTCCTAATAGTTGTCATATAATCCTGTCTCTTTGAGGCATTGCTTCAGGGCTGCTTAATTGATTTCATATGTGCTCCATTAACTTATTTGGTTAAGTGGTCAATCTGTAATTGTTGGGCTTGGTATGAGTTCATGTATGGCCTTGGGCTTTGCAAGTGGACGCGCTCTTGTTTAAGATACGTTTGGATCTGGGCCTGCTATTCGTATTAAAGAAAGCCTGTTGAAGGCCCAGCTAGTACTGGGTTACTTTTATTTGGGCCTATTCCCATGCCTATAGTTGTTCCTTTATGTAATATTTGTACTTATACTCATTATCTGGGCCTATAATAATTTGTAAACAAACAATTGGGGTGTTAATTAAATTGGGGGGAAACGGGTATACTTTATTCTCGCATGAAAGGCTAAAAAACATGCCTATAGGGTCTAAATATTTTGTTTGCTATCTCATTTTACATGCTTTGTTTCTGTACACTGATAGAAAGCATGCCTGTAGGAACCCACGAACGTCACTCGCTCAACATGTTCTATTCCTATACACTATTAGAAAATATGCTTATAAGAATCTAATTGCTTCACTTATTCACATGCTCCACTTTTTTACGCTATTATATAGTATGCCTATAGGATTCAAACATCATTGGTTATTTGCTCAATTTGCTCAATTTTCATTTATTAGATATCATGCCTATAGAATTGTGTTAAATGATAAAGACCTGCTACCATGACTATAGGGTTGAAGAATTAATCGGCTGCTTTGTGTTACACTGCTCGCCTAGAAAATATGTCTATAAGGATAAAGTGTTGTAAAACCAACTCCAATCGTCAACCATTAGAAATCTTACCTATAGGATGCTATTACTGGTCTTGCACAACGTATTTATAAGATCAGCGTTGTTAATTTTGGGTTTTCAAACAATCTTATTACCTCACCGCATGAACATTTAGATATCCTACATATAGGATTGTAAAACGTTTAATCTACAACTACGTAAGCCCTAAGCTGTAACGTTGCATGTACACTGCTGGAAATCGGAATCACCTAGAAATTATGTCTATAGGACTTAATGACTCGAATATGTCTTAATTCTGAAACTATGTACTGCACAACATGAAATCTGTTTGCGTGCCTTTTGTATGGAGGCTAACATGAACCACTCGTTGCTATTATATGCAGTCCTATTTGTTTTAAATGTGCGACTAGTTTTATCATTTTGAGCAACCTAAGTAAAGTCTAGAACTACCTAAATAGTAGGTTCAAAGCCTCCTGGACCATAGGCATGGGACTAGTAGTGCACACATAGGATGCGACCTAGAATTGAATTAGAGTGCCTTTATGTAATAACTTTAACATAGTAATCAGGTAGCAGGAGATGATAGTATGTGCCCGCCGTAAAATATGAGCAAATCCTACACTAAGGGAGTTGCAAAGTATTATTTATGTTGCACGGGGTGATCTTTTAGGCCAAAAATATTAGGACCCCCCTCCCCTTTATTTTCTTGCCAAAAGAACTTAGTCATTAAATATAGACCGACGTAGTTATAACCCCTAAGACTTGTACTGATTTAGTTTAAATCTTATGTTGTTTTCTTTACACTTGTTACAATAGACCTTCAAACTTCCATATCATTTTTTATGACCACTTAGCTTAATTATAGCTCCATAATCCACATAGCGTAAACTTCGGCCGTGACCCACTGTTGTGGACCTCGAAGAGTAACTAACACCAACGCTTTGATGTAATTTGAGCCCTACCAAATCTTTGGTGATGTAGACTAGCCAAACAAGTTTATTTGCAAATAGGTTCCCTAACGTACCTTAAAAATCATTAGGTGGCGACTCTTCCCTTTTAATACCCATTTAAAAGAGTTGTCACATGTCGAAACCTGCTTTCACGAGAAAATGGGGCGCGACAGCATGGCGACTCTGCTGGGGATTTGCACTTAGGCTCTTACAATAATGAAGTTGTCTTATGTGGATTATTTCCCTTATTTGTTTAAATTGATATGACATGCACATCCCTTCCCTTAGTTTCCTTTATTTGTTTAAATTGCTATGACATGCACATCCCTTCCCCTATTTTCCTTATTTGTTTAAATTACTATAACATGAACATCCCCTGCCTATTTCCTTTTATTGCTATGACATGTATGACCTCTCTCCGTTTCGTTCATCTTGTCTAAGATTGGTATATTATGACTCTCCCATCCCCATTTCCCTATTTTCACGTTCTCGCACATTTTCATGAGTTAAACTGACTTCTCTTTTTTGTCTTTCTTTTCTTTTTTCTTTTGTTCCTACACCTGTTCATCTTTATCATATTGTTTGTTGTTTAAGCACTTTTATCATACAAATACTTGGCAACGTATTACTATTTTTGCATAAAGCATGCTCCACCTAATACTCCACTTGTTCTTATTATCAACATAGCGACACTTGATAAGTGTTCGCGCTTTCCTGAAACCACCCTTTTAAACCAGAAAGACTTATTTGCGGTAGACTAGTTGATTAGTGGTGCAGTCGACGGTCCCGTGCCTTTCCCTCTCGAGTTTCCCACTTGAGAGTACCAATCTAGACCTTTCTAGAAACCGCACTCCAATTTGAAATGTACATGCATCATGCTAAACCTAGTACGGATTGAGACGTCATTGATGTATCAACCCGCTTAAGATGAATATTGTCCAAAGTCCAATGGGGTTTCCATAATACCAAAGGACACCATCATATTATGTGCATTGCTTGGAGAAAACTTGCCAACATGTCGATCATTATTGCTTAAATAGTCAAATCTGGAGGGGGAAAGGGCTATCCTTTATTTGTTTGTAGAGAATGAAGCATGAAATCCCTAGGTTTGGTATGGTCCAAAATATCCCGCCTTTGCTAATTGACTGGTGAAAAGACCTTGCACCCCGTGACAGAAACCATGTGAGAAGAGTATTGGGTGACATGCCATCTTTGTTAAACATTCGACCAAACAGGAAACTAATCAAGGCTGCTACCATGTTTTGGGATGAGATGAGAGCTATTTTTCGATTTAGCAATATAGAAATGACTCCTCTGCTCGAAGAAATAGGGGGTTTCGCCAAGTTACCATGGGATAGTCTGGGATTATTGGTGCCAGAAAATCGCACTCCACACAGTTTTCTGAAAATGTTGGGTTTTAAGAAGAATGACGAATTGGTCTGCCTGAAGAAATAATACATCCCTTTTGAATTTCTCTATGAGCGGTATGGGCATAGCAAATCATATTGCCTTCATCATGAGGAGCTAGCCATTACCTCTTTGGGATGGGTGCATCAACGGGTTTATATTTTCATAGTCTACTTCTTGGGTTTGTTGATCTTTCTGATGCAAGGGGGAAGAATTCATACTCGCTTATCCATGGTCGCCAGGACTTTAATAGAAGGTATCGAGGGACAAACGTATACAATCATCCCGATGATCTTAGCTGAGATGTATCATGCTCTGGATCTGTGCAAGCATGGATCTTGACACTTTGAGGGTTGTAATCTGTTGCTACAAGTATGGATGCTGGAACAATTTCAGAGGGGTGAGTATCGCCAGGAGCTTCTGCGAAGGCCGTTGAATGACTACATAGCCAACCATCACCCAAATAAAATGATGTTCATTCTAGACAAGTTTGTAAAGACCGAAAATATTGTAGGATGGGTGCATTTCTTCAGCAATCTGATAGATGAGCAAGTGCATTGTAGTCAGCAATCCGAAAATATTGTAGGATGGGTGCATTTCTTTAGCAATCTGACAGATGAGCAAGTGCATTGGATGTTTGAATGGTTTTCTAGTAGTGAGTTCATTATCATATCCAAAGGAACTACTCACTTAGTGCTGATTTGGCTGCGAGGCATCTACCCTTACGCTCCTATAAGGGTAATGAGGCAAGCTGGAAGGAAACAAGTCATACCTCGGGTTTCCAACATGGTTCACTATAAGGCAGATTTCAAAGGGGATGTTATCCCATTCAAGTTCGAAGAGCAACACAAGTGGAACCAAAAGATCATCGTGGAAGGAGAAACTATTGTACCAGATAGGTATCACATTGGTCATATGTACTACTATCTCTCATGGTTGGAGGACGACATAGCTGAGGACGCCAAACTAGGAGTTAATTTGAAGGATATGATCATAGATGAGGTGGCTGAAGCATAAATGAAGTATAAGAGGCTATGCAAAAGGGTGTTCGAGTTCGAAGCTAAGCATCTGGAACAAGATAAATTGAACATGAAGGCAATAAGGGAGTGGAAGGAGATTGCCAATAAGTCGACAGAGATTAGGTTAGAATACTTGGAGCAAGGATTAATGGAGCTAGAAGGGAAGATGAGAAAGAGGCTTTTGGATTGTCAAGGCATGGACGATGATGAAGGAGGGAAGCTGGCAAAGGTTTACTTACTACTGGACATGCGTGATATGGGAAACATGATTGATGGGGTCAAGAGATCCAAGCATGGAGAAGGTCCTTCAGGGACCAAGTGGATTGGGAGATAATATTCTTTACTGCTTTCTATCTTAGATTAGATTTCGACGTAATACGACTTAATGCCATTAGTGACTTTATAATTATTATTTCGATTTACTGAAAGATTGTTTTGGCTTATTTTCGCACTAAGGAAATGAAGCAAACATTGGCATGAATTTTCTCCAAGTTTATGTGTCGCTTAGGCCTACCTCAGGCGCAATGATGTCCCCAAAGTTAGGACGCGAATTATTATATGACCTTATGTGATACATGATTAAATATTGCAAACACTCTATTACTTCGTCTTACTGACTTGGTTACCTTTTGTTTTTATTTTCTTTTGATTATTCCCATTCCCAAAGGTTGGTTCGTGCGTACTAGCATCATCAATATACCACACTAGATCCAGAGGTCCTCCATCTCCTTCTCCACCCAGCGATCCAAAAAACAAAGGAAAAGTCAAAGGGAAGATGGATGATTTAAGCGGTATTCGAAAAGACAATGCTACTATGGCAAAAAATGTTGAAACCTCAGATGGTAGAAGTACGCCAGGATAGAATGAGTTGGTCTTACAATTGGAGCTGAAGATCCTGGAGTTGCAGGGTGAGCTTGAGTAGGTCCGAAATCTGGCAAACATTTCCCTTACTTTAAATGTTCCCGTCATCAACCAGCAAAACATAACCACTCAGAACCAAACACCACCACAAAACACACAAAACTAGAATCCACCAACCATAGCTCCGAATCCTCCCGCACCGCACCAGTATCACAATCCCGCACCTCCCCAAAACCTTAACCCACCACCAGTGCAAACACCTCAATAACACCACCATCACCCGACCCAATATCCGGAAACTACCACTTACCACACTCCTCAAAACGCACCACAACCTACTCCCGATCCCCCCAAACCTCAATCAATGATCACCCATATACCCAAGTTCTAGGAACCCATCAAGGCAACCCGATATACGTGGAAACCTTACCCATACCCCACAATAAACCCTATACATACCTGAGTCGATCGAGAAGGACCTGCTCATTCGGAACATGGAAGAAGAACTCAAGAAACTGAGAGGGAGAGTCCAGAGTTTTGAAGGTGGGAAGGGTGTTGAAGGTTTAAACTACGAAGATTTGTGTATTCAGCAAGATATAGAACTGCCGGAGGGTTACAAACCTCCCAAGTTTTAGATGTTTGATGGCACTGGTGATCCAAAGGTGCATCTGAGAACCAACTGTAACAAGCTTGTATGAGTGGGTAAGAATGAACAAATTCGCATGAAACTGTTCATGCGAAGTCTTACAAGAGACACATTATCTTGGTATATCAGTAAAAAATTGAAGAAGTGGGCAAATTGGGTGAGCATGGCATCGGATTTCATGGACAGAGTTAGGTTTAATATAGAGAATGCACTAGATGTTTTCTACATCCAGAACCTCAAGAAGAAACTGACGGAAACCTTCCACGAGTATGCTACTCATTGGAGATCAAAGGCCGCAAAAGTGAGGCCACCACTTGAAGAGGAACAAATTAACAAGTTCTTTGTTAGAGCTCAAGATACACAGTATTATGAAAGGTTGATGGTCATTGAGAATCACAAGTTCTCAAACATCATCAAGTTAGGAGAAAGGATAAAAGAAGGAATCAAGAGTGGGATGGTAACCAATTTCAAGGCACTGCAAGCCACAAACAAAGCCTTGCAATCAAGGGGTATTTCAAAGAAGAAAGAAGTGGGTGCCTTGATGGTAGCCCAAGGACCTAAATCTCCCCTTACATACCAAACACCTCCACCCACATATCAACCCTCACCTCCAAAATACCAATACCCTACCACCACCTACCACGCCTCTAACACTCAACCTACATATTATCATTCACCTCCACCCGCCTGCCAAAACTACCTAAAGCCACAACCAAACTTTGACCGCAGAGCTCCAGACAATACACCGCAATCGCTGAACCCATAGCCCAACTATATGAGAGACTAAAGGCTACTAGTTATGCCACCCCTATTCCTGTTGTTGCTGTTGAGAACCCTTTTCAGTGGGTTAACCCAAACAAAACTTGTGCCTATCACTTAGGCATGGAGGGCCATACCATTAAAGAATGCTACATGTTGAAGGACAATATCCAGACACTAATCGACACCAAGGTTATACAAGCAAAGGAAGTCGCACTAAATGTTCGTAATAACCCTCTCCCGGATCATAAGTGTGAGCGAATGAATGTGATAGAAATCGATGAGGAATGGGACCATGAAGGATCTATTGGACTTATTCGAGAGGGAGATACTCCTAAAACATCTCCTGTCACCCTCTAGACGATTGTGGTGCAAACTTAGGCACCGTTTGAGATCGAGGTAGCTACACCTTTCACTATGATGGTAGCTCCCACACCATATTATTAGTCTGATGCCATCCCATGGAATTATGTTGCGGATAGAAGAAGAAAGGGAAAAGCTAAGATGGAAGAAATAGTTGTCGTGCTAGGTATGACTAGAACTGGCAGAGTTTACACACTTGAGAATTTTTGAGGAACAAGCAAAGAAGCTGCATCTAAGATGCCTGTCATTGAGACAGGCACCAACGATCTTTGGAGGAAGGTACAAGCAAGGCAATAATCTGTTGTTGATCACCTGAACAAGACTCCTACCCAAATATCCATTTTATCACTGTTCCAAAATTCAGACTCGCACAAGCATGCCTTGATGAAAGTGTTAAGTTAATCATCTGTACCCGCCGGCATCACTAGTGGAGAAATAGATAACATGGTCGGAGAAGTACAGGAGAGTCATAAAATTACTTTCCACAAAGATGAGTTACCACCAGAAGGGTTGAGCCACAACAAAACGTTGCACATCACTGTGCAATTTGAGGATAAGTTCATAGCTAGGGTCCTGATAGATGGAGGTTCGAGCCTGAACATATGCCCGCTGACCATTCTGAAAAGATTAGGTAAAGGCCTGCATGAGATACAGATGGGAAGTATGAATGTGAAAGCGTTCGATGGATCTCAGAGAGCCACTATAAGAGAAATCATCCTTGATCTACAGATGGGACCGACCTGGTTTGATGTCGAATTCCAAGTGCTAGATATATCTTCCACTTAAAACCTGTTGTTGGGACGACTATGGATACATGCAGTTGGGGCATTAGATTCTACTCTACACCAGGTTGTGAAGTTCGAGTGGAATCATTAGGAGGTGATCATTCATGGAGACAGAAACAGCCCTATCTACACCAACCAGACCGTTCTAGGCATCGAAAACAGGAGGAAATTGGGAGGAGAAACATACCACTGTATTGAGCGGGTAAACATAATTGAGAAGGATCGATGGTGGAGCAATAAGATAGAAAGCATATTGTTTTGGACGGGATATGAATCGGGCAAGGGTCTTAGCCGAAAGCTTCAAAGGATCACAGAACCCATACGACTGCAGTATCATGGCACGACCTTTGGGCTCGGATATAAATGTACCATGCAAGAATATCAGGATTGGACACCGCCATGGCATGACGATTACTATCCGCTAGAAGAACCTATACCACCACTGCACCAGACATTCTGCCAGACTAACATGATGTGGGGATTCGAGGAAGATGAGATTTTGGCCGGTATGAGGATGCTGTTTCTGGACGAGGAAGATATGGACTGCAGTGCAATTTTAGATGAGGAGGAGGAAGACCTTACTATTCATACAGTGGGAGAAGGAGGTGTTCTAAATAACTGGACCGTTGCACCATCCCGGGCTAGCCGAATACCTGGGTAGCCTAGCAGAATTAACATGACTTGTTTTTAAATTGTTTTTGAGTATTTAAGACATTTTCAGTATTTTGTTTTGAAATAATTACTCAAGCCATCGAGTCGTACTTGTTGACAATTTTAAGCTTTATTAATGCATTATTGCTTTTCGTATTATTATCTTTGTACATTCTTTTTAGCGTAATTATTACATATCCTGATGAACCTACGTCTGTGACATGTAATGAGACAATGCAACATAAGGACAATGATTTGGAAGATTTGGAAGATGATATAATACCTGAGGAAATTATCAAAGAAGTAGAGAATTTCTAGAACAAACCAAAGTCCAACTTGGAGGAAACTGAGGCAATTAACTTAGGGGATTCTGAAATAGTCAAAGTAATTTTCATAAGCATTCATCTATCACCGTCTGGGAAGAAAGAATATATCAAGTTACTAAAGGAATATGAGGATATTTTTGCATGGTCCTACTATGACATGACGGGGTTAAGCACATCCATAGTAGCTCACAAGCTACCTACCATCCCCATGTGTCCTCCGGTAAAGCATAATCTCTGAAAATGCTAGCCAGATATGAGTCTGAAGATAAAGGAGGAGGTTACCAAGAAAATCAAAGCGAAGGTTCTTCGAGTGGTCGAATACCTGACCAGGTTATCCAACATTGTGCCGGTTCTGAAGAAAGATGGGAAAGTCAGAGTATGTGTTGACTACTGAGATTTGAACAGATCAAGTCCTAAGGATGATTTCCCGTTTCCCAACATACACATACTGATTGACAACTACGCCAAGAATGAAGTGCAATCCTTTGTGGATTGCTTTGCAGGATATCAACATATTTGGATGGACGAAGAGGATGCCGAAAAGACAGTCTTTATCACACCATGAGGGATATATTGTTACAAAATGATGCCGTTTGGTTTGAAGAATGCTAGGGCCACCTACATGAGGGCCATGATGACCCTCTTCCACGACATGATACACAAGGAACTAGAGGTGTACGTGGATGATGTTATCATCAAATCTAAAAGGAGTTCAGATCACAAAGCAGACCTGAAGAAGTTTTTTGCCAGACTTCAAAAATACAATTTGAAGTTGAACCCTACAAAATGTGCCTTTGGAGTACCTGCTGGGAAGTTGCTGGTTTCATCGTCAGCCGACGTGGTATTGAGCTAGACCCATCGAAAATCAAAGCTATTCAAGACTTACCGACGCCAAAGAACAAGAAAGATATGATGAGTTTCCTGGGACTCCTCAATTATATCAGCCATTTTATAGCACAATCAACAATGATATGTGAGCCGATCTTCAACATGCTTAGGAAAGATGCTGCGACAAATTGGACTGAAGAATGCTAGAAAGCCTTTGACAAAATCAAGGAGTATTTATCTAAACCGCCCGTGTTGGTCCCGCCAAAACCAGGATGACCTCTGCTGCTATATCTATCCATGTTGGATGAAGCTTTTGGCTACGTTCTGGGGCAACATGATGAAACCCGGAGGAAAGAGCATGCGATATATTATCTGAGCAAGACGTTCACACCTTATGAGACCCGATATTCTTTGCTGGAAAGCACCTGCTGTGCTTTGACATGGATAGCCCAGAAGTTGAGATATTACTTCTATGCGTACACTATATATCTCATATCAAGGATGGATCCACCAAAATACATCTTTCAGAAAACTATGCCTACGGGTAAGTTAGCAAAGTGGTAGATAATGCTAAGTGAGTTCGATATCATTTATGTGACTAAGAAGGCAGTCAAGGGGAAAGCATTGGCTGATCACTTGGCAGAGAATCCCGTAGATAGAGAATACAAACCATTGAAGACGTATTTTCTCAATGAGGAAGTGTCGTTTGTAGGTGAAGATATTACTGAAACGTACGATGGTTGGAGGATGTTCTTTGATGGAGCAGCAAACTTCAAATGAGTAGGCATTGGGGATATCTTGGTATCAGAAACCGGTCAACATTATCATGTATCCGCAAAGCTCAAGTTCCCGTACACCAACAATATGGCGGAGTATGAGGCCTCCATATTGGGACTCAGATTGGCCATCGACATGATTGTTCAAGAGTTGTTGGTAATAGGAGATTCTGATCTATTGGTACATTAGTGATCTGATGAAAGCTATGTGTGAAACATTCAAGATCAAGCATCGAAATTCTACATCATATATGTCACAGATGAATGGAGCCGTAGAAGCCGCCAACAAGAACATCAAAAAGATATTGAGTAAATGGTGGACAACTACAAGCAATGGAATGGGAAGCTATCATTTGCTTTGCTCGGGTACTGCACCATAGTTCGTATGTCAATTGGGGCAACCCCTATCTACTGGTCTATGGTACCAAAGCCGTTATCCCTGCCGAAGTGGAGATTCCTTCCTTAAGGATCATACAAGAGGCCGAGCTGAGAGACGCAGAATGAATACAAAATGGATATGAAAAGTTGGCTCTCATTGATGGTAAGAGGATGAATGCAGTGTGTCACGGTCAACTCTACCAGAATAGAATGGCAAGGGCTTTCAACAAAAAAGGTCAGATAGAGGCAATATATACCTGGGCAATTGGTGCTGAAATGGATCTTCCCGCATCAGGATGAAGAAAAGGAGAAATTCTCACCCAACTGGCAAGGCCCTTACATTGTTCACCGAGAACTGGCAGGAGGAGCACTTATACTTGCAGAGATGGACGGAGAGATATGGACAAAACTTATCAACTCAGATGCAGTCAAGAGATATTATGTTTAAGATTATGTTTGCACTTTCTATTTGGTGTAACTTGAACTACGCTTGATCTGATTCCCGTTTAAGAGGGGATACATAGGCAGCCCTGTGGGTTCGGCCACATCATAATAAAATCTTCATTCCCCATATCTTCAGAAACTGGGGTAAGATTTCGAGGATTACTAAGAAGTGTATCGCTAGAAATATGTATTTAAACTGGGGAAGAATTTTGAGGAGAGTCCTCAAAATTCCGAGTTGAAGGGGTTGCAATGTCTCAAAATGTGTCACAGCCTCCGATTCAAACATTATTTGTTTTATGCATCATCACACATTTTGAACAAACTGCATTTTAATATAAACGATTTATCACAAATGCATATTTTTCGAAATTTCATTTTCTATAGTAGCCAGACGTTACCCAGGGTGAATCAAACAAGACCTCAAGACAAGGAGCAAAGACGAAACGAAGAATCGAAGGCACAAACCAATCCCCCCCCCCCCCGGAACTCACCATTTTTCTTTGGATGCAGGCACGAGGGATATAAGAAACATGTCCACAAACATATACATACAACAATATCATTATCTTCACACCGACAGAAGTCGCCAAAGACAAATGCGTCAAGCTAAGAATCACTTTTCCCTCTCACATTTAATCGTTGATCTTCCTGCATAGGGCTAAACACTGCCCTCATCATTGCATGAGGCTAAGCACTGCCTCCGTCGCTGCATAAGGCTAAGCACTGCCTTTCTTTGCATGAGACTAAGCACTGTCTCCATTCTTTGCATGAGGCTAAGCACTGCCTCCATCACTGCATAAGGCTAAGCACTGCCTTTCTTTGCATGAGATTAAGCTTTGTCTCCACTACATCGCATGAGGCTAAGCATTGCCTCCATCACTGCATAAGGCTAAGCACTGCCTTCCTTTGTATGAGACCAAACACTGTCTCTATTCTTTGCATGAGGCTAAGCACTACCTCCAACATTGCATAAGGCTAAGCACTGCCTTTCTTTGCATGATACAAAGCATTGTCTCCATTCTTTGCATGAGGCTAAGCACTGTCTCCATCATTTCATAAGACTAAGCGCTGCCTTTCCTTATATGAGACTAAACACTGTCTCCGTTACTTTGCATGATGCTAAGCATTGCCTCTATCATCACATAAGGCTAAATGCTGCCTTCCTCCGCATAAGTCTAGACACTGCACTTATCACATACAAGACTAAGTGTTGTCTTGTCCTGTTCTTGTATACAACTAAGCATCAGTTGTTCCCTCTATCAAACGATCGGTATTTACGCATCTTTGCATTTCATGGGATGAAACATCGCCACATTGTCCGAAGGCATCAGAGTCCGAGGGAATCATCCTCATAGCCTGATGACATCATACCATATCCGGAGGATCTCTCAAAATTGCATATCATTATTCAAAGGCATCATAGTCCAGAGGCACCATCCTCATGGCCCGAGGACACCATTTCATGGTCTGCGAATCCATTATCATATGCTTTATGGCCCGGGACGTCATGGTCTAAGGACATCATCCTCATTGTCCAAAGACAACTCTCATGGTCCGAAGGGAAGTTGCATCATGTTTAAGTTTCCTCAATAACCCCATATATATTCACATGCATCGTGTTTTAAGTTTTGCAGGTAACTCGGGAGCCAACCGTTCGACCAACAGGAGAAATTCTCGCTTCGGTTTTCGTTCACAACGTTCACATCCTTCGATCATCTCAAACGTAACCAATGATCAACAATTGATCACCCTTTATCCTGTAACCGCTCAAATACTTGTCTTATACATCTGTAACATTCAAATTTGCACTCATAGATCCACCTGAAATTATCCGACACTATCATATCCAAAAGATCCTCTTTTGAAACACACGACCAT